>NC_090935.1:318915766-319218797 GCF_040938575.1 Ambystoma mexicanum
GAGTGAACCTGGCAGAGGGAAACCAACCTGTTCAAAAGGACATTAATATTTGTGAAAGCAGGAAATATTGCAAGACAAGGGGATGGAAAGTATCCCCCTTGTCAATTGGGATCCAAGTCCGGCCGAGGATGATCCACGGTTGGAAAGCTACCACCCAAAGTTCACTGAGAAGGGAACTGTCTTGTGAATTTGTTGAATACTACAGGGTCTACACCATGATGAGGACCCAGGGGTGAAGCTGTCACCCAGAGTCTATGTGAAGCAGAACTTTGTGTTTGTTGAATACATCAGGCCTTGAAGCAAAGAGACTTTTATTGAAAGAGACTTTACCATCGAAGAACCCAATAGCTGGAACTGAGAAGGCTCGAGCATGTGCTGTGCTCCCAAGTCCCACCTTGTCCCGTGCTAAAAACGTGGGGAAGGGAGACCTCAAGGCAATCACATCCTGACTTATTATTTGAACACGGTTTCCTTTATTTTGATACCCTATCCTACCCTCTTTCTGTAATTAGTTGTAAGGAATTGGCAATAGGTTTTTCTTAGTATAGGCCCTTTTATTTTGACACGCCACTAGGACTTTTTCATTTGATGGTTTACACTTGCTCCCATCTTAGATTTAGCTTTAGTTTAGGCGTTTTTACATCCTGCATTTAAAGTTCAATAAAAACCCTTGAACTGCTGCCACCCGAGTTCCTTACAGATGACACAGTTCTTTCAGTCTTGCACGCTTTGGCTCAATGGTACAAATTAACAGTTCAGGTTTGGGCTTCAAGCATCTGGTTGTTCAATCACTTCCTTAGGCTTTGTCTGCCTTGTCACAAACAAAGTTCCTTTTTGGACCTTCACTTTCCCACAATCCAATACAGGCTTCACTCCGCCGGGCTTGAGTCTGACTCTCCTGTCACATTCGCTTTCTTCAATTATCACATAGTTCTGTACAGTCTTCCCTCTGCTGGGTTCGAGCATGTTTTTCTCTTTGTGGAGTTCCCTTCCCCACGTTTTGTTTCGGGTGTCTTTTCACTGTCAAAGACTTTAAAACCTGCAAGGATTTTACATAGAGCTCTGCATGACCACTTCGACCTCGCTTTCATTAATTCTACAATCCACAATCTTCCTCCTCTTACAGCACCATTGCCTCTTGGTACTTGTAGTTTCTTATTCTCGTTCATTTGCCTTCTTGGCCTTCTCCAAAACTCACATGTAACACCAATACTTCTTGGTATTTGTAGTTTCTTATTTTCTTTAGTTTGCATTCTTGGCCTCTTTCAATGTTCATAAATATTGCTCTCTTGGCATATTCAGAGTACACATATTTTGCTTTTCATCCATTCAAATTTCTTTCAGGATCGTGGTTACTTTCTTGCCTTAGTTTCCTGTTCAACTCCACACATTTCACAGAGACTCTTGAATGTGCGATTTCACCTCGCAGGACCACTTTTTACATTGCATCCTTTCCTTTTACAATTCAACAATTGTCGTTTTCACTACGCGTTTTATCAGCACACGTGCAATCTTCAACTTTTAAGTTATAGTTACTTTTGGCTTTTAACACAAACCAGACTTGTGTTGCCTTTGACAACTCACTGGTTGCATTAATCATTCTTCTTTCATCAACGCTCTTCATGCAGCAGTCAAGGCAGTTTCCAATGCCTCCTCTGCTCCTCCCCAACTCTGTTGTTCACCCGGGAGGCTCGCTGGCCGCTTTCAAGTACCTTGAAGGTTTCCTTCTTCCTTCTCACTCGGATTCAGTCTTCAAAAGCTTACGTCTTCCCGAAAGTCTGGGATTCACGCCTGGCTCTCTATCTTCGTAACTGCAGATCAGACCCTTGGCCTTCCAATTTCCATCGCCTGGTTTGTATCAGCCCCAAAAGAGCTGTTCCTTCTCGTACCCAGCCTCGCTCACAGTGTGCCTGTGCTTGCCATCTTTTATTCACCTGAACAGGCATGTTAACAAGTGGCATGGTACATAGTAAGGATTACGTGCCTGACTCTGCATGGCCTTATTACAGGGACAGAGCCATTGTCATTGCAAGTCAGTAGGAGTCATTTGTCTGACGTCATTCCTCATCTTCCTCGGCTCAGTAGTGTTGTCAATGTAACATAGGGAGGAATTATGGGAGCTGTAGTTTCCCATAACAGAAGCAGGGATTGAAGTTAAAGGGGTTGTAAAAAAGGGGGATACCATGTCTTAACTTCGGGTGCTCCTCCCCCACTCCCTGAGAACCCCCCTATACAGGTGATCCTCCCTTGCTTGTCCACCCCCAGGGTCAGGATCCAAAAGCATTGGCCCTTCCATGGCCACCTGAGTACAGGATCCCCAGGGACTAGGTCGTTAAACACCCTCTGGTTTTTTGCAGTGTTGTTGCCAACCTCCGGGAATAAATTAATCTCCAAATGGCATGGACCTTATGAGGTAATAGAACAGAAAGGAACCATGTAACTATAAAATCTCCCTACCTGACCGCTAAGCGAAAACCCAGGTATAACATTTCAACCTATTGAACAAGTGGAAGGAAAACCTTGCAGAGTCTATTACCACCATTTCTAACCTGTTTCTTACCTGAGGACTCTGATAGAAAGGTACTGATCCCTTCTGAACATACTAACAACCAGAAACAAGATCTCTATGACCTACTCCTCCAATTTACTGATGTATTCAGAGAGGAGCCAGGGAGGATTTTACCATCACATCCGCACTGCTGTGGGTAAAGTGGTACACCAAAAACCTTATAGATTACCTGAGGCGAGGAAAGTGACCATCATCCAGGAAGTCAGGCAAATGCTTGAGGCTAATATTATTGAACAATCTAGTAGTCCCTGA
The DNA here is from genome assembly GCF_040938575.1 of Ambystoma mexicanum. Classification (NCBI taxonomy): domain Eukaryota; kingdom Metazoa; phylum Chordata; class Amphibia; order Caudata; family Ambystomatidae; genus Ambystoma; species Ambystoma mexicanum. The sequence continues at coordinate 318,918,588 of NC_090935.1, forward strand.
CCTTCCCCCATCGTGTTAGTAGCCAAACCCGATAGCACATGGAGATTTTGTATGACTTTAGAAAAGTCAATGCGATATCTGCCTTTAATGCCTACCCGATGCCCCGTATTGATAATCTCATTGATTGTCTGGCAACGCTGTCTATCTTTCTACCATAGACATTACAAAAGGTAACTGGCAGGTTCCCTTGAACCGTCCGGATAAAGAAAAAAACTACCTTTTCCACACCCCTTGATTTGTTCCAATTTAAAGGCCTCCCATTTGGATTGCATGGGGCCCCTGCAACATTCCAGCGTTTGATGGAGAATATCTTACAACCTTACTCTGATTTCTGCGGGTCCTATATAGACAATATCGTGATCCACAGTAAGACCTGGGAAGATCATATATGTCAGCTCTATACCATCATTAGAGTCTTAAGAACTGCAGGGTGTAAGGAAGGAATGGTATAAAACAGTAAGACAGACTGATCACAGTTTAAGGGTGTTTATTGAACTTCAATTGGGTATGAAAAAACGCCTATCTAATCCTAAATCTGAAAATGGGAGCAAGCTACGACCATTAAATAATAACGCAGTCCTAGTGGTGTCTTATCAAAATAAAAGGGCCTATACTGGTTTCCTGGTCTTACACTTTCTAATCTCGAGGTTTCTTGAAAGTAATGGTTCCTTGTCAGAAAGGTCAAGTAAACTTCCCTCCTAGCCATCCTTTCCTTCTTCCTATTTTCCCGTCTTTCTGCTCTTGTTCAGCTGCTGTCTCGAAACTGCGGTTTCCTCGTGTGTTTGCCTCCCTCAGAGTCTGGAATATCTGTGTGGGGAAGCTTAATGGAAGTCAGGTGTGTGTGATGATCAGAAATTGCCTGGCCTCACTTGACCATTGTATTGGGATACGTCAGGTATACTGCTCGGGTGGTAGTCTTTTTTTCTGTCATAGCGGGCTGTATGTGTGAAAGTGTTTGTGTTGTAAAAGGGAGTGGGCGATAGAGTTCCTAAATATAAAACCGTGCAGGATGGGGCAAAGGTGTTACATAGAAGAGGATACCTCGTCTCACCATCCGTTCCCACTTTCACTCCCCAAAGACCTCTCACCCTGGTGATCCTCCTGCACTGGTCCAACCCTAGGAACTGTATCCAAAAGCGATGGCCGCGTCCTGGCCACCTGGATGACAGATCCCCAGGGACTGGTGGGTGAGACACCTTCAGGTTTCTCACAGGGGTTAACAGCAAATCCTAAGAAATTCATATTAGCGCAATCTGCAGTAAAGTACTTAGGATTTTTAGTTGGGAATGGCACGGTACAGCCACAACAAGAAAAGGTTAGGGCATTCCTAGATACAACTAAACTAAGAACAAGAAAAGATCGAAGGGCCTTTTTAGGACTAATTGGCTATTACGGACGGTTCATCCCTAACTTATCAAGTAAAACCGCTAGACTCACTGATAAATTGATAAATGCTGAACCCCAGAAAATCAAACTGAGTGAAGATCAAAATTGTTCTACAACCTTGAAAGAAACCCTTTGTCAGAGCCCCATCTTAAAAGTAGCTGATTTTTCTAAGAATTCACCCTTCAGACAGATGCTTCTCTAATGGGAATAGGAGCCGTAGTGTCCCAAGATCATGACGGCCTGGAACACCCAATACTCTACAGAAGTAGAAAATGATTCCCAAGGGAGAAACATTACTCTGTCATTGAGCTGGAAGCACTTGCTATAAAATGGGCAATTATCCATCTAAAGTACTACCTGTTAGGACAGAAATTTAGACGAATTACGGATTGTTCACCCCTGGTATGGATTAGCCAATAAAAGGAATCAAACCCATGAGTTATTCAGTGGTTTTTGGATCTGCAACCATATTGTTCACCGTGGAACACCGAAAGGTTTGAGATCAAGGGAATGTCGACTTCCTTTCTCGATTCCCCTGTGAAACATCCAGATCCAACCCGCATAGGGGAAGGGTATGGGGAGGAACCTGAGGGCGTCCTCACTTCTTTCACCAATATATCCTCCCTCAGGAGAATGTACTGTGAAGCCTCTGTTAGTTTGGCAAGTGAAAGCTACTGGAGAAGTGAATGTTCTGCAATCTGTGAGAATAAAGCTTTAAAAGCAGTAGAAAGGACATTAAATCAAGCCTCGTTTTGAAGCTGAAACAGTGGCAAGAAACCTATGAAACAGAATCAAGCTAGGTGTGTCGGTTGCATGTACGTGTGGTCCGGCAGCTGCGCCTGGACCAAATACACCGACCTAAGGAAACGCCACACTGTGATTAAATAAAGAAAGCCTATGTGAGCTGAGATTGATGAGCTGATCTTGGAATTGGTGACAAGTAACCGAACTTGAAGAGCTGGGGACATATCCCAAGGAACTGTGTTATGTTGGAACATTAACGATCCCAGGGAATTGTGTTGTTTTGAAACATTGGAAGACTTGAAAGACAGGGGAAGGGAACCCCTTTGTTGTAAAGTGAACTATTTGAATCATGAGGACGCAAAAACCATATTCCCACTTAAGAACTGGAAGAAGCTCTGTACCTTTTGTTTGGAACACTTATTTGATGTTGATATCCCTACATATTGTATTCAGTTAGATGTGAGGGTAGCTATAGAGTTTGGAGACAGACTGACATTGGCTTTGCACTTCCTGACATAGACTATCATTAGTTTCATTTAGGTAGGGAAATCCCACCTTAGCTTAGGGCAAGTTAGGCATTTTCCCAACATTCCTTTTTAGTCAACAAAGTGTTCATACATTAAACTTCTATCTCGTTGTCTGTGTCTCATTCATGATGCCTTCACAAAGACCCACTGATGATAAACGTGAGAGCCACTTGTTGATAAACCAAATAGTTACCTAGAACGCCGAGCCCTGGCCCTGTCCAACCCTCTTTCAATTCACAGAGGAAGCTAAATCTATTATATTCCAATAAAAATGGGTTATGGATTCTTGTTGTGGAAATGATTTTGAAAGTGATTGTGATGCCCCGGTAGCATCATTGTGCACCATCCACTTGCAGTTAGATCCACACGTCTTGTTCCTATCAATTACGAACAAGCACTTAACAGGAGATATCCAAGACCAGGGCCACCTTTTGGAGAACCCATTTATCTCTTGCTTTGGTCTCACATAAATACTTGCCAGTTACATCCCTGAAGTCAGATCTGAAAGCAAAATCGAACCTTGGTTTGATGGTGGGCAGGAAAATGTACACTTTCAAGTAAACTTAGAAACCTACCCATGAAATCTCTAGATGAAAGGTAAAGAGAAATGGTATGCCTTACAACAGAGAGTATGGAAACTGACAAATATGTGATTGCAGCCCTTTCTTCCCTAGGGGAATACCTTTTCCATGGGGCCAGGGCGGTGCATCCACAGTACAATAGTCCCCCTGGAGGTGGTGCACCAGGGGAGGATAGCATGGGAGAGGAAGCCCCTTATGGAAATAGGGACGACTATCCACTGAGAATTCTGTATACTGCGCCTTTCTCACACCCTCCCTCTTTTCCCCAGCCTAACTATCCTTCCCTTTGCTCAACTAGTGTGAATATATTTTATTGTAAAGACAGCCAACTTAGTATAGTTTCAAAGCAAGTACTGTGAAGAAGATGACCAGGAGTATGAAGATTACTCCAGTGAACCGGAGTGAACGGTGTAGTCTCTCACGACATTTGATTGGTCAACGGTAATAAACTAGCGAAGGAAAAGCAAAACTGGGAGAGCCATCCTCTGAGGAGGAAACCCAGGAGACGCTGACCTGGCAAATAGGGATGCGCAGGACGAGACGCCATGCACGGAGGGGAGTGGGAGCACAAAGGTAGTCCAGGTCGAAGGAAATCCTCCAGGCATCCAAAACTCCAGGGAACTTCTTGTGACAAGAACCGCAGCCCGATTAGGAAATACAGCCCAAGAAAGAAGGAGCGACCGACTGAGCCATCGCACCCGAATGCTACCGGAGCCTCGCAGCTTAGCACCACAACGCGGAAGACACAAACCAAACAACCAGGTACGTGGGCAGACCAAAAGGTGCTAGAGGTCAGGGAGGAATCGGGGAACAACTACAGAGTGAGAAAAAAAGAGGGACTGGGTCCCTGTGAATAACAGGGATAGAAGGAAACAATGGTATGCTTGGCTGGGGAGTAAACCAAGCTGGCAAAGAACATTGATGAGAGCCAGAGAATAAGAGAGTATGTGACCCTGGAAGCAAAAGAGATAGACAAGAAGAAACCATATGCTTGGCAGGAGAATAAAACAAAGTGTCTAATTCATCATTGTGAGTCTAGGACTCGCACTCATATTAAGGTCTAAGAGTAAAGTGAAGAGCATTCAAGAAGTATGGGCTCTGGGACCCAAGAAGAAGAAAAGAGAAGTTTAACAGTAACTATCCGTTATAATTTCCTGGGATATTTTTGCCAGGAGAGTGAACCAGACATGAACCCTCTGAAACAAGATGGGCTGGAAACTTTTTTTGTGCTTCTAAAGTAAAGGAAACTACATAAGGAGGAGACAAGCTCTTAACTTGCCAAGTAGGACAAGAAGAAATCCAGAGTAAAGGAGCTAGTCCCTAATCATTGGAATATTACATTGTGGACAAGGAACATTCATTTTGTTTGACAAGTGGAAACATTGGGAACTTCCTGTTGAGAAGAACTGTCCACATCACTTTAGTTTTGAATACAGCATCCTTGCACATTACATTTAAGTTTCTGGTGTTGGGGTCAGAAGAAGGGTTTTTGGGCACAGTGACTATCTATTTGACATCCTGACATTTGTATTTGATTTCTTTGAGGCAGGAAAACCCCTCTTAGCTTTAGGGACAGTGAGTCCGTTTTTCCAACCCTTTTATTGGTTAATAAAAGTTTATAACTAAAACTTCGCTACCTTTCTGTTCGAGCCTTACTTCTGCATCTTTACTGAACTTAATCAGCTCGGGCACAGCAAGCTCTGATGTTGAAATGAAAAAGGTTTCGTCAGTGGGTGGCTCGGGTGAACAGGTAGTGTTGCATCATTGGGGGCAGTTGAGAAAGCAAGGTTGGTTGGCCCCGCTCTTGTATCACAGGCTCGGGGTCCTGTTATTTCTGCGTAGGCGAGCATTTTTCTAGGAAGAAAGGAAGAAAGGAAATGTGAACCCTCGTCTCTTGCTTCAGAAATAGTCAATATAGTCCTTTTTACTTGGCTCTGTAGATTCCCATGCTCTAAGTGGGAAGGCGGGGGCAGGACTCTTAATCTTCAAAAAGATAAGAAAATGATAAGAAGCCAGCGAGTCTAAATATTGCCGTATTCCATCATCAGATTTCTTATTATTTTGCTTACCCCTCCCCCCTCCCCAGACTGGATCCCTTACTGGCTCTTTGGGAGAATGGACTGCCTACTACTGAGCCCAGATTTTTTTCTGGAAAGACATATCCAATGTTTAAGTATATAGATGTATTTATGTATGGCCTTCATAAATGTCAAGTCGGCTTTCTATTCAACTGATCATCAAAATCACTTGGGGGGGAGGGAGTACAGGACCCGGCAGCCGACCCATCACTTTAAATGGAAATCTAGAAACTCCTTACCATGAATACTGCTTGTGTACATTATGCTGCCAGTGGGGCAGTAGCTTCCCATTAATCAAAAGAGCGCATAAGGACGGTGCCCTGACCTAACATGATTTCATCTGCTCATTAATCTGAACTGTATCAAGCAGAATGCTCAGGCAGCTATCCCGAGGATGGGCTAGCGGGATATCACTATCCTCTTCCCAAGCTGTGCCATTCTACCGCTCCACAGCGAGAAGTCACTCAGTGGTTGAGAAACTGTCAAGGATATGATATATTTCATTTGTATCCCGCTCACACACACGTGCTGCATAGGATATTGTGGACTGAAAGGGGGTAAATGTAACTATTAACAATAAGATAAACAGTGCTGGAACCCGCAGCAAGCCAAAGACAAAATGAACTACAGTGTTTTTGATTATTTGGGTGCTTGTTGTCTGGTTTGTGTGTGGAAAGGCCGACTGGGAAGGTTGCTATTAACCGCTGTACCTGACGTATACAGAGCCAGGTCAGTACCAGAAGCCTCGGATAGCACTAGTCTAACAGGGTCACATTAACTGCCCCCTTTACACTGTACAACATACAGTGCAAAGGGCCCGGTGCTACTCCCTTCAGATCTGAGATTAAAGGTTGTGGTATTGAGCCCATTGACACTTAAAGCAGCTCAGTTTTTGGGGTGAAAGTTTGAACAAGCCAAGAAGCTATGTAGGTAGCCTCGGGAAAGATGGGAACGGTGTTGTCTATGCCGGAAGCCAGACATGGTTTGATCACAGGAAAACAATCTCTATGAACATTGGCGTGTCAGCAGTTTTTGAATCATCCGTCTCATGGAGCCGAGTGTTGAACGATTAGATTAGGGACTGCTCTGCATATTGGCTGATGCTCTTTCCGAGTAGTTTGTGGACCGAATCTTAAATCTATCCAAAACAAGTACAGTAGCTTAGGTAAGAATGTCATCTACTTGCTGCCCAGCCTGCCAACATTCTAGCCCAAGTTCAGGTTGGGCAACTATACCCTCACAGAATTACATTTTTGGCAAAGGGCAAAGTAGAATCCCTGGCTGTTTGCCCATGGGATGATACAAACCTGAGAACATTATGTCCGACGGTCAGTTGAGCCAATTTACCTTCCCCAGCGTTCAACATCTGGCAAAGGGTAAAATAAAACCCATAGGCATTTGATTGTGGGAAGATATGGACCTGAAAGCTTATTTGAAGTTCAGATTGGGTCAATTTCCCTTCATTACAATTTGAAATCTGAAAAACTTTTAAATAAAATCCAAATGGTGTTGTATCTTGTGGTGAATGAACTGAGGAACACATTGCTTTTGTTCTTTTTAGTTTTGCACCCTTTCTTTTCTCATGTCCCAGTATTGGAGCCCCCACTGATCCAATGTGGAGAGGCATATTTCATATGGGGAGCACTGATGTTCCAGAAACATGTGCGTACGTGGGGCTCGTAGACCGAGGCTGCACTAGATGTTCTGCAGGGCAGCCACTGTCCGGTGGAAAGTGCTCTGATCTGTGGTGCACTAGGCCGGCCATCTTACACTAAAACGGAGGTTGGGCTTTTCTTAAGGCGTACATGGGGGATTGGTGGCCCGTGGGGTCTGTAATCAGAATCCCATTAAGGTCACTTGGAAGGAATGTTCATGAAGACGTTGTATCCGTTGTCTCCTAAAGAGAGGCTGTGTTTACAGCATTATCATGGTGCCGCGACACATGATGCGCAAACAGAGACCTCTGCTTATCTGTAGAAGAGTCAGGGCCACATGGACAGATAGATCCAGAATCCAGTCTCCTTGTTGGGAATGCATCTCTAGTATTATTGCATTCGACGGCTCTAGGAAAGCGGCCCCTCCGCACAGAGTAACCTGCCATTGATATATGCGTGGTTTATAGTATATATGCGTCTAGGAATTCATTGGGGTATATGGTTCTTCACAATCGCGCTTAAAATGCCACGAAGTGCATATAAATCTGCCTTTGCTTATTTTAGGCTCAATCTTGACCTCTTTTCTGCGTTCCACTTCCTCACTGTTGAGTTCAGTGTGAGGCCAAGAGAAAGGAAATATTTGCCTGACAGGTCAGAGTGGGCTCATGCAAGAATGTTCTCCTGTCTGGATTGAAAAACAGATTCTCTGAAGGGTGTAAGCAACAATTTCCTGAATTCGGAAGATAACCGCAGTGGAAGCTCTTTCCGCAACATCTGTCATTGGCGAGAGTTTCGTTTTTCGAAGGAGCCAAAGTCCACAAACTGTACGGACTTCCGCCAACGCTTCGATGACACCAGGAAGCACTAACTCTGAATGAAAAATCGAAATATTTACACAAATGCTGGAGCCCCTCGCAACGTACAAGCCAATGACATCAGTGGCTTAGCAGAATGATGCGGGTCAGAGAGAGCTAAAAACGATAGTACTTGTTATTAAAGAGCAGTGAATAACTCCCTCCATTTAGGAACCCTACTGCTTAGAGTCTGTGCTGCCTCAAACATGACATAAATAGGAATAAACTGAATCCCATATGTTCAGGTGATCCTGATGGCTATTGTCATCCAACAGCAGTTGACACGCACAAGAACCTGAAGGTTACCTTTGATCCAGATGTGTCAATTAGTTCCAAACTCTAGTCATCCACCATGAATACCCATGACCAGCACGCGTGCGGCAAGAATTCTCCTGTTCATCATGGCATGTTATGTTGATTTATACTGCAAACCACTACTACCACCCAAGGGCAGTCTCCAGGCGCTCATTTTAATATTACCCATATCTGGTTAGGACCTGTGGATATCGCTATGGGATTATATTGTACAAAATCTATTGATTTTATTTTATCAACAGCTCGCTTTCTAGTCACCCTTTTAGTCAGGGCCTTTATCCCCTGTGAATGCGCTGCCACCTACCAAGAAGGAAGAAACTGCACCGTGCGGGTAGAAAGAGGTCCAGTGCACCAAAGTAAAGCCTATTCAAAGCCAAGGAAACTCACACTAGGGTGTTAACTAGCACAGACCCTTCCATTGTGGCAGGCGGAGGAAGAGGCCTTTCCAGTTAGAGAGGGATTTCAACGTCTTGGATTTTTCTAGGGGGTCCCACACTTATTGTCCCCCTCCCCATTTCCTGCTGGTAAAGCACTCTGGGAATGACATCACCAGGCGGGAAGATTCTGAAACAGCAGTATGGATCTGACCCCTTACAGAAGGCTAGAAGGGGACCAATCCATGGTGGCCGTGTGCCTATTTAAGGAGTTGGGAGGCACCCTCAATTGATTAATCTTTGGACAGATAAAGAAAAGGGATTAATCTGGAAACTGGATGGGAGGACAGTCTTCTCTAGAGTTCTATGCCACATTCGAACCCTAGCCATCCCAAGGGGCATTTGGGTTCAACAGCCACTGGGCAAGGCCTATTTAGCACTGGCACCCAGGGTCCAGCTCACTGCAAGTGCTTGATAGAATCTTCCTGCCTGAGAAGGACAGCACAAGGACTATCCTTACCCTTTGAAACCATGAACAGGATGCCCCTAGTACCAAAGAATCAAGCGAGTTACCATGGCTCTCCCTGTATCTCCAAACCACGTTGACATCAGTTTGGGCGCCTTCAAAAGCATCCGGCACCTAAGCTGCTGCAAGGGAACTGATGGATTCATCTTTGACTTCGAGGCATGAACACCCCAGGCATAGATTGTGGCAGCAGCTTCATGCAAATGATTTACAGTGTCCATTACTGACATAGATAGATTGCAGCCGAAGCATCAATACACTATTTACAAGCTGTAAAAAACGTCAAGACGCTGCGGCTACACTATGTGCAGGAAATGGTGACTGTAAAATCAATTTCATTTCAGTGGTGGCAGCTAATGAAGGTGATTTAACAGTGACCATTAGTGACTGGATAGACTGTGGTCACAGCCTCATGCAAGTGATTTACAGTGGCTATTACTGTCATAGAGAGATAGTGGCCATAGCTCCAAGCATGTGATTTACAGTGGCAATTACTGGCATAGGTTAACTGTGGACACACTTCATGTAAATGTTATAAAATGCTCCTCTCTGCTCTTCGTCAGATGGCTTTCAGTGGATTTTTCATGTTTTACCATAAAGAACCCTAGAAAAAAAGTGTGCTGTAAAATGCACAATTCTAACACATTATTTTAAAGCATTTCTTTGGGGAGAATCCCCCCAAACCCCATACATTATTTTGGGCTTCCTCATCACCCTCAGTCCGTCATGCTAATTGGAGGAAATATTTAGTACCTTCCAGTGAACGAATTCTCCAAAACACCAAATGTAAGTACTCATCTATGAACCTTTCACCCTTTACCTTACCTCCCTGTTCCTAGCTCGTGCAACCTGTCACTCAGGATGTTTTGGACTACAATTCAAATTAGCCACGGCTGCAAAGTCAATGGTGAGTGACCATTGGAGTCATAGTCCAAAACATCTGGAAAGCCAAAGGTTGCAGACCCAGGCCCTAACAAAGTCATAACTTGGCATTACAGCAGGTACACTGAACCCATCACCTGCAGTTGTCAATAAAAGCAGTACTATTCAGTACTACCGAGTTGTGTAATACCTTGCTTTCAAGGGCCTAGATACAATTTAGTGTGTGCTATTATCGCTACCATTACTCGTAGCATTGGTTGGCAGTCATGCATTTCAATTAAAACGGCTGCAGATTTCACTGTTCTTGGCAAAGCACATATCATAGGACCTGCGGTAGTGGCCCTGTAGTTATGGTTAAGTTGCTCAACCCATAGGAAGAGCACTTTTTGGACATCTTACAACTTTGACCCCCCTGGATGAATCCTCATGAAACTTTGCAAATAAAGTATGTGGTGCTGCCAGATTTATTTAGTGAAGTTTGGTGAGGTTTCGTGCAGGGAGGGAAAAGTTATAGGGGGATCCCAAAATGTATAGTTATTCCCATTGGCGCAATGGAAAAAATAATTTGCTCATGCCTACAGCCCAAACCACTGGATGGATTTTCACCAAATTCACGGCAGGGGTAGCAGCTTCGTCCCCAAAAGGGTGTTTTGTAAATTTGGTGTAAATCCATCCAATATTTTTTTTTTAAATAGACAAAAAGTAGGAAAAAAAGAAAAGCTGATAACTGGGTTCAGTCCGCGGACGGGCCTCTGATTGGTCCACAAGCGGCATGAGGTCTGGAAATCGGACGCGCCTGCTGATTGAATGGTGAAAAGCAAGAGGTGCGTCATATTTTTGGGAAACGCCCACCATGTTGGATTCCTGGACTGTTGGCGTTGTCCGTGGACATCGCAGTTAAAACATACAAAAAAATACAACATTTTACATGTCAAACTAATAAAACAATTGCTGGAGAGGTGAGGCTTAAAAAAGCCCAAAAAACAGGTGACTTTCCAACTTCGATGTACGCGAACGGTCCGCATGTCTGGAGCAGTCCTGTGATGTTTACGAACATCTGAGTTGTTCAGGGACATATAAGCTTATTTGGGAACCGTACTATTACTGCGACAACACTATGTCGCCTGGTATGAAACTGTGCCTTTGCGCAGTAAAATAATGCTGACTCTCATTATTGCGACTAAGGGATTCAGGGGTTGCGAGCATGTCCCCTGCTCCTCTTAGTTGTGGTAATGGGGGTTGGGTCGTAGGGGTGTCCCCCGCTTCTGTAAATGGAGAGCGGGGACAAGAATGTTTAAAGAAAAAAAAAGATAGAAAAAAAGGACCCTGCGAGACCAGCCCAACCAACGTAAGTGGTGGGAACTGACGCTGCAGGGATCAAGGGAGGTCAGCGGCAAACTTCTGTGTGTTCCGCTGTTAAGGTAAGTGGCCAGGGGGGATGCGGGGTGGAGGGATGCAGGCCACAGTGATCTATCTGATCACATAGATTCCTTATTTGTGCATTACAGGGTTGGTGAAAAGCAGTTTTTTGATGGTTTACAACCTTGGCGCCACTCAATGAAACTGCATGAAATTAATTTTGGAATTTCATTCTAGACCGAACTCTGAATGGTTCGGCAAAGTGTGGTGCTCTTTTGTCAAGAGGGGGCAAAATTAGAGGCAATATTTATAGATGGCTTATAACTTTGTTGCCATTTGACGAATGTGGACACATGTTTTCAGAAAGATTGTAGACCCAACATTGAATATTTGTGCAAAGTCGGAATGGATTTTGTCAAGTGGGGCTAAGTTATATGACTATTGTATGTATGTACATTGTATACCCTTTTGAAAAAATAAAAACGTGTGCAGAGTTGTGGCAAACTCATGTAAGGAGCATTGGCATGACCACGAGGTACCAGCAATGGAGTTAAAGTGGGCATGGCCACCCGGGACCGGCTATGTGGTAACGTTTTTCCAAATTGGGATAGGTCTGAATGTGAAAAGAAATCTGCTCATGGGTACAGGTTGAAGTGCTGGAGGGGTTTGCAGCAAATATACACGAGGAGGGTGCCAAGAACTTGAAAGGATGGTTTTGCAAATATGTCATGTGTTTTATTTTTTTCAAAAGTGTAAAATATAAGTACACAACACAGTGATATATCAATGGTGTCTGGGCAATCTGCCTAGCCGTCAGCAAGAAGAAATGTGTACTGTAACTTGCTTATTGGGCCATGCAGCGTGGCTGAAGTGGTAGGTTTCAATGGGAAAAAATATTCTGCTTGCGGTTACAGCCTGAAGTGGTGGACTAGATTACAACAAACTTGCACAGTGACCATTAGCAAAGGCCAGAAAACATGTTTTTGGAGATGTGTCTTGTGTTTTATTTTTCGAAAGTGTAAGAATGTAAGTAGAAAAACTAGTGATAAACATTTGGAGTGCGGGTGGTGGGACTGGCCCTTGGCAAATGCAAATGTGTTCTCTGATTTGCTTATTGGGGAATGCAGAATGGCCGAAGCCCATGCCCAATGGATTTGAAGGCTGGCCATGGCTGCAGGCCATGAGCACTGCCCACTGGTTAAAGTATTAGGGTATAGTGGACACTGAGCTAGGATGCAGGGTAGGTGCAGTGAATAATAGGGGAGGTTTAATTTGTCTGGGGTCATGGTGGAGCCTTATGCCGTAGGCAATTGAACAATGATTTCCATCCCCAGTATGCGCTACTGATAACGACAGACATAAGTATGTGTTGCAAAAAATATGTTTCTTAAAGGAGGTTTATAGTTCTTTCATATATATGAAAAGAGGAATTATTAATAACTTACATACAGTGATGTAACACCATGAAACATTTTCACTTATAAAAACCTATTAAATTGACATAAAACACTTTGTTAAAGCGAGGTTACGCTGAAGAAGTATCCCACCCTTGGGACTCCTCTCCTCCAGTAGTTAGCCAGTGGCGTCCCACCTTGGCATCCGAAATGCAGATGCAAAAGATTTGTAAAAGATTGCTAAGTGCCAGTTGGTGTGTGGAAGCTTAATATGGCCATAGGGCTATTTGTACAGTTGTTTGGAAGTGATTGGGGGATGGATGTGTGACTGTTTGAAAGCAGGCACTGAAGGACCGTTACAATTAAAAAGGGCTGCCCTGTGCAATGGTGTGCACGTGCCATCCAGGTGTTTTAATGATCCATGGCCTGGAAAGTTGACTGTGGAGACTGTAAATAGTTACAAAGGTTCATTGATTGTGGTCCTTATTGTATGCTAGAGAAAAGTATATGGGACAGTGCCGCTGCCGCATTTGCTCTTTCTCTTCACCTCCCACAGGCCCCCATGGAAAGGGAAGAGGGGCTCCGTACGGAGCTCTGCCTTCCCTTTCCATGATGGCCATCATGGAAAAGGATTTTCCTTCCTACACCGGGATGCCGCTCGCGTCCTGCTGTAGGAAGGAAAATCCTTTTTTAGCGCCCCGGGTTACCGCTTTTGCAACCCGGGGTGCTAATAGCCTTCATCCCTCATTGCAGTAGCTGAAATGGTGGAGAACGGCCTGGAGCCCTGCTTATTTGCCCAAGCTTCACTTGGGCCCGGTAACCTGGGCTGCCGGGCCGTTATCCCCAGTTCCAGGCTTTAGAACAGGGGGGATGCATGCCACATTATTGCCATTAGCATAACACAAAATGTTAATGGAAATGTTGGAGAATCTTACTGAGTCCATCTACTTTTTTGAGAAATGTAAAGTAGATGGAGTCTATAAGATTATTTCTTTTAGTTCTATTTTTTATTATTGAAAGGTGGTTCCTAAAAGGAACCTTTTTTTGTTTTCTTTTTTGCAGGAGAGGTCAGAAAGTAAGGTGGGGAGGGAAATGAGAGAAGAGGCACCAACCACTAATATGGAGGGGCAGGTGGACAGGGGCCGCGTTACATCTAAGGTAGGGGGCAGTTTTTTCCCATTCTCCTTGATTACAGCTTCAAAAGCACTGCGAAATTGCTCCCCCTGCAGAGTACTGTTTCCTTCAAAAGATATGGATCAACAGCCTCTTTTAGCGCTAGCAAGGTAGCTGGTGGGATCTTGTATCCTAAAGAAGTAGGCTTTGTGGTAACAGTATTGGTTGGGAAAGATGAGGTGGAGGGAGACAGCCTACTACTTCCTAAGAAAGTAACAACCTTTCAGAGAGCATTGCAGTGGTTGCATTTGGTGTCGTGGCGCATGGAGGTGGTCCCGTAGGAGTACTGTTCAGGTAGTCTGCAAGCGTTGCACTCATTGTATTTCACTTTAGTAGCTTTAGCCTTTGGTACATTCCCAACAGTGGTAAAGAATCTCTGGGTGCTAGAGGTAGGCAATTTCTCTACCTCATCTTCTTGGTCGTATTTATTGTCTTTGGAAGTACAGGGCTTTTTTGTTGTGTAGGTCCTCCAGCTGGTGGTGGTGACTCTTGGGGATGAAGAATGGCAATAGATGATGCCATGTTTAAGATAAATAGCAGTTTTGGTAATATTCTTCCAAGTATATGGTTCGTGTGAGATTGTTAATGCATAATGAGTAAGAATAGGTGTAGGAGATGTGCATGGGTAAATTTTGATCTAGAAACGCCCTAGATCAGCAGAAAATGTAGTTCTGAACTGTTCGTGAAGCACAGACCCGATCACGAAGTACGAATGCATTTGTGAACGCGGCATCATGCACCTTGCGCGCGGTCACGATACACTGTCTGGATAGTCCGCGATGACGTCAGACGTTCGTGGACGTCGACAAACACAAAAACACTGGAAAAAGTGGGAAAAACTGTATCGAAGGGTTAAACGTTATGCTAGAAGGTGGAGAATGGCTGAGTTTTACAGTGAAACTGTGTAAATTGGACACAAATGTTGCTATATTGGTGCAAGTATAATATTAGTAAATTGTAGGAAATTAGCGTGCACTGGTAAAAACCCATGAAATTCACTGAAAGAACTTGGTTAAAGGGACGTTATGGTTACAAGTAAAACTGAAAACCCCCAGAATTTCACCAGTTAAGGTAAGCTAAGCAGCCTTAACTCACGCCACCACCGTGCACTGCTAAGACTAACCCAGAACATGAAAGATAACATCATATATGTCATTTATGATGTAACTGATGAGATCACGTATGAAACTAGTGTTAATAAACAGTCCTGACAAGCGGTTGAGTTTATAATGTTGATAACAAGATGTTAGGGGTGAATGTGAGAACTATCAAGAACTACTTAATATATTAAAGAATGTTCTCTTGTAAACAAATCATTATATTCTAGTGTTGTTGTTAGTAGAGGAACCTAATCATACAGACATATAGGCAATGGTTGCAGCATGTACCGTAGAAGTAAAATATTTTTAATCTGGTAATTTCCAATAATAAAATAATAAATGCTAATTTATGAGAGTTTCGAATAATGTTAAACATGGAATAAATAGGTAACAATTGAGAACTTACCACACACTTGTGTTAGTAGAAAAAATATATTAAAAAGCTCACAGCGCATACAAATTAGAGGCACATACAGGGAAACTAAAGTAAGGAAGAAAGAAACCACAGCACCAAAAAATGACAATAACAGAGTTAATCAACATGTACACAAATTAATTGTGTGTTGAAGGTGTGCTTATTGCCCCATGTGTGTGCACTATGTGGTCAAATTACACTCTAAGGAAAGTATATAATAACATATAAAAAAGGTTAATATGCAGATATATTGCACCTTTTGAATTTTGGAAATTCTCATTGTCAGTAAAAACAAAAAACAAACCTAATCAGGTCAGCAAACAAAAACAAGCAGCCCAAATATGTGATGTCATCAGTGATGTCATCAATGACATTTGTGATGTCATCTTTCATGTCCTGGGTGTTGGTGGTAGCAGCAGTGCTCTTGTGCGGTTTTACTGTTAATCATAACATCCCTTTCCCGTTTTTTCATTGAATTTCATAGATTTTTATTAGTGCAAATTAACCATTACATCCCTTTTACAACGTTTGTTCAGTGAAAATATATATTTACGGAACATCATAGTAAAACAGAAATAGTCTATTTAGACATAAAGGCGAAAATCATTGAAAATAGTATAAGCGCAGAGTTGCATAGAAAAGAAACGAGTACCAACACATTACTACACGCAACAAGTGCGCATCCACAATGGCTTAAAGACAGCATTCCATTTGGTGAGTTCTTGCGAGTGAAAAGAAACTGCAGTGAGAATGAAGTATGGGAGACGAATGCTAAAAACACTGCAGCCAGATTCTTAACCCGAGGCTACAAAAGAACAGTTATAA
Source organism: Ambystoma mexicanum (assembly GCF_040938575.1). Lineage (NCBI taxonomy): Eukaryota > Metazoa > Chordata > Amphibia > Caudata > Ambystomatidae > Ambystoma > Ambystoma mexicanum. The sequence continues at coordinate 318,934,776 of NC_090935.1, forward strand.
ATAAAGCCTACAACCGAACTTGTGATAAAACCCGCAAAGTGATCTTGGCCAAAAAAAAGTACACTCAGGGATCAAACAAAGGATCAACTGCACGAAAACTGCTCACTCAGATTCATCACGACATTTAATTCTGGAGCTAAAGAAACAAAACAAATTTTAAACAGACATTGGCACCTTTTGAAACGAGATCTTGATATCAGCCCACATTAACCGACACATGCCACTGTGACCTATAGAAAACCACCTTCTATACAGAATAAACTATCGCCCAGTATGTTCCAATCAACTAAAGAAAGTATGAATACCTGGCTAACCACTAAAATATCAGGCTTTTATACCTGTGCCAAATGTAAAGCATGTCGTTATGGAATGAACATGAAGGTTTTCTCACATCTTTGAACGAAGAGAGAAGTTAAAATTAAACGAGATCTGAGATGCTTTACACAATTTGTTATGTATGTGATTACCTGTGCTTGCAAGTTATGGTATATTGGCAGCACCAAGCTGGAAGCCAAATTACGAATATTGCAACATCTACGTGCCATTAAGAACCATGATATGACATACCCACTTGCAAAACACTTTGAAGAGGTTCATAAAAACGACATCAGTTCCTTCAAATATTTTGTCATTGATTCAGTAGGAATTCATCCCAGAAGAGGGGACAGACTGCAAACTCTTAGACAATTGGAATCCAGATATATAGTAGACTTTAATACTAAATATCCAGGTCACAATCGTGACGAAGAATTATATGTATTCTTGGGTTCTTAAAAATTCAAAAAAATTCAGACTAATTTAATATCATCATTATTATCTAGCTGTTTGGTTGTATTTACATGATAACCTGGGTATATATGTGAGCATCTGACCTCTCTGAATTTTCTGGATTTTCTAAATTTTCTACCTTCCTGCATATCTATGTAGTTTTGAAAATCTGGTGTGCTTACATAATAAGCTAAGGTTTCTAGAAAATGATGCTTGATTTGGATGTCTATGTGTCCCTTTGTGGTTTTTTCTGCATTGATTTATCAATTTTTATTTTTATTTTCACTGTGTGTAGCACTAATATTTTTTTGTTATTAATTTAGCACACATTTTTGAAATGAGAGACTGTTTACATTTTTAGAAATAGTGTATTGTTTTTTATCAATATGTAAAGTGAAGTATTATCAATTTTTTGTATTGTATGGAAGTAGTAGACCACCTAATATACAGGATGGTTGAGCTACAACACATAGGCGCCCGTATGGGTTGGATGCTGCCTTCACTGTTGAACTAGACCAACCTTTATGTTTTTAAGAATATTTACAACACATTTTACATTTTATGGATTATTATGTCTTCCGCAGTATATTCATGTTGAGTTGATTTGATTTGTGTATATTGGATTATACCATGGAGGCACCCGCAAGGGCTAAACACAGCCTCAAGCAACAACACATAGGCACCCGCAAGGGTAACCTACTTCCTTTTTTTACTGTATTAGATCAACTTTCATATTGTTTATGAATATTTGCAATATGTACTATAGACCCTCATATCTTTTCCATTATACTGATGTTGAATTGACTGTTATATATGAAATGGAGGCACCCGCAAGGGCTAAATACAGCCTCAAGCTATAACATATAGGCGCCCGCAAGGGTAACACACTGCCTTTTTGCTACACTAGATCAATTTACATGTCGGTTTATGAACATTTACAACATGTACTATAGACCCTCATATCTCTTCCATTATATTAATGTTGAATTGACTTGTGTTATGTATGAAAGAACATACTATGGTAGGCACCCGTAGGGGTCACATATAGCCTTATGATTAATGCATAAACCATATGAGGTTTCAAAATGTGCACTTTATAACTAGCAGCTTATTGATAGCACTTAGCATTTTGGTAATCAATAGTCCTCTGATGTTTACAATAGCACATCGCACTTTCTTATATATGAAATATTTGTGATTTTGGTATTAATGTTTATAATGTGTATTTTGCAAACTTTTGATAGTAAATTCCAGTTCAGGCTAAGATATTGTGTCGGCCTACTTGAGCTGTTAAAACATGCCTGGTGAAACAGAAAATGATGAATTGTTTCCTTTAACCATGTTGGTAATGGCGACAACTATAATGCAAATCACATTATTTTAAATTACTATTTTAAAATAACATTTCCGTGCAAAATCGTCCACCTTCAACCCACTTGGGCTAATATGTATTCGGGACGAGAGCGGGGAACAAATCATTTAAATTGTATCAAAATATTATTATAACAAATCGAACATAAAGTGTTTCTAATAAGTGCATTAAAGTGAGAGGTCATATAGTTCCAATATGGCCACCTCCTTGACAAACAATCATCACTGCATTCAAGTAGTAAACATCAATAATGGACGCACACACTATTTTCTATAAGATGACAGTCCTCTCTCTCTGTCACATACCAGACGAAGCCCGAGTAGGATGAAACGCGTCGTTTTTTCTGTGCATTCAAGACTGCTTTTGTCCTCCTTGTCTATGCATTTTTAACTAATAAAGGACACTTTAATTGCACAATACACAAAGACTGTTTGTGGATCAATTGAGAAATACAGCGTTTTGCTGGAAACACAGCCGGAGTGCCGATGCGACTCGGATTGGTTTCTAATCCACCTTTTTTTGTATATATATATATATATATATATATATATATATATATATATATATATATATATATATATATATATATATATATATATATATATATATATATACACACACAAACAGGAAGCATGCTATTGTATCAAAAATAGATGTTTTACAGCCCTATCTGACATCCAGTAACAATCCAGCAGAACGCTGGATTTTGATAAGAGCACGTTTTGATTTATTGCAGCTGTGTGCCAATTGGCAGGGTTATGCCCAGAATCCAGTATGCCCGTGCTATGAAGATGCACCTGAGGACATTTTGCATTTTGTTATATTTTGTCCCTGTGATATGGAAATTAGGAAGAGGAGAATTAATGCCCTATTGACACAAACAACATTTACTTAATGTCGCCGGCCCTTACCGTTTTACTTCAGGCCGACACGTGTATACTATGGAAGCACTGCTGTAGCCCTGCTGTTCACTATCAGTATTTTTCCCACAAAGTATTTTAAGTATAGGAAGCATTGTAGACTAATTAGTTTAACATTGTCCTATGCTTTTAAATTGCACAAATGATATAAAGTATTGTATTTGTTTTATATGCTGATTTGCACGAAAGCTGTGTATTGTACATGAATTGTACGATTTTAAGCTTGATTTTATGCATTGTTTGTACGTGCTTTTACAGTATTTTTACCGAAATCAAGCCGATATATGTAATATAGCATCATTTAAAAATGTTCAGAAAAAGCAATATTTATTAACAAGGGGCCTTTTGCACTTTTTCTCCACTGGGGAGCAGAGGCTGGGGGATCTATACCATTTCCTTTCTACTTAGAATTTGTACCAGGCACAGTCAACTGGTGGTCCCGCTGGGGAAGGAGGGAAGAGGTGCAATCCCGGAGGGCCTACTAGACTCATAAACCTAGACGAGGCAGTGTAGACTGGCCTTCAATGGACAGACGACCAAGGTCCAAGTGTTGGCCTTGGCTGTTCCACCAATGTTGCCTTTCGGAACCCACGACAACCTTGTGCTTAATATGACCCGGCCCCGTCACAGAGGCAAGTCGCGACTTTACTCCCATGGAAATTACTCTGCACCATAATACTTTTTTTTTTATCAGAGGCTAAAATCTTCCTTGATTGGTTTAGACAGCTCCGTAGGACATATGTCCAGAAGTATTCAGTGCCCCCAGAACAGGGAAGCGTGGCTTATTTTCAAAGTGAAGGGACAGATGCAGGTCTTGTATGAACTGGCTAATTTGCGTTGGTTGGCTACTGCACAAAGAGGTGATTTCATAACACTGTGCTCGGCCCAGCTGGAATTAGGAAGCAGCCACCAAGAACAGCCAATCGTGTAAGGTGTCCAAACCCTCAGAAGCCAACTTAGGGACAGGGGAGGTCCATTACTGTCCTCGGCTAGGACCTCAGTTATACAGAGGAATCCGAACAGCATTACACAAGTAAATGAATGGGTTTCTGAACCCCTGTCACGCTCCCATAAACAAATTGCCTGTCAAGATTGTAGAGTGCTTTGCTGTCATGTTTACTACCGTGCGGTCACCTGCTTTTCCCAAACTCGCCTTCATGTTTCGTAGCGCCAAGACGCAATTTGATCTGCAGTGTGCGCTGTGTCAATCATCTCACTTGTATACGCTCCAAAATATCTGTGTGGGTGTATGTAGCCCGGTAAAAAGAGACATAACATAGCCCTAGCATAATGTCTGTGACATTGCAGTCACTGAAACACACACAAAAGTCAAGTAGTCATTTAACGCTCCATATCTATGGACATGGGGCAATATTATATCACACAGGGTGGACACAATGTAAATGATTTAACAAATGCCCGTTTCTAAACTTGTCCGGGTCCCTCAAGAAAGGATTACTTGTCCTATGTGCCTGTGGTCCCTAGTCACTGGTGGCGCGGCGCTTCTCTGAGAGGGATAGAATATTAACCAGTTGTTCCAGTACATGATGAGTACATGTTTGCCCAGGTCCTGAAGAAGGTGGCATGAGTAACCGTTTTAGTCACTGAAACCGGTCGACTAACACTGTTGATATCCTAAGTAAATAAGCTGGGGTACATCAAGAAAATCATAGTTGTTTCACGCGCCACCCTTCCAATTTTTGGGCATTTTGGGGCAGGTGGCCGTGCTTTTAGTTTATGGACATCAGATTTTCTGGTACAGACTCAGGCGAGGGTCTAATAAGCTGTTTAAAGTCCCTGCCTGACGGCACTGGGACAATCATTTACTCCTCTTTGAGCAGTCTCCCGGATTCGTTGGTTCAGAGTAATTTTAACATTGAGCCTAGTTTAGTTAGGGACATTCTCTTTACTCTATCCCTATTTGATAAGCGGCGTATTCTTTCTTGCGGGACAGGCTAAGTTTGGAAACAGGCATTTGTTAATTAATTTCCATTGATAGTAGTCACTTCCCCATCCTCATCTGTTCTTTCTTCTAGTTGACTAAGGTCAGAGGCACAATATGCAACCTCCAGACAAGCATACGTGCACTCAGACCATGGCCGTGGTGGTTTGGTGCAATGGAAGAGACGTGCGGGATAATACAACATAGCCTTTGTTTATGCATCCATGTCAGGTCTTTGCAAAGCACGTTTGGCAGTGCACAGAACCATCAATGTCACCATCTCGCCTCGTCTTCAATGAGAAACGCTGGACACAAGACATTCCCAGCCAAAAACCTTGGCACCTGTAGTACTACCCTACAAGGGTGAAAGGAACAGGCAATTGCCAACCTATGGTACACAAGAGTGAGGGAAACGGGGAAATGCCAACCTGTGGTACTGTCCAACAAGAGTATTGTCAATGGGGAAATGCCAACCGGTACTGTCCAACAAGAGTGAGGGAACAGGTAAATGCCAACCTGTGGTACTATCTAGCAAGGATGAGGGGAACAGGAAAATGCCAACCTGTAGTACTTTCCAACGACAGTGAGAGGAACAGGGAAATACCAACCTATGGTACACAAGAGTGAGGGGAACAGGGAAATGCCAACCTGTGGTACTGTCCAAAAAAAGTGAGGGGAACAGGCAAATGCCATCCTGTAGTACTATCTAGCAAGGATGAGGGGAACATGAAAATGCCAGCCTGTAGTACTGTCCAACTAGAGTGAGGGGAACAGGGACATGCCAACCTGTGGTACTGTCCAACAATAGTGAGGGGGAACAGGGAAATGCCAACTTGTGGTACTGTCCAACGACAGTGAGAGGAACAAGTGAATACCAACCTGTGGTACTGTCCAACAAAGGTGAGGGGAACAGGGAAATGCCAACCTGTGGTACTGTCCAACAAAGGTGAGGGGAACAGGGAAATGCCAACCTGTGGTACTGTCCAACAAGAGTATGCAGAACGGGGAAATGCCAACCTGTGGTACTGTCCAACGACAGTGAGAGGAACAAGTAAATACCAACCTGTTGTACTATCTAGCAAGGATGAGGGGAACACGAAAATGCCAACCTGTAGTACTGTCCAACAAGAGTGAAGGGAACAGGGAAAGGCCAACCTGTGGTACTCTCCAACAATAGTATTATGAATGGGAAAATGCCAACCTGTGGTACTGTCCAACACGAGTATGGGGAACAAGAAAATGCCAACCTGTGGTACTGTCCAACAAGAGTATGCAGAACGGGTAAATGCCAACCTGTGGTACTGTCCAACACGAGTATGGGGAATAGGAAAATGCCAACCTGTGGTACTGTCCAAAAAGAGTGAGGGAACCGTGAAATGCCAACCTTTAGTACTGTCCAACAAGAGTGAGGGGAACAGGGCCATGCCAACCTATGGTATACAAGAGTGAGGGGAACAGAGAAATGCCAACCTGTGGTACTGTCCAACAAGAGTATTGGGAACAGGAAAATGCCAACCTGTGGTACTGCCCAACAAGAGTGAGGGGAACAGGGAAATGCCAACCTATGGTACAGAAGAGTATGGGGAACAGAGAAATGCCAACCTGTGGTACTGTCCAACAATAGTCGGCGGAACAGGAAAATGCCAACCCGTGGTACTGTCCAACACGACTATGGGGAACAGTGAAATGCCAACCTGTGGTACTGTCCAACGACAGAGAGAGGAACAAGTAAATATCAACCTGTAGTACTATCTAGCAAGGATGAGGGGAACAGAAAAATACCAACCTGTAGTGCTGTCCAACAAGAGTGAGGGAACAGGGAAATGCCAACCTGTAGTACTGTCCAGCAAAAGTGAGAGGAACAGGGAAATGCCAACCTATAGTACACAAGAGTGAGGGGAACAGGGAAATGCCAACCTGTAGTACTGTCCAACAAAAGTGAGAGGAACAGGGAAATGCCAACCTATGGTACACAAGAGTGAGGGGAACAGGGAAATGCCAACCTGTAGTACTGTCCAACAAAAGTGAGGGGAACAGGGAAATGCCAACCTGTGGTACTGTCCAACAAGAGTATGCAGAACGGGTAAATGCCAATCTGTGGTACTGTCCAACAAGAGTGAGGGGAACAGGGACATGCCAACCAGTGGTACTGCCCAACAATAGTATTATGAATGGGAAAATGCCAACCTGTGGTACTGCACAACAAGAGTGAGGGGAACAGGGAAATGCCAACCTATGGTATACAAGATTGAGGGGAACAGGAAAATGCCAACTTGTGGTACTGTCCAACAAGAGTGAGGGAACAGGGAAATGGCAACCTGGGGTACTGTCCAACAAGAGTGAGGGGAACAGGGACATGCTATCCTGTGGTACTATCCAACAAGAGTGAGGGGAACAGGGAAATGCCAACCTGTGGTACTTTCCAACAACAGTGAGAGAAACAGGTAAATACCAACCATAAGTACTATCTAGCAAGGATGACGGGAACACGAAAATGCCAACCTGTGGTACTGTCCAACAAGAGTGAGGAGATCAGGAAAATGCCATCTTGTGGTACTGCCCAACAATAGTAGGCGGAACAGGAAAATGCCAACCCGTGGTACTGTCCAACACGACTATGGGGAACAGTGAAATGCCAACATGTGGTACTGTCCAACGACAGAGAGAGGAACAAGTAAATATCAACCTGTAGTACTATCTAGCAAGGATGAGGGGAACAGAAAAATACCAACCTGTAGTGCTGTCCAACAAGGATGAGGGAACAGGGAAATGCCAACCTGTAGTACTGTCCAACAAAAGTGAGAGGAACAGGGAAATGCCAACCTATGGTACACAAGAGTGAGGTGAACAGGGAAATGCCAACCTGTAGTACTGTCCAACAAAAGTGAGAGGAACAGGGAAATGCCAACCTATGGTACACAAGAGTGAGAGGAACAGGGAAATGCCAACCTATGGTACACAAGAGTGAGGGGAACAGGGAAATGCCAACTTGTGGTACTGTCCAACAAGAGTGAGGGAACAGGGAAATGCCAACCTGTGCTACTGTCCAACAAGAGTATGCAGAACAGGCAAATGCCACCCTGTAGTACTGTTGAACGACAGTGAGAGGAACAGGTAAATACCAACCTGTAGTACTATCTAGCAAGGATGAGGGGAACACGAAAATGCCAACCTGTGGTACTGTCCAACAAGAGTGAGGGAACAGGGAAATGCCAACCTGTGGTACTGTCCAACAAGAGTGAGGGAACATGGAATGACAACCTGTGGTACTGTCCAACAAGAGTGAGGTGAACAGGGAAATGCCAACTTGTGGTACTGTCCAACAAGAGTGAGGGAACAGGCAAATGCCATCCTGTAGTACTGTTGAACGACAGTGAGAGGAACAGGTAAATACCAACCTGTAGTACTATCTGGCAAGGATGAGTGGAACAGGGAAATGCCAACCTGTGGTACTGTCCAACAAGAGTATGCAGAACGGGTAAATGCCAATCTGTGGTACTGTCCAACAAGAGTGAGGGGAACAGGGACATGCCAACCTGTGGTACTGTCCAACAAGATTATTGTGAATGGGGAAATGCCAACCTGTGGTAATGCCCAACAAGAGTATGCAGAACGGGTAAATGCCAACCTGTGGTACTCGCCAACAAGCGTCAGGGGGAACAGGGAAATGCCATCCTGTGGTACTGTCCAACAAGAGTGTGGGAACAGGGAAATCCCAACCTGTGGTACTGTCCAACGACAGTGAGAGGAACAAGTAAATACCAACCTGTGGTACTGTCCAACAAGAGTGAGGGAACAGGGAAATGCCAACCTGTGGTACTGTCCAACGACAGTGAGAGGAACAAGTAAATACCAACCTGTGGTGCTGTCCAACAAGAGTGAGGGAGCAGGGAAATGCCAACCTGTGGTACTGTCCAACAAGATTATTGTGAATGGGGAAATGCCAACCTGTGGTACTCTCCAACAAGCGTCAGGGGGAACAGGGAAATGCCATCCTGTGGTACTGTCCAACAAGAGTGTGGGAACAGGGAAATCCCAACCTGTGGTACTGTCCAACAAGTGTGAGGGAACAGGGAAATGCCAACCTGTGGTACTGTCCAACAAGAGTATACAGAACGGGGAAATGCCAACCTGTGGTACTGTCCAACGACAGTGAGATGAACAGGGAAATGCCAACCTGTGGTACTGTCCAACAAGAGTGAGGGAACATGGAAATGCCAACCTGTGGTACTGTCCAACAAGAGTGAGGGGAACAGGGAAATGCCAACCTGTGTTACTGTCCAACAGGAGTGAGGGGAGCAGGGAAATGCCAACCTGTGGTACTGTCCAACAAGACTGCCAATAACAGAGAAATGTCAACCTTTAGTGCTGCCTGAAAAATGTGAGACGGACCGTAAAATGCCATGCTGTTGTATTGCCTAGCAAGATTGAGGGGAACCAGAACATGTCAATCTGTAAAGCCCGTGGTGAGGAGCATTGCCAGCAGTGCACAGTCTCCCCCATGTCCCCATCATTCATCGGGTGAGACTTCTCTAGTTTGAACTTGCAAATCTGCTCACCCCCCATGCCTCGCCCCAGTGAGCATTGCTTGCTCCCTCCTATACGCACCAGTGTCCGGGAGGACTGGATCATGTCTTCGCCCTCCCTTACCTATGGGGGCCACTAGCGAGCGACCAGTGGCTCAAGCCAACCCACCACACATCGTTACAGCTGGATTGCCGCCATTCTATTAGTGATCAGTGACATTATTCCACCTTTTGAATGCTGGCGGTAAATACAATGGCTGCAGCTGACATGTGTTTGCTTGGTTCCTCCTATCCCTCCCTCCCACTACACTTTAGCATGAAGTCCTGGAGTGGTGGGTAGCACTCTCTGGCCAAGTTATGGCAACAATCTCGCGAGATGACTTGAAACCGACAGCTCAGCCTCTCACCAGACCGGTTACGCATTTGATGCCCTTACAATCAGATCCAGCGGTGCGTGAAAAGAACGTTCGTGCTCTTTTCTGCGCAATCACCCAGCTGTGACATCAGCGAACGCTAACTGGAAGGAGGTCCAGCGCATGGGGGCACCCGCGCCCGCTGAAGCCCATCCTTCCTGCAGGTAAAGTGCTCGGCTACATCCCCATGCAGATAGGTCCGAGTCTGAGAAGACTGGATTCTTAATGGTCGGCCCATCCCTTCCAGCCCAACACATCCTGCACTATGCCACAGGAAGCCACAGGTGTCCAAGCTTGATAGCCCTGCCAGCTGGCGATGCCCTTAATATAGCAGGGCATTTTCCTCTAGTTGGTGACCGCCTGCCTCCAGATCTATGAGGCTTCCTCAAATTTTTTTCACCAAGGACAACTTTGCTGAATTTGTTGGCCCGATGTTACAATTTTATTTGCCGCAAAAGGGGGGGGGCAGTCCCTTACCCCCCCATGCCCAGCCCATCCCCCCCCTCCCCTCCCCGCCGCCGCCCCCGTTTATACTCTTCACCAAACCCACATTTGCCACCTATAGTTTGGCGGAAGAAAAATAAATAAATCGACCAAAACAAATTCGCCAAAGTTGTAGCCTTCCTTCCAGGGGCGTTTCTAGGGGGGGGGGGCTTAAGGGGCTATAGCCCCTGATCTTTTGGTTGTAGCCCCGGATAGAATCTCAGGAGCTACAGCCAAAAGACTAGGTGGCCCCCAGTCCCAACAGTTCCGACATCAGCTTAGCCCCGGGTCTTTTCCAGACCTAGCAACTCCCCTGCTTCCTTCTAGGTCTAAGACACATATTAAGACTTGCTTATTAGACCAGCGCTCCTGTGATGCCCCTGGTACTATCGGCTTCGCTAGTCCTCAACTGTCTGAATGATTGTTAGCAAAATGTTTGCGCTTTAAACATGAACACAATTTCTCATTGTCCATATCTGTGTAGTGCCAAGGAAAGAATGTCTGAGCCTCTGTTGGAGTCCGCACCAAAACTATTTACATGAAAGTGGGACATTGTAATGGTTGTTAGTCTCGTGGTCGCTTTTTTAATTCATTGCTTAGAGCGCGAACCTAGCTCGAGAGCAGCGTGCACCTAGCTCGAGAGCAGCACGAACCTAGCTCGAGAGCAGCACGAACCTAGCTCGAGAGCAGCGTGCACATAGCTCGAGAGCAGCGGATCCTAGCTCGAGAGCAGCAAAACATAGCTCGAGAGCAGCAGAGCCTAGCTCGAGAGCAGTGGAGCACTTTCATAGGGAGGGGGCAAGCATTGGTTGCCACTTATAGACTACAGCAGCACTACTGATGCTGGAGGCAGGCGGGGATGCATTAATTTGGCAGCTATTGTTTAGAGAGCTACGCTTTTAGTGTTTTGCCAAACTGGAGGATGGCCGGTGCCTTTTCAGCCGCTCCCGGTACTAAGCATGGCAGGAGAAGGACTGCTGCAAGTCTTCAGTTTATGGGATAGTTTAGACTCCAGCCGTTCGCTAGTTTCGCTAGGTAAGGCACGTGAGCCTCTACCAGGTGTGTAGTTTAGCAGCCAAGTATGTTGCTGTTCTGTCTGAGACTGCTTTGTAGGCGATGCCTGCAGTTTTTAATATGATTCTGGCAGGTAGGAGGAGTTAGTAAAGCTTGTGCCGTGTAGGAGATGTAATGTTGAATTTGCGCGTGCCTGTGATGAGACGGACTCCAGCATGGCAGGCTGCCTCGAGGGGTGTCAGACTGGTCATGGTGGCTACTTCACGCGGTCCCATGCACAGCCCCAAAAGGATACATGGAATGGCCGTCGCAATGCCCCCCCCCCCCCCTCTCTATTAGCCCTCTAAACCTGTGGCATGGTAGCTGCTTCTTTCATCCCCACCCAGGTTCACGGATTACAGGAAGATTAATAACTGATCAGCCTCACCAGTCACTGATCAATTAGTCACTTCCCTGACATTGACAGGTGCTTCACCCTCACCATCGGACATGCATATCATACACCCAGAACTCCAATACTGACAAACAAAAACACACATTCATACACTCGGCAAACATACACCCATCTAAGAATACAAAAATCTATACATTCCAAGAAGCACAAGTATACCTACTCTCATTGCTTGTTCAATCTTGTGACTTAAGTTTTTTGGCAAGTGATATGCAGAGTTATACCAGACTATGAGAAGGGCACATTAGGCTGCCGACAAAAACAGTTCTGAGTAGGCGCCGCAAGTTACTCCCCATGATTTCACAAGAGAGCTTCGGGACTGGAGACCAAGCCAACGATGCATGTACTATGAACAGGAGGTGATCAGTGGGCAAACATGCCGGTCACAGGTGCAAGCCCCAATGGGCCGCCTCACATCTTCCTTAGGTTAAGGAAAGTAGTACAAAACCTTCTGCATGAGTACCAGGACAAGCTTTGAAAAGTACTTGGACTCACTTGAGGCGAGTTGGGAACTCTACGTAACGCTACAATATTTGTTCGGAAGTGAAAGTGAGCACGTTCAACAATTGAGGCGATTTATTAACACGCCGGGTTTGGATGTCACCTTCCTAATCATATCTCCCATTTCCCTGCTTGCTGTTTAATACCTTAAGATCTGCATAATATCCAGCTCTTTCTTTGCTCTTTCTCAATGGTTACTCCCTTGCATCCGGCAGTCCTTTTTGAATTGTAGATCTGATGTTGTGTTTACCACTCCTGCTTGGCTAGAAGTTCAAAGAATCCACCATTCCACTAAATCGCTCTTCCTAATGGTACACAGGAGAACCGAGTTCCCCCGAAAGCAAGCCTTACCTCATGACCACATACCTTAGAATATATTTATTTATTGTTTATTTGTAAGGCGCTTAATACCAGCGAGTGGTTTCTAAGCACGGGATCAGGATTCGAACCTGTGTTGCGCCGCAATGTCTTGTTTCCAAGACAAACGCGTTGCCCCCGAGCTATCATTCCTCCCCAACCAACCGTGGAGTGGAATTTGCTCAATGCTCACCTCCCTTACTGCCTTTAAACCCATGTAGTATGGAAATAGGCACCACCCCACTTGCCCAGGATTCACAAGCAGAACAGATTGTGCCAGAGCCGCTTGACGGAATGTGTTATGCTGTGCCCTCTCCTTTTCAGGTGCTGATCCAATCGTTTCAACCCAAGCAAGCCAAGCAGCTCCCAGAATACACTAGCATGTGGCAGCTCCCAGAATACACTAGCATGTTAAATGGCAGCCCACGACCGAAAAAGCGTCTCTGTAACACAAGAAGGACATGTGTTTACCAGAAACCAAACAATGTACAAAAATGCAAGGACTTCACACTAAAACAGACTGAGCCCCATTCAGTGGTCGAATATCATCCCTTTACTTTTGTTCCTCTAGAGCACGGTTTCATTGTATTTGGTTATTTATATAGCGCTCTTTCCCCAGTTGTATGGCCTCAATGCGCTTTGTGGTTGGATGGCATATCTTGCTGGTTCCTGGACTAGAACCGGTGTCTTGCAGGTAATACACTGGTGCCATTGCTCTGTGAACTATCTACCTGATGCAGAAAGCTCATTCCCCGTGAAAATACCGGCTCAACACTGCCCCCACCCTTCCAGATCTGGAAGACTCATGTATCCGCATGTTAGGTGTGTGGGTAATATGTGCTGGCTATGCTCATTGGCATGTCTCTTAAGAGTGGAGAATAGTTGAGGATTAGAAAGGAGGGTTCATCAATCTGGATACTGTGTGGAACAATGACTACTAGCACGTGACGGTATCATGCATTTTCTTGGTTTGTGTTGAGTGGTGGGGGGCGAAGTGTAGGAGAGACAGCACGCCTGCTACACGGTTTTTGGTGTAAGTCAACCAAGCAGGAACCAGTGTGGACCTAGCTATGTAGGGAAAGGAAGCTCGCTTTATTGTTACAGGTACAGATCAGGAGGAGAGCAGGGCAAATGTATCCTACTTGTTTGAACTTCCATCCTGAACTCCCCTCTGGCCCCTCAGCAACCCAGAGGGCTCCCACGTTCCAGATTCCACATCAGCACTCCACAGTACCCCACCATTCATGCACTCAGACCGACACAGGGACAGTGCCAAAGTCACACCGGAGTTGTGTTGGGGCAGGGGGGTGACGTGAAGGAGAGGTAGGTAGCGAGTTTGTGTGGGAGGGTGGAGTGGAAGAGATGTAACACCAGATACGGGGTCTGTGCGTGTGTTATGGGTATGGTCATCACTTCATATTGGGGGTGCGCAGGGGCGCTGAGGCATGGTACAACTATTCCGTGCATTTCGACCACTGACTGACCCTGCCCCCTTGCATGAGACCAGAACGGCAGCGTGGGCCAGGAGTCTTAGCAGACATCGCAATGCATGCGTCCGATTTCACTTTCAAGAAACTGCACGGACACCCAAACACATGTGCACACCGTGCCAGACACATGTTGCGAAATGTCTTCCAGAGAGCGTGTGCAGACCCGGAGACCTGCCAGCTCTTTCCGTGGGGCCATCACTCAACCAGCGATCTATCAAAACCTACTATGACATCATCACAGGGCTCCTTCAGCGTACTAGCGGCAGGCGATGACGCACGGACTGCCAGTGTGGACGGTGGTGGAGAGGGCATTCTGCTTCTGCCCTCACTGTGCGTGCCGCCTCCTTCACAGACAGCGAGAGGAAGACAGAACTAAATGCAAGCAGTGCCGGACTGGTGCGTGTAACCCTGATCGGGGCAGAGAGCAGCGTCCACAGAAACACTCATAAATGAAGCATTTGATCCATGTCCATTACAAATGCGAACAGTTCCATGTGCAAATGGCAAATGCGAACAGTTCCATGTGCAAATGGATTCGTGATTAACAGGCGAACTCTGTAAGGGCATCACAGATTAACATGGCTTGTTGCGTCCCCTCTCCTTATATTAAAATCCCTTCCTTTTCCAACTAGTAGTTGTATACGTTTCCTGGTGTACGAAGATAGCAACACCGTCCGGTTATAGGGCGTGTAACAGGCTTCGCACTGCTAGAATAACCAGGTAACAGTAAATGAAGCCCCCGACCCGGGACTCTGTAGGCGCACCTTACACCCCGTACCTCCACAGCCTTCACGGCTCGCCCATGTCCCTCGGTCTCCGTATCTGCGCCGGGCACCTTACACAGCTCCTTGGAATCCCCTCCTGCCAGGAGCAGCGGCAGCTTAATCCACACACGGGCACGGATCTGCGATGCCTTCAGTCCGTTAATGAGATTAATCGCCGGTTTCCAGCCCCACCGTGAGCAAGCAGAGTGCAGGCTGGCGACCGAAAGAGGCGCTTCCGTGCACCTCACAGCGGATCCTCGGGCGCTGAACTAAATCTCCGTGCAAGCAGCAGCGGGCTCTCCCTCCCAGCCCCTGCTCAGGGAAGGCTGCGGAGAGCCCGTATTCCAACCCCGCTGCCGTCACTCACAGGGGTCCCCCCGCTCTGAGTTCCAGCCGGAGGAAACGCTGCCCAGAGGGGGTGGGGGGAGCACGGTTTACTTGCAGCCTCGCCAGTCTTGGAGGGCCATTAACAACACAATCACTGAGCAGTCAAATAAAAGAATTGGAGTGCGAGGGAAGCCAGGAGCGCGCCTGTAACTGTTTCAGGACTGTTTACATCGCGCCAGCCGGGCTCTCACGTGGAGGGGGAGGGGAGAAGAGGAGACGCTATATAGGTCATATTACATAAAGTGGGCACGGATGCAAACACAAGAAGCACATGCAGGCATCTCTGCTGAGAGTTGCCAGTGCTGCCCTGCCAAGAAGTGCCCACGCCGAGCAGTACGAGAATACGGTCCCATGAAAAGAGAAGTGCTCCCGCTGACTCGCAACCAAACCTTCGCACTAAAGGTGCACTCTCTTGGTAAGTGGAACAGGCACGGTCCTATTAAAAAGGAAGCACTCCTGGCGAGTAGTACAGTTATTGTCCCATTAAAAGCAAAGCACCTCTGCTGAGAAGTACCAGTACTGTCCCATTAAAAGCTAGGAACTCCTGCTACGAAGCACGGATACCGTCTCACAGCGAAGCTCTCCCGCAAAGGAGTCCCAGTGCTGTCCCTGGCAGAGAAGCAGGTCCGGTTGCAGCAGCAGTCTCACCCCCAATGGTCCATGTGGATGGTTAGGGGACCGGGCTCGCCACTGCCTTGGAACACCGGCCCTCACCTCACAACTGGACGACTCTGGGAAGGACTGCTCTCCCAGCAAGGTCCACACAGAATATGTCAAGGCTGGAGTCCAACGGATGATTCAAAGATGATTCCAAGAAGAGCCTTCTTTTAAAAGGTAAATCCCCCCACAGGTGTTTGGAATAAAGCTAGCCTGACTTAGTGGTCCAATCCCGGTTCTTAAAATAAGTGGGCTTTGCCCTTCTGACATTACCCCCATCCCCCCAGTGCTTTGCTCTAGAGGAAGTGGAGGGGACAAGAAGGAGAGAGGCAGAGAGAAACAATATGGTGGAAGTCTTCCCCAACTTCACAGGGCTTTCCTGTCTATACTAACCCCGCCCTTTCCTTCTTGCTAGGATCAAAGGTCTTTAACTCTGGTATGAGGCTACTCCATTTAAATGGATTGTAATCCTTTGATGTCTAGGTCCATGACAGCTGCCTGTTGTGAGGCTGTCTCTGGAAGAGGATGTTAACTACCCATAGAAAGATATCAAAGAGCAAGCATAGCCATTCAGGTTCCCGCCCTGTCACTTTGGCAGGATCAGCCTGTCTGGCCACAATACACATCACCTTTCACAGCTGATCTGGCTCACAGGAGCTGACATGAGTGATATCAAAATGGAGGTGGCTACTGTTGAGATGGATTTCTGAACTCTGACCTGGTGGGCAGAGGTTCAGAGGCCAGCCTAGTTTCTTGGAACAGGGTAACCTTCTGGACAAGCCAGACCAATCAAGGTAGCATTGGCGGCAGTCAAGACTAGGTCTCAGGAGGGGTCCGGGTGATCGAAAGCCCACAATGAGCACACACAGTAAAGGACACTACAAATGACTCTCAGTCAGGTGTATATATCAAAAATACCTATACATTTATTTAAAGACCTTTTAAATCATACATAAAGCAATAGCCAGCAGTAATAACTAAACCAACAGAACACTGCTATTAGTCATATGTACAGTAACCAATGGCCTAAAGGAATAGTACACAGTAAGGGTCCACAACCTGTAAAGAAAGGGAGCATACAGTGCTAATATCATTTAGGCAGTCCTTCACTCTTCAAACCCCAACTGAGAGGCAGTCCAATCCCTAAGATGAGTGGAGCCTTGTGCTCAAAAGTACTATGAGTGCTGGTGATAATGGGGTTGAGCCAAAACGGGGTCTCTTGCAGGGGCTGTAGCGACTCAGGAAGGTCGGTGAGACAGTGAAAAATAAGTTCACACTATTCAAGGAGTCTCTCCCCAAGACAGCAGAACAGGATCCAAGAGTTGGGAATTCCTCGGTAGCACAGGCTACCTTGATAAAGAAGAGTGGCCCTCAGGGGACACTTGTGTGTAAAAATTGATGGATGCACCAGGGGCCACCGGTCGGGGTTTTAAGTACTCACCGAGCCTCTGCGCACTCCGGACAAAACTTCGGCAGTCGAGTCCACTTCAGTTCCAGGTTCAAATCCTGCAGTTGTGCGGCTCTGCGGCTTTCAGGGGCTGCGTTCCAGGGCTGATTCCGTGGCGGGACAGTGTTGATTCTCCGCTCCTAATGAAGGAATCAAGCCAATTCGACTGTAGCAAGTCTGAGGGCACAGAGGGGCACAGCAGTAAGGCCCCCACGAAGTTCGTCACCACAGCAAGGCGACACGGTGACCGCGTAAGATTGGGTTCAGGTGTACTCTCCTAATTCCAGACCTAGAAATGCTAGGTGTACGAAACTCGGCAGGAGATTGCCTTATTCCCAGAGCTTACAGTCTCCAAATGCTCAAGTGTCAACTCGAGATGGCGGCGGTTCCAGAGGAAAGGACCTATGTAAGCTGGTCAGTTCACTGGGTGGTCCAGGAACACTTCTGAGAATGCTCGCTTACAGGTTAAATTGGAGGTGCCGAGAATAATTAGTCCCACTATTTCAATAGGTTGAAGCACCTTTGCAGACCTTGTAGGTTCGATCAGAAACAGGGGGTCCAATGGGACGACAGCGGACCCAGGATGCCAAACCTTCCAGTGGGTCACCAGCGGTTCCTTGACTCTGCTTCCTGGTTTCAGGATACTTGGCTCTTTTCCTAAATTCGGTGTGAGCTCAAGAGATCGACCTGGTATGGGTGTAAGATGCCTTCTCTTAACTAGAATCTCCTTCGTGCCAAAACAGAGGACCAATGAAAGATCTGCTCACATACAGCCACCCCAGATGTGGACCAATCATGGACAACAGTGGTCCCAGTAATTCCCAGTACAACAGACATCCTAGCACCCAGGATGTGTATTGGAACTAGACAATCCAGCCCACATCCTGGGGGCACACCCTCAAGGCATGCAGAAGCCTGTGAAAGCTTCCGTTTTCTGCATTACCAAATAAGGAATTTCCTGGGTCTGCTCGACCTGGGGAAGACAAAGGGACAAGATGGCAAGGACAGAACAAAGGACCTTGTGGCATGGCCATTTTAGGAACTGGCCTCTGTCCTTGGCCAAACGAGCGAAACACGGTGTGGACCATAGAAACGGGTTAAAAATATATGAAAAGTAACAGCTGCCACTAGCTCTGTCCAAGGCACATTTGTACATTCACTGAAAAATTCTTTAAGGGGTGTCTAGATCCTTAAAAGTGAAAAGGGGACCCCAGCGCACTGTGCTGTAAGGTACTTTGTGCACTGATAAAATGTTGCTAAAGAAGAGCAACAAAGTGAACGACTAAGGGAAACAGGGAAACAGTCTCCCAGTACTGATTGTCCTATGGGCATGTCAGTTTCCACATAACAAACAGAGCAAAAAGCCCAGTGGAGTACAGCAGAAGGCTGGGCTCCACTGGCAAAAGTCAGGCCAGGTTGCTCAGACAAAAGCATACAGTTTGGGGGGGGGGGACAACTGGAGGGAAAATGACACATAAATGGAAATCTTTCCTAACAGCTACAATAATTATAAGCAAGGCTGTGCACTTATGATCTTCAGGTTTGGTACAAGGGTGCATGTTTTAAATGCAGCCCATGCCCTGGTAGAGCAGGTGTTACAGATCTGGATACTGATGCAGCAAGGCACAAGTACAGACTATGCTTTTGTCCTAGAGTTCATAAAAAAGAGAATCTGATCCAAAGGTTACCATTTCAGAGATGGAATTACCTGCAACATTTTGTTAATTAATAAAAATCAAAAAAGCCAAAGCTTTCACACCGTTGCCAGATGGCAATTCATCACACCTCCTTTATAATCAATTTCTACCAACAGAAAATTGAACATCTCAAACTGCATTCCAGAAACTATATTGAGACAAAGGGTGTTTAACCGTTACATGTGTAAATTGCTTGCAAGAGGAACATTTATGTTTAATGTATATGTTTGCTAAATTCCCTTCAGTGGTGTTGCTATTGCACTACGGTGTAAAAGTGTACAATTCTCATTTTCAAGGGGCCACTTAAAGGCAGGTAAATGGGTAACGATTAATAGCCCTTTCCCTTTTGTCTTGAATGGATCAGTATCTGTAACAGAACTCTACTTGGTGATGTAACCAGGAAATTACTTCAATTTACATTATTTTTCTAGGTCTGCACACAGTGAGATATCTTTTTACTCCCAGAATATTTCTTCTGTGCTTGATCATTACACAGTGAAGGTGGCAGGGGATCTCCCAGCACATACACTTCTGACATTTTCCCCAACTTATCAGGATCTACAGCCAATTTATATACCCCTTTAGAGTGTTACTCCCCTCAGGATTATTTCCACTGGGAATTATACTAGCATAGATATTTCTTTTGGCTGTTTTACAGACAGGTGGGTACCCTCACAAGGACTGCTTCCATTCTCCCTCTCTAGGAATAGGTAGGCATCAGTCTGCAAGATGGGGTCAGCTTCTCTACACAGCCTGGTCTCCCACCTTCTGTACTGGGGGATGTTGGTTGTCTTTTCCACTGAAGGAGGCCTGGAACAGTACTCTATTACTCCAAAAATGCATCCAAAGGAAAGCAATGTATGCCATTCTTTCAGTTATCAATCCTTTCTCTCATTCTCCCCATCACAAATCAATGAGTCAGTAAGTGAGTGTCCTCTTACTCTATGAGTTTGAATTGTATAGAGCAGGAACCACTCTGTTTAGAGGTGGGTATAATTCCTCAAATCCAATTGGTCAAAGTATGCAATTGGACAGGGTTCTAAAAGTGGCATCACACGAACCCCTCCATAGTCATTGGACACCTTAATGAAAAGGGCAGTCTAATGGAAGCGGTTTCCAAACCGGGTTTCCCTCTCATTTGATGTGATTTCACATTGGAGTTTTTCTACATTAAAAATGGTATCTTTTTAAAACCGCATATTCCACATGTTACTAATCAGTTTATCAGATTGCTATTACTCAGGGGAATCAAATAATGCTATTTGCATCTTGACAAGATGTGTGGTGGGTGTTTTTACACAATTTTAGATTTTTGTCTTTTTCTAACTAACACCTTTTCACAACAATTCCATTTACAGCTCAGAATAACACTCCCTGGTACAAATAATAGGATCTATACATCCCTGGCCTGCACCATTTGTTCATGAAGATATCTGTATTTGCTTAAATTACATAATTACATAATGTAAAAAAAAACAATTTGCATTCAGCTAAAAGAGCTTTTCAACCTGAACATTAAAAATATTAAGTCTCTAGGAACTTTTATTCAAAAGTTATAAGCGATAAAGTGATTACAAATGCAAAATTCAAAAGGCATTATTTTCTTATTTCCAAAATATTACATGGTATCTCCATTCACTCTCTACCTGGTAACAGATCATATGGTGTTGTATACTGTTGGTGCAAGCCTAGGCATTTATCACTCCTGTGAATGCTCCTGTTATAGTGTAAGTTCTTTGAACTTTCTTTGAAGTTAGGCTGATGGGCCATTTATGACTTCAGTCCAACCTCTTTTGAGTGATCCCAGGATCTGACTGCCCCTTCAGTCAGACATCCAGTCTTGAAAGGTGTGAAAATGCATCTTCATATGAGGTGCCTGCTGCTCACTGTAAAGACTGGAGGGGGTTATCTGTACTTCTGCCCACTATATAGCTGGGGTAGAGGCCCAGAGCACCCCAGCCAAGATTCTCTAATCGTAGTTATGGATGAGCAACCAAGGTTGAGGCTCAAGGTAGGTAATGCAATCTGGTTCTTGAGTACAGTGGATCCCCAAGCTCCCTACAATGGAATGTCCACACACTTATGTGAAGCGATAACACCATCCTTTTATTAAAGGATAAAAGTCGAGACCCTTCGAGGATGGACCCCATTGGAAGGAGTCGCTGGGATGATGTCAAGAAGAAGGGAACCAAGCAGTGTCAGAAAGGCAGCAATGCAGGGCTTCGCAGTCATCTCCGTTGTCAGTTTGCTACGTTGGCTGTCCCAAAGAGGTGAAACTTGCTGTAGACCTCAACAAGACGTGGCTGAAGATAAGACCCTTGGTGGCCATGGATGACTTTCAGTGACGACGGGTGCAGTGGCAGAAGTAGGTGTCATGTTTCAGAATTTCACAGTTCACTGCCTTTCAGTTCTTGGGTAATGCAGCCACAGCACGGACCTCAGCGCGGCTTCTGGCAACCTAGATAAAACTACTGTACTGCAGACTGTCACCAGGTCTGTACCCTCGGGACATCTTTTGATTTCAGTGGTCGGAAACTCACCGGTGGATACTCCTCTGCAAGCAGCGACCCTAGACCTTCTGCGGCATGGAAAAGTGGATACAGCTCATGGCAGCAGTGAATCTTTAAGGATTTTTCATTTGGTTGGAACATTTGTTGGGCATCACTATGCCAGTGTACCCCCTTGTCCGGGCGATACAGAGCAGCTTGGCTTCAAGCGATCACAAACAGTCTTCTGGACCCTGGGCAACACAGATGAACTTCTTGGCACCAAGATTTTCAGGCACTCCTCTTCTGGACCCACAAAGATCCCTTCTCCGGACGGCAGGCCAACAGGGATGGCTTTCAGGACATTTCAGATGAAGAGCAGCAGTTGCACGATGTTCTCTTGTAGCTACAGCAAGAGATCGCCTATCCAGGTCCTCTCTGGTTCAGTACTTGTTTCAGCATGGCAGCTTTTGGATTTGATGAAGAGGTGCAGCCGCAGACTTCTTCCTCCACCTCAATTCCAGAATGCAAGCATGAGATGACTTCAGCTTCTGGTTCAGGTTTCTTTTTTCAGATTCTGACAAAGATGAATGTAAGGCCCCCTGTTATATAAAGCACTCCCCATTCACCCAGGGTGAGCCAGGCTCAGCCAGCCAATCCCTCACACATGTATTTATGCAAGCAGCACCCAAACAGGCTCACAGGCATTCAGGCCATTCACCAGAAACCAAACACCCACAACACAGGATGTGGATTTGGGGGCTACTCTGCAGCATTTCAGGGCACTACACTGCATTCATTCAGGTTTCAGTCAGGGCTGACTCAGGCATTGTGTAACACAATCAAAACCAGACACCCACAACTCAGAGTGCATATTGACTACTCACGCCATTCATGCAGGCTCCACCCCAATGGTGTTGCCACAAAAAGCAAACCAGGGGAAGGCTGCAGCCGGTCTGGCAGGAGGCAGCACCAGATCCATATGTGGTCCTTCCACCTAACAGCCATTCAGGGGAATGGAACACAGCCAGGGCTTCCCAGGACTTTGAGAAATAAGGGGGTAAGGCAAAGGAAACCAAGAGGCCACCAGTACACATTGTGCCTTTGTGTAGGAATCCTTTGATTCCTATGGCAGTGCCGGGGTATCCCAAAAAAAGGAAGGATGCCCAGAGCTACTGTCAAGTCAGCATGTAACTGCCACCAGCCCATTCTCTGCTCTCTGGGCAACACACATGTGCCCAAAAACATACACTAGCGTTTATAAGGGTGTACCCCTACCCATGGGCGCAATAAGGTTATTCCATATGGAATGTTCAACAAAAGGTAAAAATAAAGAGCTGCACTGCCAGTGGCCCAAACTGGACTCCTGTGCAGACAAAACACACAGAAAACACCAACAGAGAAGTGGCAGGACAAGGGCGAGGAAGCCATGATACGATATATGATATGGCATTTATAACGTTACTGTACACAAGTGTATCCCTCCAAAAGCATTTCCAGCATCACACTCACCCCTTCCCAGAGCAAATAATTGTATTTTAAAGGGGGTTTAGTCTAAGCTTAGAGACATATGGCAATTGTAAATGGAAATCAACTCCAGGAAGTCATCTGCTTTTATGGTCGGCTTCAAAGTCAATATTCACACTTTTCTCATGGGAGGGCAAGGCATCTCCCTTGCTTTAGGTTGTTGCGGGGATAGAAGGTCATTTGTCATTTTAGGCCTAGCATGTCTCATTCATAAAATGCAACTTTTAAAGTTACCTTTTTTCCATGTTGTCTCCTAAAACAGAACATAACTTTTTCTTTGTTATCAAAGTCCTGTCAAAGACTTATACTTTCAAGGTTTCTGTAAGTGTCTTTCTACAAAGCCAATTCTCAGTCAGGGACATCATTTGGGGGTCGCCAGAGGTCGCAAGTGCGACCTCTGAGGTCTCCCTTGCCACCTCTGGGGTCTCCCTTGCGATCTCTTACTTTTTTTTTTTTGCAATGCAAGCTCCTGGGCTGTGGCCAGAACCATGTGGATCTTTAATTCTTGAGTGGCTAGCTGTCTTGTTCAGGCCCCTTAAAAAAAGAAGAAAAATAAGAACATGAGGGCCACAAGTCTAACACTTTCAGCACTGAACCTAAATAAGAAAGAATAGGCCAAAAAATGTGTCTTTCTGGAATTCTATACAATAATTTCTAGACTCATTAAAGGTTTATTTCAGGTACACTTCAGGGGGTGAGTCACTAATTTAGTCTGTTCTCAAACGCCTCAACTCAGCATTTCATCTTTCTGAGGTCGATAAATGCGTACCAACACAGGTTGGGTGATATTGTGTGTATATTTCTTCTATGTAACGCGCTTAAGTGCTATATAATAACACATCATTATCATTTGGTCATGGATGTCTGCTTGCAATCACAGTAATTTGGTAATATGGGCCTATACACAATGATCTTAATGATACATATGGCGATCCATTCAGGTATGAAATGTACATCACATTATAGTGATATCGTAACCATATTTTTCGTAGTGTACAATGCTATGTTATGCTACTTCCTGTTTTGTCAACGGGTAAAAGGTTGTGTTCCACCGCTTCCTGCGATATCACTTTGGGGTGGGGTTAAATGACATCACTTCCTGTGATGTCATCAGGGTGTCAAGGGTCATGTGATGTCACTTCCGCTACCCCTGGTATTTTGGTGAAATGACGTCCCTGCATTTAGCACCAGTTTTGCTGCTTTGATAATAGAGAATGGAGCAAAGCACCATAGCCCCAGTCAATATTATCTGTTTTCACAAGGGGAAATGTGGAGCAGGCGGTTTTATTTGCTATGCCTCCTGCGTAACTTGAAAAGAAAGGTACCAGACACCTTTTGTTGTATGTTATGCAGCAAACGTCGTACAGAAAACAGCCAGATTCATTTTTGCCCTAGTGAAAACGTTTTTAGCTAATATGGATTGTGACCAAATCTGTTTTCTCCATTTTGTATTATCAAAGCATTTTCTCACTTTTTAGCACCAGTGCAAATGTTGGATACTCTGGCTTCAGTTTTTAAATATGTAGCAACCCATTTTGCTTAGATTTGGGATGGCATGAAAAAGTGAGCACATCCATTGGCCACCATTTCTGCATTTTGCTTGGGGCGTCGAGCAAAACCTTTTTTGCACCACACTTAGCCAGGCTCATCTGGCATACAGTTTTATCATGGCGCGAAAAGCGAGGCAATGGCATTTCAGTCTTTGCATGTACAGTACTGGTACTTCTCAGCAAGACTGATCATTCTTTTCATGTACAGTACTGGTACTTCTCAGCAAGGCTGATCATTCTTTGCATGTACAGTACTGGTACTTCTCAGCAAGACTGATCATTCTTTGCATGTACAGTACTGGTACTTCTCAGCAAGACTGATCATTCTTTGCATGTACAGTACTGGTACTTTTCAGCAAGACTGATTTACTTTTTTGGGCAGTACTGGCAGTTATGAGCAAAAGAACCTCTCTTTTCGTGGTATCGTTTTTGCAATTTTCAGTTTGGGTTCTTCCCTTCTAATGATTTTAGTTCTTGTACTTTCCAGTAGGAGTGGTTTTCTTTGAAAGGACTGACAGAAAGCCACCTGAGGAGGGTAGGAAAGCCTGAGCTTTTTTATATTAGCATAATATCATCAGGATAAAGGTTTCTGAAAGAAATTGCTGTAAATTAGACTGTTCTTTCATAATGCTCCATGTGAAAAATACAGTGGGCACATGTGACTTGCTGAAACCAGTCACCTGACAACTACCGTGCTAGCTCTGCGGTGGCACAGAGCAGGCACAGGGGTCACCTGTGCAGCCCTGACTGTTGCTGGGACACAACGACCCTGCAGGTAGAGAAGGCATTTTAACTGTATGTACCGCTGATCTAGATTTTGATACGTGTATGCCTTAGGCAATCTGGTAGCAGTGGTGGCACATACATCTTTAAATGTAAGCCATACCTGGTTGTTGCATGGTGACTGCTAAGGCCACATAATTATAAAGCCACACACATGTGATATTAAACCAGTGTTATCTCTGCAAGCAGGGCTTCACTGATACAGGACTGATGTATATTGGTGCCAGACTGACGGTCTCCACTAGTCATGTGGAACAATAGCCAGGATGCTGCCCCTTTAATTATCTAGCAGGAAGACCAACGCCCTCCTCCCAGGGCACAGGAACTTTCCCCAGGAGTTCCCCTGGGAACCATGTTTCAAAGGTAGGCATTGAAATAACAAAGCCAGCCTCACGCCAAGGGGCTGATCACTGGAGTTCCTTTCATGCTTGCAGGCATGGGAAGGGGCTGGGGTTAAAGTAGCCGGAGAGGAAAGGTGAACCTGGAGAAGGGCCCCACCATATTTCTTTTGACTATGGTGCACTTCTTTCTACCTGCTCTATCCCCTGCAAGTAAGGTGCCCTAGGTGTGATGCCATAAGGCGAAGGACACTTGTTACAAGAGGGTTTGGACCCCTGACGACACGCTTGCTGTAGACCAATCAATTGGGGCAGTTTGCCTTTTAAAGGAGAGGGGTACACCCTCATTCTTGAATTCATCTTTGGACCATGAGAAGAAACAGAATTCACAGGATCTC
Source organism: Ambystoma mexicanum (assembly GCF_040938575.1). Taxonomy (NCBI): domain Eukaryota; kingdom Metazoa; phylum Chordata; class Amphibia; order Caudata; family Ambystomatidae; genus Ambystoma; species Ambystoma mexicanum. The sequence goes on from NC_090935.1 coordinate 318,961,047, forward strand.
TTTTAGGGATACAGTCTATCCCAGAGTCTTCTGTCAGGGAGGTGCACATAGGAGGCATCCAGGGCAGAGGTGAGCTCTGTCCCCTAACCATCCCCTGGTGACAGAGGGATTGACTGCTCTTGTGCCAAGCTGCCTCTTTGCCTTCACTGGAGCCAGGAAACGGTCATTGGAAATGAAGGAACCTCTGTAGGTGCCAGCCAAACTCCATGGAGTGGGAGTCAGCCGGATGACTCATCTTGTCTGAGAATCTCTGGATTTGCATTCCCCAGCAACCACCGTACTAAGAAAGTCACCTCCAGCTCCTGCTGCATCTTAGGCTCACCACAACGTCGATTTGGGCCCCTTTCATGCTCTCCAGGCTGCTGCACGGGACAAGTTGCACTCAGCCTTGATCGCAAATCTCAATTGCCTCTATAGGTAATTGTTTGCACGATACCGACACCAAAGTTCAGCTGTCTCCACATCTCGGACCCATTACACTTTCTACTATTCCCCTACTCAACACTACTGCCTGGCCTCCAGTAGGAAAATGTATCACGAAGAAAAGCAGGCAAAGAAAGAAAAGCGCCAGTTTAAAAACAAACATGTTATCTGTAGCCAGCGCACAGCATTTGGAAAAGACACATATGTGGGAATGTGTAATGTTTGCAGCACATCTATAATACATGCATTTCTCCAATGTAACTAGTAAAGCCAAGAAAATAAGTTAGTTACCAGACACTATCAAGCAACTTTTGTTAAATGGAAAAACAGTCCAAGCTGGGATGAAAAGCAAAGCAGTTTATAGGAAAATTAAAAACCGACTTGAGACTCGCATTGTGTCTGTTTTCCTTAACAGGTTTTTTTTTTGCACAAGTGCAAATCTCTGGTAATCTGGCCCCTGGATTTTCAAGGGGGCGGGCGGCTTTTATGGACACCACTCGGGCATCTCCTCTCACTGTGCAGTTCGATAATTTAATTTTCAGCTCCACAATATGCTTCATACGCAGTTTTCCCCGGGAGAGGGAGGGAGGACACGCGCGCACGCGCAGCTAGCGGCAGAGCTGGGAGGCAGCGAGCACCTGGCAGATGTTTACATCACGTCCACGCGCGACTTCCTGCCGCCCAAAAATAATGGCAACATAAATATGAAAAGGAAAGGCGCTTTGCTCTGCATAACGGCATCGCCAGACAATGTTGCTTAATGAGCAGACGGTTTTTCGGCCATCAACCTAAATCAAAAATAAAGTTCACACAGGCACTTAAAAACGCACATTTCCTCCGGGCGTCTGACTTCCAGAGACTCGGAAGAAGATTGAATTAAGAGGGCCGACGCAATCCACCGAAGGAGGACTAGAAAGATCAGTGGGCGAAAGGCGCACCCCTGGTATCTTGCTGCAACCAGCAGACGACAATCCCTGCTAAAGCAGTCTTCCTTTGTGCTGAGGAAAAGAGTAACACGTACACTTTTCTATGTGCTCGTCTTTTAACTTTGTTATGATCATTCCAGGAATTAAGATCTTAAAATGACGAGTGTCACAGACGTCACAAGAATCATTCTGAGTATCAGAGGCGATTCAAAGGTTGTTAACCCCCAGGTTAGTGTATACAGAAGCTTGATCGCCTACCCTCTAGTACTGTCTTCTCCTAGTTGGGAGATTTGAAGGCGGAACACCTTACCTCTCTAAGCGCCCTCACGGACTTCCCAACTTTCCCTTCTCTATCCAGGGCTTAGTGCTCTACTGGGATATGGAGAGGGTGCCGTACAGATGCCTGGGTGGATTCAGTCTTTCCTCTACCACGTTCACTCTCACCTCTCCCCTTTCTACTCTTTCTCCCATCCTTCAGATGTTTCTCCCCCCTTCTAGGCCTCGCCTCCACAATTTGATATTTCTTCTTCTCTGATTCTTTTGCTCCCTCCTCCACACCACTGCTTCCACATTTACACTGCTGCTAGTCTCTCCTTCACACTACTACTCCCTCTTCCACACTATCACTCCCTCTTTGACACTACTAGTCCCTCTTCAACACTACTACTCCCTCTTCCACACTATCACTCCCTCTTTGACACTACTAGTCCCTCTTCAACACTACTACTCCCTCTTCCACACTATCACTCCCTCTTCAACACTACTACTCCCTCTTCCACACTATTACTCCCATATCCACACGACTCCCTCTTCCACATAACTACTGCCTCCTCCACAATACTACTCCCTCATTCACACAACTACTCCCTCATCCACACAACTACTCCCTCATCCACACAACTACTCCCTCATCCACACTACTACTCCCTCATCCACACTACTACTCCCTCCTTCACACTACTACTCCCATCACTCCCTCTTCCACACTATCACTCCCTCTTCCACACTACCACCCCCACCACCTCACTACTCTCTCTCTCTCTTTCACTCTGTACCATCTACTTCATGATTTCTCTAATCCTCTTAACCTACTCGCAACACAAACACCCACACTCAGACAGCACTACCACTTTCACTCACTAGCCAATAATTCACCTGTTCCACAAGTCGCTTCCACCATAAGCCACTACTTCCTCGCTCCTCCTAATCTCCTTAGAGTCATCAACGCCTGTAACCTCACCCGAATAACCAACATTTCGTATTCTTGTTCCTCCTTTATATTCCCCCTCCCTACTAGGATTGGGCCTCTTTATCTGGCCAACCTGGCCCGGTCTTCCCCACCTTGGGTGTGTGTGAAGTAAAGAGTCACGAGTAGACTCCTCCAGGGCGGATCTGCCACAGTACAGCAGCAATGGCTGTACAGATAGGAAACTGTCTGTGTTCCTGTTCTTGGGGCTGGTTTCGATTGTCCTGACATTAAGCCTCATGGGGAAGTGTTTGTGGCTCTCCCTTCTTGGTCCCCAGTGTGCTAGGGATCTGATGGGTTGTTGCTCGGGCTTGCCAATATCTCTTAGCAGCCCGGCAAGTTCTTCCAGTCTGCCACGTATAGATGCTGCTACTCCCCGTGGCTCTTGCTCCCGTCGTCACGGATCCCAGAAGCTTGCGGTAAACATCCACATGGATATTAGCTTTTTTCCAATCTTGCAGGCTCCTCTGGGAAACCATCCTCCATTGCTAAACACCTACGGTGGCGATACAGTCCTGGGAAAAAGTAATTAATAAATGTGATCGCAAGGCTCCTAATTGGAAGAAAATCTATTTATGCACTCACGCATGAAGTATGAATGGGACTTTAAAAAAAAAATATTCAAAGCCTGGGATGAGGCATATGCTTGACTATCGTGATGCACCACCCCGTCTCTCGGTCCCGACGTGTACGGGCATTGCATTGTATGCGTTGGTGATTAGATTTTTCTGCTCCCACTCCAGATCCTCTCTCTTAAGACAGCACTCCGCTCAGTAGTTCCCTGATGATTCACACCCACATCTGGTCTCCTCCTACTCCCACGTCAGCGGGTTCAATCCATGTGGACCTTACCTCATTTTTGTACGTCCCCCAGGCTCCTCAGAGCTCTCTGTTCCTTGCTCTGAAGGGTTCTTGCCGGTCTTCAGCCGTCAACCGGCGGTTGAACCCTTTTGATAGTTCCTGAGGTCACTTTTTGGAATCCAGTTCCTTTACGCTATCTCAGTTTTGAGAGCCCCTCATAAGGGCAGGAGCACTCGTCCTTTAACGCAGTGGTCAAGGAGAGACTGAACGTGTGCAAGACTCAGTCGCACTTATGCAGTCATGATGTTTTTCTTTGAATTGAGATTGGTGTGTTTTTGCTTTTCCCCTGGTTTTGTCCAGAAGACAAAGCAACACCAGCACGGAATACGCTACACACACCTGAAATGGAACACTTTGTGCTATCTGTGGCATGTATCAGCAAATTCCACAAATTGTCAAAGAGTAAAAGGTATTATAGGGATACGATCATAATTTGCATAAATATTAGCACTTTTACAACTGTAGCAGCTGTTAATAAGTGTCAAATTGTTTCCAGACATTCTTCTAATAGACTGTTCAGGGGCGAGGCCAAAAGAAAGCCTCCTTTGTTTATCCCTTTTTGGCAAAATGCTAATCACAGAGCTGCGTGTTGGCACAATTTTGCCTTCAAAAATAGCATGAATAGTCCCTCCTACAGGAAGATGCAGTTCAGGGGAAATAATGTTTAACATGTTTGGAAGGACTGGTGGTAGAAATCATAAAAACCTGGAAATTCCCCATAACATTATGAAATATAGATGATTACTGCTTACTGTGAAGCGGTGACGCGCCACAAAGAGCCACATTAACTCCGATACCAAGTGCAAGGTGGGGGTGGACTGGGAACCAAACGAGGCCCTGGAAATAATTTTTAAAGAGGCCCCATATTACACATTTTCAGCAAGCCCAACCCTTTTCCTATGGAAATAAATAGGTTACCACAAAAAGAGGCCCAGTGTGCATAGGCCTTCCAGGAAATCTACAGAATTCCCTAAAGGCCAGTCCACGCGTGGCACACAGGTCTTAATTGAAATTCTTTACAAATAAGATAGCCGTATCTCTTGTGGCAAAGATGTCTGGGCCTCTCTCTGGTCTACTCTGGCTTTGTCCCCGCCTTCCTAACCCAGACGTCCCCAAAAGGAGGTGTTGGTAACGCTGGGATCGGTAACCCATATCTGTCTTTTACTTGATTGGCTTCACAGGTTTTCCCTAAGTCGTTGGCTACCCGACTCCCTAGGGAACTGCTAACTTTCCCTCTCCTGTTACCCCCCCCGCTCCTGCTTAGTCTCAGGGAATAGGGAATGGTGCCTTCTTTCGCCCTGCGTCACGCTCACTCCTTTCCCAGCCTCTCGTACCTGACCCTTTGCTATACCGGCCTCTTAAGTTGTTCTGTTCCCACCACGTCACTGTCCCTCCAACCTCTCACTCAGCCGTTCCATCGCCACCCTTCGTTCTTCCTTCTTTCCCTACTCCTATTCTTACTACTGCGTGTACCTCCAACAATCCCTCTACCGCAATCTTTTCCATCCTTCTGCTCACTCTACTTCCCATCTCTTACTGTTCCTCTGATTCTCAGCTGTTTTACTCTATGCCAATAGCTACTCCCACACTGCCACTGTTGCTATCCAAGTCTCTCTATCTCCCTCTTCTACTATTTCCACTCTGCTACTACCCCTACCCTTCCAGTTTCTTTCTCTCTGGACTCCCAGGGATATCGTGCCCTGCACATCCCCTCTACTACAGACTACCGGCTTACCTCTCATCTCCTCCACTCGCTACTCCTACTGCTTACTTACTTCCAACTACTGCCACACCTCCCCCGCTACCGCTACTCCACTCTGCCACTAGTCCTACTCTACTTCTAATACTCGCATTCAACCCTCTCTCACAAAACATTCCACAAACCACATCCTTAACCCTAGCCTCTGCACTCCTATTGCTCTCACCCCTCTGCTTTCACCTAGGACGTCCTCCACTGTCTCCTGTCCTCACCCATCTAACCCACAAGTACACATTCCCACACACCTCCTTAAATGGGTTCCATGTCATAATATCCCAGCAAAAATGTCGCCATACAAGAATAGGGCAATTTTTCTGCAGTGATATTACCGCATGGAACCTGCGGGGGGGACACCCCAGCAACCCCCATATTTTTTTAAAGTGAGCGGGGGATGTCAGTTTGACGGTACATTCGATACGGTTGTCTGAGTGCATAACCTCCCTCATATCTTTGATGCAGTACTGGGATGATACCTCGTGTCATGCACAGTGTCTTCTTCTTGTTCTTCCAATATGACGGACGTGAGGGGGCAGACACTATAGATGACGTGTACCTCTGCCTCACTACATCTCCTTTCCACAATACCCGATGGCAAGGACCTTCCACTGCTGGATTGTCTTCACCCAGAGTGGAGGCGAGGCATACCTCGTCACATCAGCCAAGTCTATCAGGTGACAATACTTACAGAATACTGGCCAAGAATCCAGATTCAGTTCCTCTGACTGAGCCACAGCCTCTTACCAAGAAGAGTCTTCTAAATTTGAATCGGTCTGTGAACTACCTTGGGCAGGAAGTGTCATCACCTTTCATCTCCTCTTTACGCGTCATGCATTCATGAGATGCCCCTTCAACATAGGTGAGCCTGTGAAATCCTCATTGTGCAGAGGACTTGCCTGCTGATTGTGGTACTGGTGTCCATCTACAGTGCTTGGATACTTTTCTCACACTGGCTGTTTCCCTTCATCCGATGTGTCCACAATGGATGCTGTCCCTGTGGCAAAGAGCACCATTTTCTGGACAGTCTCCAGACAGTGGCAAAAATCTGGATCTTAGTGGACAGAAGCCACACTTATGCATCACAGCCTTCCCAGTGGCTGAGGAGCTAGAATGCACATCATTTGAACCAAACAGTGGATCCTGAAGATACTGTTACAGTCTTGTGGAAAGCCTGTGCGCGGTCGTGGTTTTGGTGAGCGTCGCTTGAGGCCACTGACAGAGGCATTGCAGAGTCATCACAAAGTACCTCAACGCAGGCCCAGAGAACTTGTAAGTAAGCGCCTGGCAATTCCAATGATTGTTCTGTACTTCATCTTGGTACATGACCAAGCCAACTCACTGTTGAATTATCCACAACTCAACATTGACGGTCTTCAAAATCCTTTGTCTGCGCCTTTGCTAAAAACCTGTTAGAGACATATGACTGTGTAGGCTGTTCGGGCAATGCTGTTCCAAACCACCATAGTGTGTGGGAGGAGGGGGTCTTGGAACCCCCCCTCCATTCTTCCAAGCCAACACACACTTCCTGGGTAGGCTCTGATGCAGCTGCTTTGGGTTCAGGGCCCCGGCCCCGAAGCACCCCTGCGGGAATACCCCTAGGAACTGTGACCCCTGAGAACAGTCCAGATCTGAGTCCAACTAGACTCCATTTTGTGCACCACCGACTCCATTTTGTTTTTGCATAATGGCAGATCAGCCATGAAGTTAGGACGCAGGCCTGCAGCTCTCCCCACAAGGTGCGCACAGCAAACAAACTACTCCCCCCTCCAACCTCCTCCCCTCTGTCATCTCTGCAGCCGTCCGGTTCTCATGGGAGACTGGCCGCACGAATGCAACAAACTTCGCACTGTATCTTCGGTCTTCCGTCTTACCTCATTGACCCTACCGCAGCCCAGCTCAAGGACTGGCAGCAGAAAGTCGTTTATCTCTATTAACCTGCCCCCACCATGCAGACCCAGGCCATAAAGAATACCACCCCCATATCCTTTGCACATGGTCAAAGAACTAAGAACGACTCTCGAGTATGTCATGTTGTTCGTGCCTCAATATGAGAAAACTAAAGTGTCTTTTCTGAAAGCAATCAAAATAGGTTGCTCATAAATTGTTTTCCTTGCATGCAAAATAATGAAAGGATTGCAGTAGAACAATAAGCATATCAGTTTGTTGTATAATATATGTATAATCAGAAGCATTAACGTTAGAGTCCAGTTATATAAGTGTGATGTGTATTAACTCGTAGTATGAAGTTTACTACAAATAGATTGCAATAACAAAATGCATAACAGCACATAACACTGTACATGCCAGCACAAAGCTACCTTTTTTCTGAGTTCAATGTAAATACATGCATAATATCGTGCAAAAGCAATTTAGCAATTAAATGTTATAACCAGTATGATTTTATTATAAGAATATGCATTGGGGCCTGCATGTAGAGAATTTGGTACTGGACTGCTTAATTTAGTATGGAAGATAACCTGTGCATACGCAAATTATTATTATGAGTTTTATAACAACGAGAGCACGCAGCCAAAGAGAAATGATAATGTGTTCTAGCTAATCATGATGTAATGACCATGTGTAAAGAAGCCTTTATGTGAAACGCCATTCAGGAGGTCCTGTCTCCCCATGCAAAGCAGAACTGCACCGCAATAGTGTTTCGATTCCCCAACCTTCATAGTGCCAAAACAGGTCATAATGTTTAACCAACCCGCCTTTAACCCCCACAATAAGACTTAGGACCATTGTGGTATGTGCCTTTGTGACCCATTCTTTTAATATGCAATTTAGGCCTTAAATTCAGTGACCTCTTTGTTGTACCAGATGGACATTGCAGACCACACTGTGATCTCAAAGCCTTAGCCCCTTGAACAATATATTTTGTATTATACCAACACTGTGGACCGCCCAGTAACAGATCTGACACTGAGCTTAAGAAATGCGCTATGACCTGTGCCCAATGATAGTTAACCTGCACTTGAGAAATGTCTTTCCTTTGGTGTCAAGATTCATGGGCCTTAAAGCCTGTAGGACAAGATAGAGTGTAATATTGGATGAATGGGAATGCGTGGCGACAAGGGCAAATGTCAATTGTTTTATTGAATATGTAACACTGCAAAAGTTGCTGACACTGCATGCCAATTCGATGAGCCAAGCTGACCGATTGACCTAAGGAGCGTCATCACAGCGCCACATGATCCTGTTTCAACTACAGCACACCGACCGTATGTCACCTATAGATGCTCACCCCCAGTGACCAATCCCAACTCTTCATGTGCCCCTTAGGCCTCCCCTCTCCTGGATGACGCAAAAGCTGTATAAAAATTACTTGCAACATGTTTTCTGCAGAGCGCTCTCAGCGTGAGCAGAGTAGATTCTGCTTGCCCTATTTTAGATAAACGATTTTTGATATCACCCCCACTTGGTCTTGGTCTCATTCCCTCCAGTGATGTGTCCTGTTTGACTCTTATTGGGAGAATTAAGAGCATTTTTGGGGACTTCTCACTTTCAATAGCATGAGCACATTTCAGGATCAAGATACCCTTGTATTGTTATTTGAAAACAATTTTTTATGTTTTCAGATGAGGAACAATTTTCGGTTTTGAGGTCTTTCAATTATCCATTCGTTTGTTACTGTAGATTCTGTGAATTGTTTCTTGAAGAAATGGCTATATATTATATACATTTTAATAATAGCCTGCCAAAATCATATTAACTGAGATTGCATCTTTTGCTTTGTTGTAACTTGAGGCAACACAGCCCATCCACTTTGTACACCTAAAGAGTACAGCCAGAGCATTTCACCTCGCTACCAAATGATGTGCAGGGATCTGCAACCTGTGGCTCTCCAGATGTTTTGGACTAGGACTCCCATGACCACTCACTATTGACTATGATGGCTAGGGATCATAGTAGTTCTATTCCATAATATCTGGAGAGCCAAATGTTGAAGACCTCTGGTCTAACAGGTATCCTTAAAATGCCTTGTCTGACATCATATGAGTAGCTTTGTATGCAGACCATTGGTGAGCTTAAGGAAGACCACTTCTAAAACTCCCCAACTCTTCCTGGGGCTAATCAACCAGTTCCTAAATCTTACTAGGGCAATAGCCCACAGCAGGAGGAAATATAGCTCCAAGTCGGTGCATTGAGGCCTCATCCGCCCCACCTCTTTTCAGCTCTAAATACCAGCAGAAATAGGGATACTGCAAACGTTTTTAAATCAATGTGTGTTCAAAGGGGCGGACAATAAAGGCTTCTTTTAACAACAATCTGATAGCGAGAGGGAGCCAGAAATGGAAATCCATGGCCCGGTTCGTGTACTGCAAAATGGTGGTGATATCTAGGTCTGTTAATCCCTATCTTTTTAAGTTGTATAAGGAAGACATGATATCAAAGTAAGACGGACACAAGTGATCACAGTTCTAGGGTGTTCATTAAACTGTAAAATGGGTGACATAAATGCATAATCTAAGCCTAAAGCTAAGATGGGAGCAAGCTACGAGCAGCAAATTATAATAATAAAAAGGGCCTATAATAAAAAAGAAAAATTGCCAATCCTTACCACTATGCTACAAAATGGTGTAGGATGATGTTCACAAGAAAAGACCGAAGTGTTCACAAAATGATAGGTCAGGATATTATGTCCGGGGTCTCCCATCCCCACGTTTTTAGCACAGGACAAGGCGGGACTCTTGAGCACAGCACACTCCTGGGATTCTCTGGCATGAGCTTACCGTTTCTTTTCTCTATATCAGGGCCGTCAGTGCAAAGTCCTTTGCTTCAGAAGGCCTCATATGCCAAAAACAACAAAGTTCCTTCTGCTAATTTTCATGTCGAGAATCCCCCTCAGCCGGCCTCCAATCCTTTTCTCAGTTGTTAGCCTCCCTCAGTGGAGCTCAGACAAACCACTCACTGTGGACATCCCTCAGTCGGGTTCATACTTGTTGTCACAATGTTGGTAATTTAGCTTCTTCACAATCTCCTTATTTGTAATCTTCAAAGGTCAAATGTCTTTTTAAACAACCATCTAGGTTTAGTTAGGTCCCCCTCATCCGGGTTCAGACTTTCCAAAAGCACTTGCACATTTTCTGAAGGCCGATCCCGTCTTGCTGGGTCACTCTGTTAAGCTATGGCAAGTGCGTTCTTCATAAAATCACAATTCGCACAGCGTTCCCCTCAGCCCGGGCGCAAACGCCTATTTCACAATTCCCTAAGTCGGGAACACAATTTCACAATTGTCAAAACTTCTGCAATGTGCCAAGGACTTTTGTTTGTACAAGGGGTTTGGATTGACTCTTGTATGACCACCTTGACACCTCATGCCGGCCTTCCCTATGGCCTCTTGGTAATTGTAGTTTCAATTCTCTTTTGGTTCAACACAGTCTCTTTGTTCAGGAGAGGGGTACCAGCCAGAGACCTCCGAATGAGCGCCCACGGGGTGCAAGACTACTCTATCTCTGGTACCAAGTTCGTTCACAAAAGACCTCTGTCTATTAATCTTCTTAATGTTGCCACTGCAACCTTGAGCCTAACACAGTCCGGTCCACTATCAGGTTCTTACGACTCAACGGCTGTGCTGAACTGATTGGTGTTTCTTTTGCCACTGGAGCCAAGGACAGTACCATGTTGGCAACCACATCTCCATGCCCTGGCAATAAGTGTGGGAGTGTTCCATGTACCGCTGACTTCCGTCACAGCATTCGCCAGCTGCGATGCCCGGTCTTATGTTTCCTTTGTCTGACACTTCGAGGGTCTGGGTTGAATAGGCCAGAGCAATTCCCTCCTTGACGTCCTTTCAGGTCTCACCACCTTTATTCTCCGTTTGAACTGCTGTCCTGGAATAGCTACTTCCTCGTGCGTTCGCTCTTGCTCAGAGTGTGCTCTTGTGCTCCGCCTTTTATCCCTATAGGGATAGGGAAAGAGCAGTCAGGTGTGTGTAGTAGCCGACAATTGCCTGAGTCTGCCTGACCGGTGTGTTTGGAAATGTCAGGGTAACGTTACTGGTATTAGTCCATTGTCGCTCACGGTGTGAGAAATTGTTTGTGTTGGAAAAGGGGGCAGCGGTAGAGTTTAAGTATCCTACTGGGCAGAATGGGGGAAAGGTGTCATAAGGAAGGGGATACCGCGCCTTCAGGTTTCTCACAGTTGAAAGACACTGATTTTTTAGTCTGGCTGCTGCGTGTTCACATTTTCTTAAGTGTTGCGTGCGTTCAAACTCCTAAATGCACTTTGAAGCGGTTCTCTGCAATTAGGGGCAGCTAACAAAACAACAATAAATAAATGATTTCAAAATAGGAGATTGCTGCCTCACATTGAGCAGATGTGTTTTACTCATTTAATGAAAGGTTTTCAGACATCCTCAAAGTGCATGAGAGTTCTAGATTCCTCATCCTTCCTAACACACTTGTGTTTAAGGTTTTCCTGATGTGGCCCCGATCCTTTGCCTGCTCTACTGGTGGTAGTTATTAAAGTCAGTTTTATTTTATGGTTCCACTGGCAGTGTGACGTTAGTGCAGCTCCTACGGCAATGATAATCACTTCTGCTAATCATTTGCATACACCAATCCCCCACAAACTCCCACACTATGCTGCCGATAAGGAATACTTGGTGAATGCTGTATGTGTCCCTTACGGACCTACTGTTTCTGGGAGACATGCACTTTGAACAAAATGATGTCCTACTATACAGGTTTGTTACTGAGGGACACAAATTGGATACCAACTGTCTAGATCAACTATCAGGGATTTTGGCTTTGCTGAACAGCAAATGCAGGGCTATCCCTGCTTGGCTGGTTTGTTGCCCAGGTAGTTTACACATGGCTTCACAGATTTCAGATGTTCGTTTGTCCTGCCTCCCACATGCATATACCCAGATACCCAATTCGCCAAAGGATAAAAGATATTGCTGCAGTAAATATTAATTCAGGTTCATTTTTGAACATATAGTGTACTCCTTGATGGAAGGTAGTCCTTAAAAACAATATAACCACCCATTATGGCTAATATATGCAATTATTCAACATGTTCACAACAATCCTTTGTTCATCTGATCGGGGAGCTCACAATGTGGATATCCTGTGCTTATTCTTTTTCCTAAGGATGTTACGTTTCTGCTAAACTCTGTTTCCCTAGACCTATTTTCCAACTGGGTGTGTAGTGCAACCCTATACAATGCCTTCTCTGAGGAATCTGAGGGCATCCTCACTTCTTTCTCCAAAATATCCCTCCCACCCCCAGGTGGCCAGGGAAAGGTCGTCGCTTTCGGATCCTGTCCCTGGGAGAGGATATGTGAGGAAGGATTACCTTGGAGGAGGAGACTTGGAGAGTGGCGATAAAGCACACTTGGGTTAGACAAAGTATCCCCCATTTTCCTTTCATCAGGAAGCAAATGTCTCTCACGCATTTGTGGCATATTTCCAATCCTTACCTATTGGGTTAGAAAACCATCTCCCAATGCATACCACTTTGGTACTGAGATGAGGAAGAGACCACATAGGAACTCACATTCATCCTTTATTAACTCAGACATACACAAACACCACTCTGGTACTGGGGTGAGGAAGAAGGATGCGGAGTACCAAGACCGTCATGAAATCAATGTGAATGGCCTGCACCTGAGCCACAGGGGTGGTATAAATGGCCCACTCAGGTGAGGCTAATGAAATCATCTGTGGAATGCTTGCAGACGGAGAAGCCAGAGGTGAAGGCAGGGAGACACGTGTCCGAGGAGCCGAGGTTCTGCAGAGTCGTTATAGGGGAAGCAGTTTGTGGTGGGCATTGTCGGAAGGATTGCAGGTCAAATGAAAACACAGATGTTTGACTACTACGATGATGTGAAGGTTGATGAACGGAGTTGTTTGTCAATACCGAACTGTATTGCAATTGGGAAGGCCGCGGAAGGGCCAAAAAAGCAGTAAACTTTAAATTGAATGAAGAGCCCATGAGCAGGGTGCAAATTCCCAGCAGGAGATTGAACTGAACATTTGAAGTTACATTGTTTTGATATGAATGAATTGAAGTTTTGAATACCGAACCAAAGAAAAGTAACAATGAGCGAATGCCACATGAGTGGAAGGCAGAGAAAACGTTCCCTGATACAAAGGAACTGTGCATCTTGGAAACGAAAGGAAGCAAGCATTGGTATTGAATATAAAGAATTGTGAATTGTACAAGCTGAGAAAAGGCAAACATTGGCCATGTACTAAAAGAGAAACTGTACAAATTGAAAGTTGAAACTGTGGCAATACTATGAGAAGGTTGAATAATCCAAGAAGTGAATGGTGGCAAAACAAGTGTTGAAAGGAATGCAAGAATAGAAGTCTGATACTACTGTTGAGATGAAGCAGTGGTGGTGTACCTGTGGAAAAGAAGTCAATTGTTGGTTGCGTGACCTGTAATGGGTGGACCTTGTGGTCCGACAACTGCGCCTAGACCGTATACACTCCACAAAGGAGAGGCCACTTGACTTGTTTATAAGTTTATGGTTGAATACCCAGAGAAGCCGGTACATTGTGAACTTCAAGAATTGAACTTTATGATGATGATGGCAGAGCCAAAAAGCCTGAAAGCCAATAGGAATCCTTAGGGAGTGTGTTGTGAATACCATGAGAGACTTGGAAGCTTGGGGAAGGGAACCCCTTTTGATTGAAAATTAATTATTTGGAATACTGGGGAACGGAGAACCCCATTTCAACCAAGAACTGGAAGAAGCGCTAAACGTTTGTTTGAACACTTTTACATTTGATGCGGACTTCCCTACACAGTTTGAACAAAAAGATGCGAGGACAAGTATAGGTTTTGGACACAGACAGAAATGTACTTTGTACTTCCTGGCACAGACTATCATTAGTTTCAGTTAGGTAGGGGAATTCCACCTTAGCATATGGCTAGATAGGCCTTATCCCAAACCTTTTGTGATTTTAATATAAGTTTGTAACCCAAACTTTCCTCAGTTGTCTGCGTCTACTTCCTGATACTTTCACAATTCCCTAATCCTGATTCAATGGTTTGTTGGATCGCCATAGGTCCATTTAATAAATTATACAATGACTCTATGATGGAAACGAAGGGGATATTTCCAATAACAACTGCTCCCTTCCAGGTTTTGTTGGCAAAATTCACCCCAATAATACAGTCCGAAGAAAAAGCCAAGCACACACAGCTTTTTGGTTCTGCCCCAGCTTCCTATTCAGGCTTTCATGGTCAGCTCCTTCCAACTTCCTGAGGATTCCAGCTGATATTTTCTTGCATCTTGGTGTGATGCATCGACTTCCAGGGCACCAGTAGTCCAGGGATGAATATCGGTTTCTAAACCATCAATCACCTCCACACCTCAAGTACACCAGAAAGATCCAAAAGACTGGAAACACAAGCAAATTATAAACCCCCTTGTCCAATTTTGGTAATGTGGATGGAACGGCAGGCTTATCTCCGCATGGTCGTGGATCGTTGGTTAGTTGCAATACAGCGAAAATACAATTACCCAATGATAAAAGGGACTGTCCAGTCAAGGGTGTATACAAATATCTACTTTATTATCACAACAGACAGTTCTAGGACACTACAAATTACAACCCACCCTGTAAAGGAATGCAGAGGACAGTTTCAAGAAGGAAAAGGGATGCACTCTGAATACTGACAGGAAGGTAGTCGGTAAAGTAATTAATTGTAATATTTCAAGGATACTTGGTTTCAGCACAAAGGGAGCAATGGGTCATAAAATGTCACTACGGGCCTTCGGAAAAGTACGAAGGGGACAGAACAACAATCTACCTTGTGCTTGTAGAAGTTCTTGGTGCTCAACAGTGTAGAGTCGGTTTCAGGGCACTTTGCAGCTCCTGCGACAGAGTTCAAGATGGGAGACAGCTGCGGGTAACAGGCGGCAGGCAGTTCAGCAAGCAAGGCTGGACGGACGGCTGCAGGCTGGCCTACACGGCGACTCAGGAATCATTGTTTCGGTGCTGGTTGGCGGATCTGAAGCACTGGTTGAGGCATCTCGGATGACGTTAGTGACTTCGGCGTGACAATAGTCATCAGCACAGTCGGTTGCAGCTCAAGGGTTAAGGCGGACGCTGGTTGATGCTTGTTCATACACTCCTCCTAGCTTTTTCACTGGACTCATGTTGTCCTTTAAGGCCTGCAGCCCAAAGCTGACGAAAGTGTTGCAGGCCCCGTCCTTGTCCTGGGGTTGGTTCAGAGACTCTCACGTACTTCCCAACTAGGACGCTTGCTTTCAGATCCTAGCATGGCACGGTGTATACTGGCTGGGTAATGGTTCTGGAGGGTCCTCTGGATTCAATATCTGCCTCTGTTCCCTGGGAGATGTTTAGGGCAGGGATATTGCTTCCCTCTTTGGAAATACTGGCCTTCCTTCACTGGCGTCAGTTTCTGGAGGGTGCTCTGGATTCAGTATCTGCCTCTGTTCCCTGGTAGATATTTAGGGCAGGGATTTTGCTTCCCTCTTTGGAAATACTGGCCTTCCTTCACTTGCAGAAGCTGTAAAGCAGACTGTACCTCCAGCCATGGTCCAAATTAGCTCTTCTTGTTACTCATTGCAAAGTCTTCAGATTATTTGCTCAAAAGAGGAGCTCGACCCTCTTTTAAAGCCAAATGGGCCCCAGTAATTGGTGTACGCTAAGCCTACCTTAATTAACCAATCACGGATCCACACCAATAATCCCCTGTGTGCATGACATCATAACCAGAGTGCTTTGCAACAGAAAAAGTAAAGGGGTGAAAATACGTAATGATAAGTGCCACCCATCTTCCGGTCTGTTGTGGATCAAATGGTCTCACTAGTTAATTGAGCGCTCTGTGTTTCCCAATTAAAGCGGCAAGTCTCCCTTGAGGCTGTGGCGAGAACTGATCTTCTATCTCCATCAGTCCACATACTCGTACCTTATGAATGGGGTCCCCCTGTGGGGATGACTACTGTAATGACGTAGTCCAGACATGACAGGTCACTGTCCTTGATACTGAGAGGCGGGAGCTGACTTCAGGTTGGCACATTGCATATCAAAGGTTGTTGGGGTTTTCCGGTCTTTTGTTAACCTCTGCAGTCCGGCCTCATGTGGGCCTGTATGAAGTATAATCTATTAGTAAGTTATTTGCTGCCACCATCAGCAGAGGATGAACCAGCGGACAGGGCGGATCCATGGAGCTTTTGATAGTTAATTGGGCTGGCTATGGCAGGAGGAAGGTTTTGGCCCTCCCCTTCGGAGACTCATCATGTACTCCACCTGTCAGATCCCAACTAAATGTGACAGGGGGCACGGCGCCTGGAGGCTGTGTCCACCCAGAATACACAGGTCTATGTGTATGTCGTGCGGTGAGCATAGGAAAATGTCTGCGGATTTGCCCCACGCATTTTCCGGAGATTTATCTACCATCATTCAATTTCATTTAAAATTTTAAAAAAGCCCAGGCCTTGCATGGCCTGGCCCTCAGCCTAAATAGCTCACCCTTTACCAATACTTTGACCAAGACTGAACAAATATGACCTGCTTCTGTCAGTTAGACTGCAACTAACTTCTTTATGTAGCATGCATGTGAGTGGGGTCCCTTGCTTGCTGCGCCCGGGGAACCAAGATGCTCCTCACTGATGAGGCCCAACAAGGCCAAAACATGTCTGGGGTTGCTTGTGTTTACGTGTAGAGGGAACCTGGCCTAGCAATTCGGGCTGGTCTACTCCCATTGGTGGCAGTACCTGACTGATTTGCATGTGGCTGGACCCCTTTTGCTATGGCACAAGCCGGCTAAAAAACAGGGGTGTGGAAGGTTACCAAGAGCAATGCTAGTGGTTCAAATGTATTCAAAACCTTTCACCCATCACTTTTTGGGTTATAGTGGGGTAACTTCCAGCACCTCTGTGTTTCGCAGGGCTTCCATCTACCCCTGAATATGCTCCCTTAACAGAGCTTAGATCTCCAGACTAGCAAGGCTTTAATGAGTCAGGATACAGAAGAAAAAATCCTGTTACCTGTGGGTGGCGATGTGAGTGGGGAAACCTTTAGCAGCTATACCCAGAGCTAGTGCCCTGCCTCCACAGGTGCCCAGGCACGGTATATAGCACAGAGCTCTGCAATGTTGGCTCTCCTGGTGTTTTGGACTACACTGCCATTAGCCCTTTCCAGCATAGTCAATGGTAAGGTAGAAGACGAGTTATAGTCAATAGTCTTTTCCATTGAAGATTATTATGCCACTCACAGGGAAGCAACATTGTACAAGTTCTCCTCTCTCAGGCACAGTAGCCCGCATGCTCAACAGCTTCTCCTTCTGCTGTATCTTTATAACACCCATTTTCATTAAAGCACAGCTACATGTAGCACATGTTTTTTTATGACCAATTACAGCCTTGGAAATGGTCGGGTCCTTCTTCTGGATTTGATGGCCCCCTTTCACCTCTCCCTTTGTTAATTAATTGTGGCACCAACCCCTCAAGGCATCCCTTTATCTATTGGGATGCTGAGTGAGAGGGTGATGATCCCTGCATCTCTTTACCTAAAGTGATTCCTGGCCGGGGTCCATGCCACAATTAACAAAAGGAGAGACAGAAGGAGGCCCGTACTGAAGTCACTTGCCGCCCTTTTAGACCACACCCCATTCGGCCACGCCCTTATTCAGAGCCCCTTTCTCCCCTCACTGGGAGGGATGTGAGAATTCCTAGCTGGCCTTACCTCTAATTTGAAAAATGTATGCCCACAAAAAAAACTTTACAAAATCATCCATGTGCACATGCAATCGAATGAGAGTTTTAGACAAGTACTGCTTCTAACCATGGGCAGAGTCAGCCCCTGGCTTGGAAGGGCTGAAGCCCTCCCACTTTGTGGCAGAAAGCATCTTTCTTATGCAACTCCCAGCCCGTGGCTCCAATAGCAACTGCAAGAGCCTGTGACATTTCCCACCTCAAAGTTTTGTGAATGCTTACAAGCAAACAACCAACAAAGAGCAGAGGACAAAAGCCTGCCCGGGAGATATAAACAGACCCCTGTGATGAAACAAAGTCTTAACTGCTGGGCTCAGCTTTTAGATGGCGGATTAGCATGACATTGTGAAAGTAAATAACCTCTGAATTGGGGTAAAAGGTGCAACTAATGGGCAAAAGGAAGGCAAAATAGCTATTCAGTAGGACATGGGGGTAGGGCCGGTTGAAGATGGGGCAGGGCTAGTGGAGCCCCATTTATGATGTTTGCGAGGCCTCATTGCCAAACATCTTTGAAAAGCAGACCAAGTCACCTATGGGGTGCTTACATTAATAATGATGTCAAAAGAATGCAATGAGGTGGTTAATAGCTGCAGATTAGCAGTATGTTGCTGTGTCATAAAATTGGCAAACTTGGGCAGCTGCTTGGGCCCATTTTAGCTAAAAAGGTTGTTCCTGGGTGGGGAGTCTGAGTTTATTGGCCCCACTCAATACCAGCTTTCAAAACTGTCATCCACTCCTGCCCACCCGCAACATTTTGAGGCAGGCGACGCCCCGGCACCTAAGAGAAGTAAACCTGCTGTGTTTGAAAACTGAACTCGAGAACCTCCAGGGTCTGGGAAGCACACACACTGAGCATGTGCAAAGCGTTGTGTCTGGAACGCCAGATGGATAGCAGACGTTAGTTAGCTTGGAAGCTGCGTTTCTCCAGGAAAGTCATTCTCGGAGACGTCTCAGCCGTTTCTCAGCATGGTAAGAGCTTCTCTGGCAGGGTTGTTTAAAACTCGCTCGATGGTCCGCGAACCTGTTCCAGGAGATGGAGGCGTTCGCGCGAGAGTTTGGACAGGGAGAGCTATAGGAATACCAGCTGGAGGGGAGCGTGCAGACCCATTTCGCAGGCAGCCCTAGACGGGGCTGGCATTTCTACTCTGCAAAATATTTAAACACAGCAGCATTCCTACACTTCACAATCACTGCTGGGCTGGGGGTCTGCCAAACACCAGAAGGAATGCACCAGGGCGCAGGAAGCCAGGGATGAAAGTATTATAAACATCTGAGGCGTTGCGTTCTTTCCCTCTTTCAGGCTTAATTGCAACTTCGCAGTCTTGCAATGTAGTTGTAATAATATTGTGATGTAAAGGCATACCTCACAACCGTATTTGGAAACTGCTTTATTTGCATTTCAAAAGAAACGATACATAAAATGCAAATTAACATCACAATAACGAATGCGTATTAAGTGGAAGGAAACGGAGGGGGAAGAAGAAGAGAGAAAAAAAAGGATAAACCATACATTTAAATTAAACAATAGGAAATCTGAAACGACGATCAAATGTCAAGGATTGCAATGAGTGAAATACATTAACTGTCCACATGAATATATAAAATGAAAATGTGGATTTATCTTAAATTGGACTTCTCTCTCGTCTAATTCAAATTCTAAGATGGACGTTTAATCCATATTTAGGAAACTGCTCAAAAGTTTATAAAGAGGAACTGTAGACTTATTTTGAGTTGTAGCGTTCAGTTCATTTTCTACGATAGTCTTTTAAACCATATTTAGGAAACCGCTCCAAAGTTTAACAAATATTTTCCCTTTTGTGGGCAAGTTCAACATAACTCTTTCAATATTGCAGATTGCGTACTTCTCGGACAACCACATGTCTTTTGTTGGTGCCTCAACTCTGTAGGATTAACCTTTTTGCCATCATTGATACCTTCAAAATCCAAGATGTTTGATGATATAATACATCTTCCAGTTCTGTATCCTCTCCCAGAATCATAGTTTCGAAACTAAATACTCCCATCATCCTTCAGCACCTTGTTTAGCACTTCTGTGCTCCCAGACCAAAAAGGTCGTATTCTGTGACATTCCCAGAGCAGGCGCTCCAGAGAACCTCTCCAGTGACTACAACCCCGGCATGCATCGCCTTGTAGAACCTGGGCGGGTGAAAACAGACTTTCATTTTGGGCGGGTGAGAGTTCATTGAAGTTAATGGACATGTAAGATGCTTGTCGGGGTGGGAGCACTGACCGCAGAGCAGATGACACCCGCACAAAAGTGTTGTGAGGTATGGCAAATGGCGGCAAGCAGGGGTGTTGCTAGTTCTGGAAAAGATCCAGGGCTATGCTAATGTCAGCTTGGGGTTAGCTAGCCTTTTGGTTGTAGCCCCTGAACTTCTATCCAGGGCTACAACCAAAAGACCCAGGGCTATAGCCCCTCAGCCCACCCTAGCAACAACTCTGGTTGCAAGGGTAGCTAAAGATGAAAAAGGGACAATTTCATATGGATGCCTGAAGACCCCACTCAAACTACTACCATTGGCAAGCTTGTTTGCATTTGTCCCCCATATAAGAACATCCATGTGGTGCATACGGAACAATTCAAATGTACAAAGGCAGTCGCGGATACAGATAAGAGGTTGTAGTGGGATTGTGTTACACCCTCGTTTTTGATGAGGGAGTAAAATGATGATTTAGGTAGTAAGAAATTATAATTGCATATGGGCCTATTTTTAAGGCAAGTAAACATATACATCAACTCTTAAACAGATTTTTGTGTAATCTATGTTCCACTCCACCTAGTAATTCCAGCAAATTAGAAGACACACGTTTACATTTGTATCAAGCAGTTATACCTGCAGAGTTCCTACCTGTGCCACTTCCCTTCTGGTGCCACTGATCTTAACCTACCTTTAAAAATGTGCACGTAAAAGAGCGAGCTACTATGTGCCTAGTTCCTATTTTTTTGTTGGGAGTATTTTTACCTTTTTCTGCGAGCCTCTGCCTTGTTTTTAGGAGTAAATGTGGCTGGTGCATCGACTATCTTTAGAGCTGTTGGCAGTAATAAGACCAACCGTTTTTTCGGCGCAACCAGACCTTTTGCTTCAATAGACTGAGGACTCTGCAATGTGTCACAACTGGCCAGCTTCGACAAAGATAGACCTTCTTGGAGTCTCCCAACCTCTTCGTCTGATCTCTCCAGCAGAAGCAGTTGGGACCACATGGCTTGGTATCTCTTTTGGAAGACAAGTTTCGTCTAAACATCCCAGGACTGTGGGGTATTTTCAATGAAGGTGCAACGCCCTCGGCTTGGCGACGGAAAGGCCTTCTTGTCAGAATCTACTCCCGACTCATGCAGTGGATTGTTCTCGCTTTGGAGTCCAAGTCCTGCATAAACCAAAACACAACCATCATCCATGTTCATCTTCAGACACACACAAGCAGATTGGATTATTCAAATCCTACTCACATGCACGCCTTTGCCCTAATTGGCCACTCTGCATAATATCGCTCCGGTGAGTTTTCTTATTTCCTTTGACTGGTGCAAATTGCAAGAAGGGGCCGCACTCCGAGACTCCCGAATTAAGGCTCTGGGTTTCAGAGAACGATTACACGCAATCAAACCATAGGTCTGCTTACTGTGCAAGTAAGTACATTCCACTTACAATCCAACCAAGGCTATGCATTATTAAACAACAAGATGCATTAAGCCTTTCACAACTTCACTGTGTCCTCAGACTGAAGGGGAACTTCTACTGTACACAGCCCACTCCGTCCTTTTCATACTAAACCAATCTGCGCAGGTAATCTCAACCAATAAAAGGTCAATGCAGTTCAAACTTGATAATCCAAATCATTGGCAAACCATTGATGGCGTAGAAGCAAATGTGCCAGATAAATGAATTTCCCTTATCCGGGTGGCAAAGAGCAGGCCAACAGAGCAAAAGGACCAGATAACAACCAGATTTTGCTCGAATTACAAGTATTCTACCGTCCAACCACTCAATTGTATGGCTTGGAAACTTAATTATGTGGCATTTAACTTGATCTGTTCGCCTACTGGCAATGGGCGATGGTTGTTGATGCAACTTTCCAGTTCATAAGGTGCCCGCTAAAGTGTTCCCTGTTTTAGGTCCAAGGGAACAGATGAGACTGCGCTAACTGGTTCAGATGATATCAACAATATATGGCCTTACACAAAAGGGCTTTTTGAGTTAAAAGGCTATATATGTCTACTGTAAATGCTCTCGCCCCCAGTCCACATAGTAGAGTAGCAACCAGCAGCAATATCAGAGCAATCATCTGCAACACTGTTGAGTAAACTATTGTGTTTCAAAGCAATGACGATGCAATCTAACAAATGATCCATCATCCAGATGCATGGAAAACAAAAGATCATCATTGGTATTTCAGGGACAAATGTACAACACTGGCTAGCATGTGATGGGTAAGAGTTCATTTGTCCACAAATAGTGTTAATTCATTCTATTTGAAGGTTTTTGAAGATTTACTCATGGCTAACAGTTTGGAGAATAATATCATGTTTGTACAGGTTTATTTTACTTTATGTATTAACCACACAGACCACATCAATTGTTTCTTGGTTCTGGGGGGCAAGGGCCAGAACGTAATACAACAAGATGTCCTCATCGTGTGACAGCAGGTATATAGAGTGCCTTGGGCGATACAGGGCCTTTCTTGGTTGTATCTGGGAATAGTAGCCTGAGTTGATAGCGAGAGTGGCATTTCGTGGAGAGGTCAAGCAGGTTCTCCGTGGCAGCTAGTTTATGACAGGTGGGTCTTAAAGGCTGATCTGACTTGGAGGGTGGTGTTCATCTCGGATTGCTAAGAGGAGGGCATTATTCCATAATGCGGAGGCAATTGCGGAGTAGCAATGGTCACGTCTAGGTTGTGCATTGGGTCCTAATGTCAGTCACTCGGAGCAAGATGCCATTTTATTCAGATTTCAGCCTTTGGACGGATAAAGGACAAGTCTGCCCTGCCTGGACTGAAAGCTGTGATTTAAGGTTGCACACAGATCCCTGAAGCCAGTGCCCCAAGCTGCTATGCTGGCCACATTAAGAGAAAGGTGCTCTATATCTTTAACAAAACAAAGTAAGGTAATCACAAAGCAAAACCAGGGCCTTGGCATCTTTACTGAAGATATTTTCTCTTTGTAGAATTAACTTCCGCTGGTGCCTCAGTCTCCAACAGCCCACTGCATCTCTCTGTCTTATGCCTGAGCACCTTAAGTTCCGGAAACTCCTCAAGACCTTCCTCCTTCACTCTTCCTCTCCCCTGCTACCCTACATTCTCTCTCTTAAGCCTCCTTCCTCCTTCTCCTCTCTAACTCAGCTCAGTTCTGCTGACTGGTTGCCTGGTTCACCGCCAGAGCCTTACAGGTCCCAGGCTCCCCCGCCAGTCGCTTACCTCCAGCTGGTGCATCATGTTCATCATTCCTGCCCTTTCAGCTTAGAGTCCAGGAGTGGGCAACCTTGACTGGGTGCAATTATCCACTCCCCTCCCCCCCCTTCCTGGCATCTAGTCTGAACGCATGCATGACCTTTAGGTACTAGGACTAATACGTTTGTTTGTCTTGCCCCGCCCTTTTATTTGGTCTCCCCACCCCTACTGTAACACCTCATGCACTTGCACTAGGAGAAATGCTGTCAGGATAAGGATGCTAGTTTTTATGTGTGATCATTTGGAAACTTCAAGGCCTAAAAATTATTACTGCATTCCCTTGCTCCCTTCCCACCTCGAAGCACTTTGAAGCACTCCATTTGTGCATAAGCGGTATGTAAATAAGCAATTAAAATTATTGTTGCATTAAGTATGATGCCATTGCATATATTCAACATCACTTTCCATTCGAGCTGGTGCAATTTAAGTTCAATGGATGCATACATGATTTGGTATGTGCGGCATATACTCAAAAGCAAGCTACCTCGCTAGGCGTCCTTACATAATCTCCAATGCGTGCAAGGGGCAGACATCTTGCTGACGAAAATATTGTGATGAACATGCGTAGCATGCACGGGAGCAACATTTGAGATCTATACAATTTGTGCAAACAGTAATTGAACTGTGGAAATCACTGAACAGACTATTACGACATGGGTAGGTGCTAGCCAGGGGTAGCAAACAAAAAAATCGAAATCTAGGAAATGCAGTTATGAAAGGTAAACCTAAACCTCAATAATTCACAAGTGCCAATCAAAGAAGTTAGTGTTAAACACTACCCTACATAGGATTAGTAATTAGGCATTAGCACCTGAGGGAGAGGTGCTGGCCTATCAGCAGGCTAGGAACACGTGCAGAATTTGTCAATAACCACCCATGTTCTCTCCCAGTCCTATGTCCATCTCCCCCAGGTCTGCCATATTGTTTCTCTCGGCCACTACCCCAGTCGCACACCCCTACAATAACACAACCACATTCCCCTCAATTCTCGCACCCGCCCAATTTACCTATTTGCCTCCAACAATGGCCGTCAATTCCACATTCTGGCCTACTTTTTAGTTTTGTATTTGCACCAATAGGTTTCTTTGGGGAACACAAACCATGTCCTTTGGACTGAGAAGAAGCAATAAATGATACTTCCCGACAAGTGGCAGGACAAGAAAAGCAAAGGCTCATAGGCAAAATGGTAAAGAAGCTGGGCAACGGTTGGTGATCACCTTTCACTGCTCTACCCTTCGAGGCAAAGAGGCCGGTGAATGGCTGGTCTTCACACTTCACTGCTCCACGCTCACAGGCAGGGCTCAAGTCAAGGAAACACGTGGGTTGACTCAGTCACCCGCAGCTAAAATGAGAAACATTGCATGTCCTCTTTGAATTTGTGGTTTGCAGGCTGAACACTTGACTATATAACCTGATGTAAAATAACAAAACTAAAGGTGAAATGTTCCATTCTGGTCTTGCAAGCTCCAGGGAAAACATGTGTATTGGTTCTTGGAGTTCAGAATATGCCCACCTTTTAACATTTTCAAAAACACCATTGGAAGAAAATATCCTTTCTTAGTTTTCTGTGTGTGTGTTAATTTCACCCCTAGGGAGTTCAGAAGAGATGATACACACTCTTGTCACCTATTCAGTCCATCAGTGGTTGGTCTCTTTGATATTGTCAATGATGCTGCTGGGATGAGGCGATTTCTTCCCGATTGGTGCTCCAAGAGGAGCCTCTTGTAGCCTTCAGCTGGAGATGGGGCTGATCCAAAATGGCCACAGAAAGTGATGCCGGAGATCCAAGAGGGCTACAGAAAGTTATGTCACCAATCCAATATGTCCAGTGGAAGAGACTTTACTGATCCAAGATGGCGGCTGGCAGTGAAGTTCCAAACAGAAAGTGAAGCCAAAAACCAGACGGGATGACACACAATATCATCCACTTATCACCTAGTCCATCAGTGGTTAGGTTTCTCAGATCATGTTGCTGGTATTACTGGGATGAGGCAATTTCTTCCCGATTGGTTTTAACAGAGGAGATAGGGATGATCCAAGATGGCCACTGAAAATGATGCCACCAATCCAAGATGTCCGCTGGAAGTGAAGTTCCAAGTTTCTTCAGGGCCCACTAGCCATGGCCTCTGGCCATGACCAGCACCACGGCCTTCAGTGTTTGCAGGAGCCAATATTCTCTTTGAGCCATTATGAAATAAATTGTGTAGGCTGATTGTATTACAATAAATATTTATACGAAGCACAGATTGAGTGCCCAGGTTTTCTTTACACCTATATTGCATTTGCAGATGGATAGCAGCGTCGGTTTGGTGTTTGGTCTTCTGAATACATTTGCAGATTGGCTTTTTCCATTCCAGGAGGCACCCACTGACTCAAGGAGGCTGACCGACAATTTGTAAGCGTAAGCGTAAGCGTGCGTGCGTGAGATATACACACAATAAATTAGGCAACTTTGTACAGCATATTAATATGCTGATCTCTGTGGCAACACGTAGCGGTATGCTATCACTACAGTCCATTAATTCCTCTACACCAACTCAGAATCATATTACAAAGGGCAGAGAAAACCATGGAAAATCTTCCAATCTCACACAAAGGACCAGAGAAAAATGAAGCCAAGTGATAGCAAAGAGTGTCTGTGGTTTGGTTTTAGAAGCGGCCAATGGGGGTGGGTGCAGAGGAGTACAGAGAGTATGGGGGAGATGCTGGGGGGAGGGAATGAATTCACATGACCACAGTATGGGGAGACATATGGCAGAAGCCATGACACGACGACGACTCCTGAAGGGTTTCTACTGGCCTGGCATGTACCCCTATGTAGCCAAATATTGTCAGGAAAGTCCCATATGGCAAAAACAAGTGCCCGTATTCCACCTAGGGCACCCTTACAAAAAATGCCTCTTGTCAAAGAACCTTTCCAGAGAATAGGTATGGATATGGTGGTTTCCCTGGATCCCAGCAGTAGAGGTTACTGATAACTATTAGTAGTTGTGGACTATGCCACAAGGTATCGAGAGGCCTTCCCTCTGAGGGGGACCTCAACAAGACAGGTTTGCAATGTGTTATTGCCATATTTTGCATGAGTCAGACTGCCACAAGAAATAGTCAGAGACCAGGGTAGCAATTTAATGTTCCTGGTGATGAGACAGGTCTGCAAAACCCTGGGGATCCATCACCTGAAAACCACTATCTATCATTCCCAAACAGATGGCCTGATAGAAAGGTACAATAAAAACATTAAACAAATGCTCTGATGGGCAACAGGACCCACAGGACTTGGCGGTGACCGAGCCTTAACCCTGGGTACTAACGGTTCTTTGAGATACTTTGAGAAGGCAAGCAAAAACCATTCTAGAGATCCTGAAGGAGACGTGGGAGAACCAAGAAGAAACAGACTTAACGTATTATGTGTGTGACCTTCAGGACCATCTTGGAAGTTTGAGCGAGTTTGCCCAAGACAATTCGGGACGAGCGCAGGGACAGCAAGAGAAATTTAAAAACCAAACTACTCGAGTACGCTAGCTCAAGGTAGGCGATAAGGTTTTGTTTCTACTCCCTTCAAGTGAGAACAAATTATTGGCCCAATGGAGGGACCCCTATAAGGTGGTTAGAATATAGGGACCGTGAACTATGAAATCAAACAGCCAGATCGGAAGAAACCCTCACAGAACTACCACATTAACATACTAAAATATTGGAAAGAACCACCAGTCCCTACATACCACCAATACAGATCTCTCACTACGAAAACAATTGGTCCCAAACAGTAACAGCAATATCAATGACGTTCTGCTTGGAGACAATTCAAGTGAAACTCATAAAAAGGGAACTGTTCAAAGTTCTGGCTCCCGTAGCTTCAACTTTTTCCAGTATACCGGGTTGAACCAACCAAGCAGAACATTCAATTAGAACGGAAGCAGGAAAAGTAGTCCGACTTAGACCCTATCGGATACCAGGAGCCAAAAGAGCCAAAGTCATTTAAGAGGTCAATGAGATGCTATGGATGTGCATCATAGTACCCTCAAGAAGCGAGTGGTGTTCCCCTAGCATACTGGTCCTAAAACCAGACGTCAGTACAAGGTTCTGCATGGACTTTCAACAGCTGAATGCTATATCCCAATACGAGGCCCACCAAATGCCACGCATAGACAGACGATCTGTTGGAAAACCTGGGCTCTGCTAGGTTCCTGAGCACAATAGACCTGACTAAAAGCTACTGGAAAATCCCTCTCAAAACTGAAGACCAAAAACAAGACTGCTTTCTCAACCCTGCAGGATCTTTTCCAGTTCTCCGTCCTCCCTTTTGGACTAAATGGAGCACCTGCCACCTTTCAAACCATTATGGCTAGAGTTCTATGAGCCCATGTAGCCTACACTGCTGCCTATCTGGACGACAGTCATATACAGTTCCTCCTGGGGTCAGCACCTTTGACATCTCTTAAAAGTGGTAACAGTGTTCAAGGAGGCTGGACTTCATATCAATCTGAGAAAACCCTGATTGGCTGCGGTAACCAACTATCTGGGTATACGGTTGGACATTGGATGATAACTCCACTAACAGACAAAATCCAAGCCATACAGAAGTTACAAGTTCCCAGCTTGAAGAAGGGTATACAGGCCTTCTTATGATTCATGGGCTACTACTGTCGTTTTATTCCCCATTTTACTACCGTTGCTGCCCCTTTAACTAATGCTCTTCTGGCTGATCATCCTGCAACTTTGCCTGCAGAAGCTATTGAGGCATTCCACGGCCGGATTTCAGCAATTTCGGGCCATTCGGTGCTACACAACCCCGACTATTGCAGGCAGTTCTTTCTACATGCAGATTCTTCCGGTTGTGGCCTCGGGGCTGTCTTGTCAGAGTCAGAAACCAGCAAAGGACCCGGTGGTTGGAGTCCTTCTGGAAAGCCAGACAACGAAGAGGGGTGTGATCCGTGAACAAGGTGAAGTGGGGCCCCAACAAGTAGTACCTCAAGGTTTCAATGGCCAAAGCACTCCTTTTCAAGGGTACAATACAGCAGCTCATGGGGCAATAATATCCTACTGATAAACGCAACAGGGCGAAGGTCGGTCTCATCACCCCTGCTGGACGCCACATCACCTTGTTCATGGATCACACACCTCTTCGGTGTCTGGCCCTCCAGAAGGACTCCAACCACGGGTCCTTTGCTGGTTTCTCACTCTGTAACCGTTTGACTTTTCTACCGTGCATAAACCGGGCAGTTTCCAACTGGTGGCTGACTATCTGTCTCAATGGATGGACCCGCCAAATCGGCCTGGTACCTTGGTGGGGATTTGTGAGGTGATGTCTACCTCTACACGGATCCAGCCATACAGTACATATCCTACAATGCAACATTCCCCACAAGGGTCCTATTACCTAGACACTTCAGGCTTTCCGCCATCAAAATGTACACAGCTCTGCCATTTTGGACTCGCCCCTTTCTCACGGTTGGGTGGGAGGAGGCAATCCCGGTCCTGTGCGCGGCCCCCCCATGGAAACCACAACAGTCCCCGGTCCCATGGAGGTCAGGTGTCATGCCAGCTGGAGCTCTGCTTTGACACAACCCATAGGAGGTTCCCTGACAAAGGGGTGGGGTGGAATCAGCTGGGAAACATAACGCGGAGCTGCGTCCAGGGAGCCCACAGAATGGTTTACAGTCAGAAGGGGTTGGACTCAAGAGGGGAGCGCTAACTTTAGTTTTTGTTCTTTCTATTCTTTTCCTACGGAACACAGGCAGAGAAGGACACAGAACGCTGGAACGAGGACGAGAGTTTCTGCTGGGCCTATTGAAGTACCGCTCAGTAAAACAACCCAAAGACATCCTTATTCCAGGACTGTACCTTTTTCTTTGAACTTTGACAGACATTGAGTCACCAATACTGTTACGAGTGACTTGTATGAATGCCTGAATAAAGGAAATTTACGTTCAACGGTAGTGTAAGTGATTTATCATCAAACGAAGTCTAGGGGAAAGGAGAACAACCCTAGCAGTGGGATCCTTCGCTTGGTAGCAGAGCATACCAAGCTGGTAGATCCAGCAACTGTGAATACAGGTAACAGTTCCTCGTAAACTGTTCAGAGACCTACGGCAAGAAGAAGCATAGGAGAAAGGAGCACAATCTCAGCTTTGAAGTCTCGTATTTTTGAACATTGTTTTGCATCACTTTTTTTCTTTCAGTGAAACTGGGAACCTTTCTGTTTGAAAACACAAAGAACACTTTTTCCATTGAGAAGAGATCATGCTTGCACAGTTATATTAGATTATTAGTGTTAGGGCCAGAAGTAGGTTTTTGGGACACAACAGTGACAGGCGTTTTAGTTTCAGACTTCCTGACAATCTCATTAGTTTCCTTTGAGGCAGGGAAACCCCTCTTAGCTTTATGGATAAAGAGGAATTTTCCAACCCACTTATTATTAACAAAAGTCTATACCCAAAAGCATGCCACCATTGTGTCCGAGCCTTACTTGTGCACCCTTACAGGAGGTAAGCTCCATAATGCTAAACACGTGGCTTGTGAATGATTAGATCATTGGCGAAGAACTTACATGTCAACATGGGCCATTTCTTTTGAGAGGGTTCTGCCCCGGTGTTCCCTTTCCATTCCAGAGATTGAAGCCCTAGATTTATAGAATGCAAAGAAACAATGGGACTGGACAAATACCGCCCCAGCAGAATGAGCCATGTAAGGACGAGGAGACCAGTGCACATTACTCATGCATCAGTAACTTCTGTTGAGGGCTGGGTGAATGATGAAAGGCGTGGCTTTTCAGAATCTGCTTTTTAAACTTGTGAGTTCAGATACTAAGAGGCGGCAAAAAGGAGAACACGTAGAAAAGAAGGTTGGCTGGAATATTTATGATATTTAGGTAATGAGAGGGTTGCATGGAATTCAGCCTTTCAACTTCCTCGAAGTGGTGAAATAATGCTCTACAGAGGGCAAATGGAGACCCCATTATAAAGAGCAGTATCAAGTCTGCAACCACTAGACAGAAATAGCCTGTTAGTAATGATACCATCAGCGATGAATCGTTAAAATAATGACAACATTTAGATGCTTTAATGCTAGAAAGATATCCTCCTTCCTACATTAAATTCGAACAAAGCATGAAGGAAACATCTTGGTCAGAAGTTGGCCTCTCGACCAATGGGGCGAGTGCGATTGTGCCCCATAGCACCTCCTTGCTCACTTACAAAAGACCGGCTAAGGCATGGTAATGTAAGATGCGAAAGCTTACAGCAACATTATTTCAAGAAAGAAATATTTTACCCATCTAGGATTTACAGCTATCCCTCACTACTTTGCCACATTTTCTTCCTCACAACACAACCTTAACGTTGTAAATTTGTCACGTTTTGCTCCAACTTGACCATTACGTTGACATGGTTCTTGCCTTTAAATTGGCTACAACTAGAGTTCCAGTAGTAAGTCCGCTCTGTTGAAGTTAATGTTAGCTAAGTAATTCAGACAGGAGCTCGCAATATAGCACTTAAAAGAACCTTTCAGGCACCATAAACTGTGGATTTTCCTCGAGCGAGACTGAACCCATTTTATTCTCCCTAATGTATATTCCCTCTCTCTTCATATATACCTCTACCTGTACATTTTGTGTTCTCTCCTAATAGTATTCAAATGATTGTATCCTATCACTGCATCCCCTCGTAGTACAGTGCTCATTGCTTCCCAGCTAGGTTTACGCAATATAACATCCAAGACACACAAGTTCAATTCACAATAAAAGCTAGCTTGGCAAAGTTAAAGTCAAGATGTAAGAGTATGAAACCATTTGATGACGTACTAAATAGATTAGGATTTTCACCCTTGCAGTGTGTGGCGGCCATGGCCGGTGACAGCATGCTAGCCCAAGTTAAAATAGGCCTGAGCAAAGCAAGGGCCTCAGTGAGGATTGTGGGCTGTTACCAGCCTTGGCCACCCACCACTGCAGGGGTGAAAGCCAATTGCACCCCGTGGTTTATCCAAGGTGCAAATGTTTTTTTTCTTCCTCCGGAGATTGGCGGCACTAGCAATGCCAATCACCAGAGGAAGAAAACAAAGATGGCTGCAACCATAGGGAAAAGGGACTAAGAAAAATAAATGCCTTCCCTCCATTATTCCTGAGTACTACTTTTCATGTGTTTGGGTACCCATGGAGGAGATTAACAGCTCAGAAGTTGGCAGCCGGCAATCCGCGTCTGTAAACCAACATTGTGCCCCCTTCAGTTTGATGCAGTATATAGTGCTTCCTTTAGCCCCATTTTAACATATTTCCCACACGCACTATAGACCGTCCTTGAGCCTGTTACTTTGTTTGATAATCACCATGCATAGAAAATACACACTAGGCAGAAAAACAAACTCCAAAAAGTTGTGGCGCCACAATGATAGAAAAGCCTTTTGCCTAATTGTATTCATTTTGGAGGTGGAACCCTTTGTGCTTTGACAAACAATTTTCGATTCCCTCCAAATATACAACACATACAATGAAAACTGGGGCAGCACAGACAAATAACCAGTGCAGGGTAGATTTCAGTCAGAGATAGTGGTCTAAGGCTTCATTTCTGTTCATTAAGACTATGAAACAAAAATGTTTTTCTGAAGTAAGCATAAACATGTTTACAGGCCCACTGTGCAATCCTTTCTTTTTACTCACACACAAAATATGAAACTCTGGCAAGAACTAACCCATTAAAATGGAAACAGGAAATACATCGTTTTTCTAAATTGCATCCCAAAGGCAGGTTAATCCTACCGTTATTCAAATTACTTTTAAATCCACCGAGGATTTAGGTTAAAATTAAAAAGCGCGTAATTGGGACTGTACCCAACTTCGGGTCTGAGTCCGGATTCAGCCGACGCTTGGCAGTAATCCAACTATCCAACTATTTGTTTTTGGCCTATTTCCTGGATTACAGACTTGTAGCGCGAGTCTACTTTCTATGATTAGCTTTCCTCAGCATTCCCAGAGAAAGGGGCACTGGAAGCAGTCTCTCCAGCAGCCAAATAACCTATTGGCTTCCCCAGACTGCAGGGATCCACAGCTAAGGGTTGCCGGAATAATTATTGAAGGACTGGGGCTGCCTCACTTCTTACCAGATGACCAGGAAAGACAGTGCAACAGCCGAGGATTCCTAGAAAGAGAAAGGCAGCCCCAGAGCAGAAGGTGAGCCCCACAGCATAAGAATTTTCAGGTAAGCCCCCTTCCTCGCTTCTCCACTCTGATCCCTTTTTTACGCTCTTTAGCCCTCCCCCAGCATACCTTTGCCGAAAGGATTTTGCATTTGTCTACACTTCCCAACCCTCATTTACACTGGGCTACCGTGCATCAGAACCCATATCCTTTCTCTATACCCACTGTGATGAATCGAGGATTTGTCCCTTCTCCCTAAGGCCCTCTCCCATTGAGGCTAGGTAGGTGAGCACGCTCTGCAAGCCCCTCCCTAGGAGTCTGCGCAAGTGATAACTCACTGGGAGGGGTTCCCCCTTATGGGACAAGCACGTCCATTCCTGCGAGGAACTCCCTAGGCCACATACCACAGCAGCAACCATAGGACTGCCTGCTGTGAAGAAGAATGTGATCCCTGTCTCTTTAAGGAGAAACATACATTTAACAAAGGAGCGAAGTAATAGCAGAGAGAGAGTCGTTCACAGGGGAGGCAGTCAAGCTGTGATCAAGTCTGGGAGAGGCGGAGCAGAGATAAATCGCAGAGCCCGCGACTTGAGAAGGTGAAGAACGCCAGTATGAGATGCCGGAGACCCGGCGTATACAACAATGGGGAGACCATAGTGTAGCAGGATACAGAAATCCTGTACCAGGTGGTGGTGTGGCTACGACCAGGTCATGGTGGGCAAGAGACCCGATGAAGAAGGGTGAGACCATCTCAGCAGCGATCGCGAGCAGGTCCTCAGAGCTAACACCCGTATATGGTAGCAGCCAGAAGGGAAGTGGATAATGGGAAGCTGACAAACCCAACTCATGAGAAACCAGATACCGAAGAAGACTGCCCGAGCGAGTGCCAAGCCCGCAATGTTCCCCTGCATACCTGGAGGTACTAGGGAGAAAAGGAAAAGCGGGAGGCCACCGGGACACGATTATATCAAAAGAGAAACTCATCCCAGTCTTAAGGACAATATATGCACTAACAAACTGTTTAACTGGAAGTGTGGAAAACAGATACAGAGAATAATGAGCGACCCCATATGGGAAATAGCTAAAGACTGGAAATGAATAGCATGGAGAGAAGGGAAATAACCCTATGAGTTTAAAGGTGAACATTGGAGAACGCCTTGCATGAAATCCTTTAATGAGGGATGTGTGATAAGACTACCAAGTGAACAAGATAATGAAAGACAGTTATAGAGTGAGAACCCAGGAAAGGGGCATTATCAAATTGGATCGAGTTCAACCAAGCTAGGAAGCCTGGATTACAAGACTGTGGGAAAGTATCTCAAGGAGAATTATCACAAGTATATTAGTAAAGAGACGATAAGACCCAAGAGCATTGTGGAAGAGCTACAAGAGCTTATCAAGGACATATCCAGAGACTATTCCAGAAGATTGCATTAGGAAAGGTATACAGTGAAAGACAGACTTTTAAAATGCAAGAAGATAAAAGAAGACGAGACGAAGAAAGAAATTCTCTTGTCTTCATTTCAGTTGGTTATATTAGTGGTAGGATAAGGTAGATTTAGGTTTGGATTGAGTACATTTCATTTTGTGATATCCTGGCGACATAGAGCACCTTAGTTCCTTTAGATAGGCAGGAAATCACTGTAGAAGTAGGGAAAGAAAGGTCTTATTGAATGTCATTAAAAACAAGTCAGAATGTCCATACCATGTCCGACTCCTCCTTCTGACCTGCCACACCACTCTCTACACTCACTAGGGGCATACTGCATGGCTTCCCAACACCTTTATCCATGTTTTAGGTGTCTGCATTCATTCACCCTTACACGCAACACAGAGTACTTTGTCCCCCGCTGCCATCATTCAGGGCGAACAGTCATTTGTCCCCAATAGCGCCAACATTTTCCACGTCTTTGGTGGTCAGCTCCGCCCCTAAAAATTAAGATTCCTTTGCCCCACAAACCACATTCCCTCACAGCTCATTAAGTGCTGCAGGGACTGCATCCCTTGAAATGTATTTTACAGGGGAAATACTAAGGGTGCAGACAAAGGACTCTGATAGAAAGGTGGCATGTTTGGGGGAAGAGACTTATTAAATATGAAAGCATCAGAAAACCTATCTTTCTCTGTTCCTAAGAGGGGTTATCCTGCCTCAACTAAAGATCTAATGTGACTGTGAGGACATTTCTTAACAAAAGTGTCCACCGTCCTGCGTCAAGAAAACCTTACTTCTGTCACTCACACTAGAAAATAAAGAATCTGGCAGTGCTGTTCTGATCCCAGGAGATGTTCCACACAATGCTTCCCTGGTGGGTCAGTAGAGTGCCTTCCTTCTCCTGGCATTCAGCCTTAGATAGCCTGGAGGAAAGATTCCCTTCCCCACAAAGATCCAAATAAATATTTACTTCATAGGCCAGGAGAATGCATCCATTCTCCTGGTATTCAGTCTCAGCATAAAAAATAAAACCATGGGAATGACTCCCTTCCCCAGGCCTGTTGGACCTTCCTCCTGGTCTGAGTTACCAGGAGAATGTCTCCCTTCTCCCAGTAATCATAAAACAATCTCTTACAATCATGGGCAATGATTTTCTTCTCTATGTCTTCTCTTCATTAGGTTTCACAGCTGTAACACCCAACTCTGAGTGTTAGGAGGGATGCTCTTCTTTGATTGGTCCCACTTGGTTCATTTCCCTGCCAAGTACTGTCACGAGGAAGATGACTCTTATCGCTCTCTTCGTTTGGGTCCCCGACCACGGTTTCTCACCCCTTCCATTTTTGTCCCCTTGGCTGCCTCCATTGCCAGGTACTCCTGTTGCCTTACCTGTTCCCTGGATGCACGGCCGGTTCTTCCTGGGGTCCCTCTTCTACTCCGTATGCTATGCGGGCATCTCGGTGTCTCGATGCCTTCACCACGAGGATCTCCTGCCCGTTACAAGGGGTCAGTAATCAGAGGGGGACAACTGCTTGTAGATTTTTCAAAATATGCCATTTTATGAGTTCTTTTTATAGTTAGATTTAATTCCCCTGAACTCTTTAAGAGAAGGACTGTTAGAATTAGTTGTTGTAGAGGAAGGTTATTTATTAAAGACATTTCCAGATGTCTGTACATTATACCCTTGGGAGCAAGGAGAGTGTTTGATTTCGGACAACCAGTAAAATCTTTCCTTTGGTAAGTCTTGTGCTTGTTCCGTTTTCATAGGACTTGTGTCCACATTTCTAGTTTTAATGTAGGAGTTAGGGACATTATAATGACAATAAGCCATTACCTCTTTAGGTACATTGGGAAGAATGTGCCTATCAGAGGGAAAATACTGTGGCTTATACCACAGAATCTCCTCACCACCATGGGCCTGGCTCCACCCAGGTGATCCTGCTGCAGTACACCACCCTTAGAGTTGGGATCAGGAAGCGTCTGGCTTCCCCTAGCCACCTGAGAGGAGACGTTAAGCAGAGTTTCATGGAAGGATCCGTAGGAGTCTCCACACCGGCCCTTAGACCGACAGTATAGACGCTGCCTCTTCACTGTCCGCCAGTCTCCTGTTACCATGTTGATGCCAATGGGTAAAAGAGTCTTGTTGTCCTCTCGATTCTGGGAGTGGACTGCTCTCAGCTCCATTCAGGCCTTCTCTGTGTCTCCTCCGGGTTTCATGGTGTCTCGTCCTTGGTGCCTGTATCTCTGATAGGCTGTCCTCCTTTGGTTTTTATAGCGTAGGAGGAACCACACTTCTGTGTGGGTGTATACTGCTGAAATTCCTTGTTGATATTGCTCTTCATTGGTCCTGTGTCCCACCTCGTCCCAATACTTGGATTACATATCTTCCCGATGCTGTTCTTCGTCTCAGTACTTTCCAGACCCTTGAGGTAGTCTGCCGTATGACAGTACATAGGTCTACTGTCTACAAAGAGGTTAGCAGAAAAAGAGGTTAGCAGAAAAAGAGGCTACAGTGTGTGGGAGTCTGATGTTCTCATAAGGGCTATACCATAGATGGTCATCCTTCTCACTAGGGCAGACAGGCCTCCCCATGAGATCCTCCTGCATTATACCTCCCACGTGGGGACTATTGAGTAGCATCCTCAACTCCCTGGCCTCATGGGAATGGGCTCCTCCTCGGGGAGAAGTGGCAACATCCAGTGATTAGTCACACAATGCTGTCTTATGTTGTGGGGACAGGAATCATGAAGTGTATTTTACTGGGGAAATTTTGGAATTATAAGCTAAGAAGGGATCATGAAAGTGTTTTATAGCGCCAATACAGGCATGTACTTAACCTGTACAAATCAATAACTAAGCAACCCCAGCTAGCACCCAACCCTCCTAGCCCTTCTCAATGTCTCCATCGAGCTAGGGGTCATGGCTCACTCCTTCAAAAAGCCTTTGGCTACAGCAATACATTATTAAGGCCCCTATAATCTGAATCCCAGGAGAATTCGGAATTCGTAGACATCCTTCATGTCAAGTAGCTGGTAAAAAGGAAAGATCTTAATATACACAAATGTATTAATAATTCACACATTAATAAATCATGTTGTAAGCATGTGATGCCAATCACTTTAGTGAACTCAAATCTATTTTTTAATCTGGCAAAAAGACTCAAAGATTAAAGACAATAATGTGATTTCATTATT
This sequence comes from Ambystoma mexicanum, assembly GCF_040938575.1. NCBI lineage: Eukaryota > Metazoa > Chordata > Amphibia > Caudata > Ambystomatidae > Ambystoma > Ambystoma mexicanum. The sequence continues at coordinate 318,998,181 of NC_090935.1, forward strand.
TAGTGGCATTAAATGCATGTGTATTTAAATGGCTGTGCATTGTATGTTTATTGGAGTTTGTCATTAACAGGAAAATGTGCTGAACAAATATTCTGAGGCCACAGGCCATGAAGCAGACACATAACACGATAGTGTATTGCTCTGCTCATATCAAAGGATACGTTGTATGGGGATCTTGTCTTTTGAAGCAGTCTTTTACTAAAGAAACAGACATATAGGCTGTTACCTGATTTCCCTCAAACCATGAAAACTCAACTTTTGGAATGCACTAGGTTAAAATCTGTATCTTTAAGGACAGACGTGGGCCCTGAGGAGCCACGACTATCACCGGATCTGTGAACCAAAGCCGCCATATTTTGATTTCTATTATAGGAACCCTGTCCAATTGGAATTCTGTTTCCATCAAAGTTACACAGTTCCCCCCTAGGAGGGGTTTGAGGGTAATCCAATGAGTTCCCCCCTTCATTGGTTCAAAGTGCCAAGGATTTCTTTACAGATCAAGGTTGCCTGCGACCCTATATCTACAGGAGCCAATAAGTCACACTGTCCCTGAACCTGGATAGATGAGGAAACCCTCCCATCTTTCCTTTCCAATTTACAGAGAAATTGTGCATTAGTGGACAGTGCTAAATGTATCTTTCTCATATGAGCATTTACATTCTCACCAACTGAGGCATCACATTTCAAAGATAGCACATAACATTATAATGATAACTCTACCATATATATTTCACTTGATTTTCTCCGACATCATTAACAAGTGTTGGCATCAGACAAAGACATTGGATTTGCATGTAGATACATTTTTTATTGTATGGCTGATTCTACTCTAATTGATGGCTATTGTTGGTTTCTAGTTTAGACACAGATGCAAGAATACTGTCTAGGGTATATTGGCTACTTTGTCTACAGGCTTGGGTTAAGGATATATGTTTATATTTTGTATAGCATGATGTCTAAAGGGCCACAGCAGCATGGCAATGGAAGTTTGAGATATAAAAGGAATCAACACTTATTTTTAATTGGCAGTATCCTTTATTTTCTGGGAAATGTTATTTGGAAAAATGACTATAGGTTATTTGAATTTACATTTTCATCAGAATGAAGGGGAGGAAATAGCGGCCTTCCTATTCCACCTTATGGGGTATGGAACTCTATTGAGTATTTTCCTTTTTTGTAAACTATAGTTTTCACAGGTCAACAGGTCTTTCAATTGCTGAAAATCGGTCAATAATTTTGTACATCATGGTCACAAATCTGGATATAAATTGCTTCTGTGAAAACTATTTGGCTGCTGTCAATGAATATTATCTCTTGCACAATTTTAAATTGTATGGCATTCTATTTGAAATCTACTTCTACAAGGTCTCCCTTACAGGTTCAGTGCCCATGCAGTTGCATACCTTGTAAATGATTTCCCCCAAAAGACTTTCAATTTCTATCTGCTGTTTAATTATTGTGCCATATTTCTAAGTGCACAGAGGTTGTTGAACTCACTTTTGGATCAGGGCAGACAGGAACATCAACCACTCCAGACAACTCCACCAGGCAAGCTCTGCTACCTCGGATTCCAAATTCCCTCTCAGTAAACCAGGTCTTCCAAAATTCCTCAACAGGAAACCTGATTCCGTCTTGGGAAAAGCTTCTGGGTTTGGCTCCTTCTTGAAAAGGCCTTCTTAAATAGGGTTTCCATCAGCAAGGTGCAGGTGGAAAACCAATCGGCACTTCTCCCATTGGACAAACTCCCTTCCTCTTCAGTTTCCCCTGAGATCTCTCCCAACTTCATGTGTGTTTGGCCTTAAATACTTCACAAACTTCATCCATGTAGCACCATTTGAAACAGCAATTGCAGATTTGATGGGGCACATGATTGGTTCTTTTCAGATACTGACACTCCCAACAATTCTCTTTTTTTCTGACTGGCACAATGCATTTTCTCATGTGACATGGGGATGCATCTCTTTCCTCCTCTCTAGAATGATGATCAAATTGGAATTGAATATATCTTTCTCTTATAATTTCTTGTTCGACCTGTACCATTAAGGTCTATATATTCCAAATGGCAAAACAATTGTGAGTTTGTAGACATCCTTCATGTTCGAGTAGCTGGTAATAAGAGATTTTAAAATATGTACATGTATTAATAATTCACTCATTGATATATCGTTCTTATAGGCACATGATGTAGATCTCTTCCCTGAACTCAAATACATTTTAGTTTTTTTTTTAATTTGGCAAAGGCCTCATATGTTATAGCCATTGGTGTGATTTCATTATTTGGTGCCTTCAAATGCATTTAAATTTAAATAGCTGGTCATTGCATGTTTACTGTAATTTGTCATTTACAGAAAATGAGTAGAATACATATTCTTAGACCACAGCCCATGAGCCAGAAACATAAGAGATGATGGCATATTGCTCTCCAGAAGTCAAAGTTGTCAGGGTTGTATGGGAATCTGGCTCTTTGAAGCAGCCTTTTATGAAAGAACCAGGCATTTGACCTCTAACCTGGACAAACTAGCTTCCCTCAAACTGTGATCTCCATGAAAACTCAGGTTTGGAATGCACTCGGTTAATTATTTGTATTTTTAACACGAGGATATGCACTGACATTTTCTTTATTTATTGCTCATGTATAACACGCTTAAACCAGCGAGTGGTTTCTAAGCACGGAATTAGGATTCAAACCTGTGTTGGGCTGCTTTGTCTTGCTTCCAAGACAAACCAGTTGCCCCTGAGCTATACTTGCTCCCCCAACACATAACACAGCTGTTTCTCTTCAGCTCAGCTAATAGATTAGTTACTGATTAGTAGTTGGGCTACTTTACCAAAAATCTGACATCTGGAGAACAGAGCCCTGGATAAGCACAGTACAGATGTCCAAGATACTGGCTGCATTGACCGTTTGAAAGTGACATGCATGCAGAAAAAAATGCTAATGGTGTAATTTTCACTTAACAAAAGATAATTTAATGTTGTAGATCTTAATTAATTTAAATAAATCTGCAGAATATACAATGTACTTCAATGTATACTCTTGCCAAATATCAAAGTACACTTTATGGGTATTTTATAAACAAGGCTGCACAAGAAACACTGCATCAAACATTTTGCTGTGGAAAATAAATACCTTTGTTTTGTTACATTTAACATTATAGAGATGAAAAACCATGCACAGTGCACCTTGTGTAATGATATGCATTGCATTTATATCCAATCTACTTGATAATTAGACCAGCACAAAAATGTTAACCAAAGAAGCCTATTCAGAGTAATTATGGCCCAAGGGAGCCTATGCTCCAAATTCAGTCCAGCATTCCATGAACCCACATGCTGCTAGTCAGCAAGTAACTATTGCAGAACAAACTCATTCATGCAACCTTAATGGAATTGACCCAACATAATATGCAGACTGTGATGAATCAAGAGTATTTACCCCTTCTCCCCCGGGGGTAAGCTCCCCCTTTGAAGCTAGGGAAGAAAGCCTGCTCTGCAAGACCCTCCCTAGGGGTCTGGGCATGTGGGACCCCACTTGACTCCCCCTTAGGGGACAAGGACTCTCATTCCCACAGGGAACTCCTTATGCAAGCTACCTTATCTGCATATATGGACTACCTCCAGTAATGAATAATGTGCCCTCCTTTTGTTTGTCTCTACGCAATGCTAGATCAACCATGGCACCTGAATGAAAAAGCAATATCCCTTTAAGAGTGAATCTGTATGTAAGAAGGACGAGTGGATCAGAGAAGAGGAGCGAGAGCTATACACAGAGGAAATCCACTGACGTAGCTACGCTTTGGATGGCTGGAGCCATGGAGCCCACAGCAATCAGAGAAGCAGAGAACACCAGAGTGAGACGCCAGAGACCGAGAAACCCAAACAGCGGAAAAGCTGCTGTCAGGATGAAGGTTGGAGGACTGACTGATTTGGTATCATGACCATGGAAGCACTGTGGTGGGCCTGGGGCCCCTCTAACGATGCTGACACCAGTGGAAGCGGGAGACCTGAAACCTCCCATGAGCAAGAAATCGGCAGTGCACAGCAGCCTACAGAGACACAGATAGCGAGGGGATTCTGTGAGGAATTGGACCATCCGCACGGGGAGCGTGCGCTTGCTTAGGCTTTTTTGAAAATTTGAAATGAAAATGAATGATGGGAGATCAACCTCAGAAAATGTATGGGGCTAATCCACACACATTTTCCTCTGCTCACTGCTCAACAAACGCATAGTCAAGTGTAATCCGGGAGCAGACAGCCTACAGGTGCTGTCCTCCCCTGTCATGTTCAGCTGGAATGTGAAAGCCACGGGTACATCAAAAGCATCCAAGGGGGAAGGCGACACCTTCTGCTGGCCATGGCCAGCCTAATGAAAATATCAAAGGCTCCATGGAAATGCCTCCTTATTGTCTAATCTGCTGGTGGCAGCACATACCGATAAATGTTAATTGGAACAGGCCTGTGGCAGGCTTGGTCGCAGGACAGACAAAGGGGAGGAAGGACTAACACCTCTTGGATATGCAATGAGTCAACTTGAAGCTAGCTCCCACCCCTCTGTATGAAAGGCAGTGAATGGCATGTCTGGGTCCACCATTTACCGTAGGCAACCCCTGAAGAGTGGACCCCTTTCAGAGGGAAAAAGTATGTGATTTAAGGGAGACAGGAAGTCTGCTCTCATTACAACTTCAAGGGAGACCTGCGCTTTAATCAAGAGTCACAGAAGGCTCAGTTACAGAGATACACTTTGATCTACAACAGACAGGAAGATGGGAGGGACTTAGGAGTACATCCAGTCACCCCTAACCTTTCATGTTGCAAAGCACTCTGGTCCTGACCTCACGCATAACAGAAGATTGTTGGTGGGAACCCAGGATTTGTTCCTTAAGGTAGGCGTAGCCTGCACCAATCAGTGGGCCCATTTGGCTTTAAAAGATGACTCAGTCCCTCACTTAGCAGATCATTAGACGACTTCGAAAGAAGTAAGAAGAAGGACTCATTTGGACCCTGACCAAATGTTCAGTCTGCCTTACATCTTCCACCAGTGAAGGAATGTCAAGATTTCCAAAAGGGAAGCAAGATCCCTCCCCTAAATATCTTCCAGGGAACAGAGGGAGATACCAGACACAAAGGACCAATTCAGCAGCTCCAGAACAGGAACCCAGCCAGCACACAGCATGCCCTGCTAGGTTCTGCCAGCAAGCATCCTAGGTGGGAAGTTCCAGAGAGTCTCTGAACAAAGGACAAGACTGTTACCTGTAAACACTATCCTCGGCTTTGGGCCGTCCGCCTTAAAGGACGACACGAGCCCTGCGAAGAAGCTAGGAGTGCCACAACAAGCATCAACCAGCGTCCATCTTTTAAGGACATTTTCGAGGCAGTCAAACCCTCGAACTGTGACTGGCTGCAACACTGACTGTTGTCACTCTGCAGTCACTAAAGCCTCAACCAGCGTTCCAGATCTGCCAACCAGCACAGAGACAACGATTCTGGACCCTGAGCTGCTGGGTAGGCCAGCCTGCAGTCGTCCGTCCAGCCTCACCTGCCAAACTGCCTGCCTCCTGATACCCACAGCTGTCTCCCATCTCGAACTCTGTCGCAGGAAAGGCAAATCATCCTGAAACCGTCTCAACTCTGTCAAGCATCATGATTATCTCAAGCACCAGGTACATTGTGGTTCTGTACCCCTGGTCGTTTTTCAAAGGCCCCTAGTGACATTTATGACCCCTTGCTCCCCGGGTGCTTAAACCAAATAACCTTGAACAGTTAAGACGGATTGGTTTACCGACCACCCTCCTGTCAGTATCCAAAGTGCATCCCTTTCCTTCATGAAACTGACTGTCCTCTGTGTTCCTTTACAGGGTGGGCTGTATTTTGTAGTGTGTTTGAACTGTCTGTTGTAATAATAATAAAGTATATATTTGTATACAACCTTCACTGGACCGTCACTTTTATCATTGGTTAATAAATTGATTTTTGCTGTGTTGCACCTAACCAATGATCCACGACCTCGCGGAGATAAACCTGCCGTTCTGTCCACATTACCAAAATTGGAAAAGGATGTTTAAAATTTACTTTTGTTCCAATCTGTTCAGATCCCTTCTGGTGTACTAGAGGTGTAGGGCTGATTGATGGTTTAGAATTCGATATTCATCCCTGGACCACTGGTGCCCCACAAGTTGATTTGTCACAGATTGTGAAGCCCAGAACGGGGAGATGAAACAGATCCGGTCAAGTGCCAAACCCCAAAATGACACCCACAACAAACAAAGGTCCTGGGGTGAAATGTTGAATGGGGAGGCCAACGGGGGAACATACCTTAAGTGAAGGAAGATGTGAAAACTACCATAATGATGCGGGGACATTGAGGAAGCATAAGTGTATATATCACATGAAACTATGTAAAGGGAGGGGAGATATTAAGCATAAGGCTTTGAGAAAACTGGAAAGAGTATCCTATGAGGGATAGAAACTACCAAAGTCTACTGTTGAAGACTGTGGGAATCCCTTAATGACAGACTTTGAAAAGCACTGCCAGTCAAGATCACATACTGCACCATGGCCTCAGAGAAAGAGTCCAATAGAGAGAACCCAGGAGTGGGGTGCCTCACCCATGATAAAGATATAGCAAACCCCAGAAGGGTCGAGTGGAAAGAGTGAAATGCTCAAACTCAGAGGAGGGACTGTAAGAGACTATCTTAAGAAAACCACTAAGGAAAATACTGAGATTACCGATGAGCAGTTCATCGTCTGGAAGACCAGACCTAGAAGTAGTTGGCAGGAACTACAGGAACTCAGGAGTAACTACAGGGGCTCATAAATAAGACTCTGAGAACCATCTTAATGAACTTGTTTCTAGATCTGATATATATATATATATATATATATATATATATGTACTAAGAACACCCTGAAGTAAAGCCTTGAGACGGATGGCCGAAGGGAATCAGCCAGGAGCGGGACAGTCTTTTGGCAATCTTTAGTTATTAGGATTAGTGGTAGTGTCAGGTAGATTAGATTTTGGACCAAGCACATTTCCGAGTTGGACTGCCTGATAACAGATTAGCACCTTTAGTTAGTTTGGTTAGGTAGGAAACCTACATGGAGCAATAGGGTAAGAAAGACCTTTTCTTTATTATTTTGAATAAATACCAAAGGAATGTCCAATATGTGTCTGACTCCTCCTTCATATGCACCACAAGACATACCACAAAGCTACAAGCAACTCTTCAGCAAAGGACAATTGGAGACCACATGCACTTTGGACACTACAGGATGATTCCCAGTGTGGCAAGTGTGTTGCCATGTGTTGGTTCTCGTGGCTATCGTGTTAGCTAAGCAGTCTGTCTTCAGTCTCCAGTGAAAAGGAGGTGCCTATTCAATATAACCTGCTCCACCAGCAGAACGCAATGAAGTGTGGTGAGTGTGTTGCCATGTCTGTTTTCAGAGATGACGGCGATCTGGCAGTCTGGATATAGGCAGACTTGAGAAGAGCATTCTGGAAGAGTGGAGAGTGGCTGGCTGCGGGTGGAAAGCAGTGAGTGTGAGACTTTCCAACTTGTTGGTGCGGTATAGGTGTTGCAGCGAGGAAATATATTTTCCAATTCTTGACCCATCCCCGCTCAGTTCTTTTGGGAAGGGGTGAAACTCACTGCAACCATCCTCCAAAGATGGCTGCTCTGCCCTGCTCATTGACAGCTGTGTGTGAAACTGTCTAACTGTGGGAGCTCAGATAAACTTGGGCGGCAAGGGATTTTGGGGATCTTTTGGCCCGAGGGGCGGATGCCCAATATATAGATGTAATCTAAGAAGTGGGAACTTCAAGGACGACCTAAGGGCCCCAGAGACGGACGACTCACAGAGACTATCGAGTCAGAGCTTGGTAAGCTCCTTATTTCGCATGACGGAAGGGGTATCCAAGGCATCTTCAAGCAGTGCGTAGTCTCTACGGGGCGATCAGGCTGTCATAAATCATGCAAACTCCTTTTCTGGTGCAACCTCTGAGGGAGTTGCTTAAGAACAAGTTGGAATATACGTTGTCAACCACTACCCTGAAAAGAACAATAACAGATCATTTTCATAAATGAAGACGAACATGGAGTCTCAGTGAAGTAGATGCTCGGCTTTCTACTACAATGAGATCTCCCCAGCCCTCTGGTGTAGACACCAGCCATTGGGCTGATCAAATAGGGGATGGGGAAGGCGGCATAAGCCCTGTATGGGGAATTCCGTCTGGTGACATTCCCCCCCCAGAAATTGCTGGGATGGGGCACACCACTTAACACTGGCGCCCCTGCGTTTTCATAGAAGCCCTCGCCATAGTGAACAAATAAACCAGCGAAAGGCAAGCCCGTTGAATTCTAGTGGAACAAATTCTTCGGACTCAACTCTCACAGCACTAAACTTCATTTTGAACTCTTTGGTGAATGTTTTCGAGTTACTCAAAAGTGAAGTGCAAACTCATTTGAGCATTCTGTTGGAGCTAACAAAGGAGGTTAGTGGGTGTGAATTATCCCTGATGGACTTCACTGGTGCCATCAATCAATCAGTGTTAGACGCTTTGAAAAATGTAAATGTATCCAACCAGGATCAGCTAATATCCATAAAAGAGTTCAAGGAGAATTTTAACAGCCTGAATAACCAACTAGAATATATATGGGCAGAAATTAAAAGACTTAAGGATTCTGCCCTTTCAAAGGATGATAGTGCAGCACCATATATCTGCCATCTAGGTACAGAGGCATCCCCTCCTTTCTGGAGATACTCTGCTATCACAGTCAGTATTGGAGGAGTTCCTAGGGCTGGCTCAGACATTGGATGAATCATGCCTAATAGATTTTCAAGTGGAATCCTCACGAGTTGGATTACAAAGCCCACTTATTGCGGTCGATATAACCTCTCCGTCCACCTCGGCTACTGATCTGGCCCATCAAGTACCAATCGAATGTAATGGGAAAACGAGATACAGGAACCCAAAAGGGAAAGTAATAGAGGTAGGAAGAAGAAATCTAAAGAAACATCATTGGCAGTAGAAATGAGTGAGCAGATGCAAGTGTCAAAATCGAAAAATCAAAGACAAGGAAAAATGAAACAAAATCGGAAAAGAAATTATTTTAATGGCTTAAATAGAATCTGTGAAGAGAATCACACTGATGTGCCTAGTGCAAAACCTGTAATTAAGTCCTTCAGTCAGCAAGCTGACATGTGTGAGGTCATAGTAATTGTTGAGGAATTGGTTCTGGTAAATCCTCTTCCGAGCTCTGAATCTCGGGTGAAGATTGAGAAACTACTACAAATTAGTGTGGGCATGCACACTCTGCATCCTACTAACCCTGCTACTTTGCCGCTGCGTCTGGCTCCCATCTTCTGCAGATGCAAGAATAAAAAGAATAACTCCAATAATGACATTCTGGCAACTGAGAAAAATGATTTGACCATCACTGATGGGGTCATTTCCTCAGTGATAAATTCATTGAGGGGCCCGCAAACCCCCTGTAGAGGGGTATCAATGGCGTTGTCAACAGTAACTAAACCTCTAGAGATGGAGTCAGAGCAATGGGGTAGTGCACAAGGGATGAGAGTTGATGGCTCCTCAATTGAGTCATGTCGCAAAAGAAGTTGACATGAGGCTGTCTGAATCTAAGCCCTTTGCATTACCCAAAGTGTGGCTGAAACAAACGGATATAAGCAAAGTCTTGTGAGGGAAATTCCTGATCTATATTTGTTCTCCCCTTGTTGAACTGATTACATATGCTTCCCCTATGATGAGGCAACACACAGTAGAAATAACTCTGAAAAAAAGGATGGGGGCGAATGCTATGTTGAACTCTATTTTGGATTTTAAGAAATTAGGAATTGAGGTGTCTGCGAGTCTCCTTGAGTTTTCTATAAAGAATGTCAGTGGGTTGGACACTGATGGAAATGTTTGTCCCAGTAGGGAACCTATGGAAAGGAAGAGAGCTAACCAGGACAGTAAAGGTAAAACAAGTAAGGGGTCTTGGTGGCTCTTTGGAGGAGGGTAAAGCTAAGATCTGGTCCCTACTCCTGTATATACTGACACAGGTATTTCAAAAACTAAATGTCAAACTCATTAGTTGGAATTTGCGTGGCTCCAGTTCTTTTAGGGCAAAAGGGATGAGTACATTTATTTTTAATAACCAGTATCTGGTGCTCTTTCAGGAGACCTGGCTCCAGGGGAATATTAAGATGGATGGCTTCACGATTATTGAACAACTTGCCTTTGACCCGAAAGGCGGGAGACCCTCCGGTGGCCTCCTAATAGCAATACGCCACTCATCTCTGATAAGACCTGAATGCATCAGCTGCATGTTAGCAGGAATTGTGGCTGTTAGAATCTCCATCAATTGGTGGAAAATACCCAGATCGATGATTGTAGTCATCTTGTATTGGAATGCCGCCCATTCTAACCTAACAGTGTTCCTGGAGGATCTATCCTCTCTGCTTATGGATGTGAATTCTAGTTTCAGGGATGATAATTTAATACTGGTTGGGGATCTGAATTCTCATTGTTTGCAGAATGTATTAAAGATGATAATGAATCCTATTGGGAGACGAAATGGGGAAAGAATGATTTTTTGGGGTATAAAATTTGAAAATTCCGAATTGTGGGATGCATTTAAAGGCCCTAGACAGAAGCCCCTCTCACCTGAACAGCAGCATTTAAACACTGCCACCACAAACAGCCTTGTTTTGCTCTTATTTCGCATGAGTGGCAAGAGGTTCTACACTGCAATCAAAATTGGCCGTGTTTTACTTTCATTTCACCTGAATGAAAAGAAGTTAAACACTGCAACCAAAAACGGCCTTGCCTTATTTTATGTCACATGAGGGGCAAGAATTTCAACACTAAAACCAAAAACGGCTTTTGCTCCCCCTTGCACATGAACAGCAGCCCTTTAAACACTGCAAAAGAAAAACAGCGTGGTTTTTTCTTTTTTGTTCATGTCAAATTAAAGAACCATGGGAAAGGGGGGCCTACCCATCATCATCTATGGACAAGCAGCAATATAAATTCACCCAAGAAGGAGAAATCAAGGAATCCTGTGACCTGCAAGACAGGATTCTAAACATTAAAAGCAAAAACGGCCTGCACACGTGTGAAAAGAAAAACAGCTTTAAAAAGCCACAGTGGAGAAAGATAGCACTTCTCACACAGAGAAATGTTAGGGAAATATGATGTAGGGGGTTGACCAAAGTGAATGCATATTATGTTCCATCCCACAAAACTCCAGTCACGTTTGAATAGACCCTTACTACAGGAAAAACAATAAAATGTGATGCTGCTGTGGGCGTCATAATTCCCTGCTCTACAGACATGAAGGCAGGAGCCCAGAGATTTCAAAGAAGGCAAAGTGTGGCTGAAACTTGACCAGGAGGTGTGTGCCCTTCCTGCAACTACTTCAAAGAACAAACTGCCAATTTCAAAAGGAGTCATAAACATGTCTTGTCAAAGGCTGAGCCCAGAGGAAAACAGATGACTGGGGGATGAAGCAGCCCTCCCACATGTGGAACAAGACACTCCCAATTGACATTAAAAGACTGATTTCATTTTAGACATTTTTTCACAGCAATCACATTTTTTCATGTAATTTCCAGGGGGTTTTAAAAACATAAATTGCATGTCACTGGGACTTTGGGACTGAAATGGCCAATTAAGACTAGCTTCTGGCTGATCGGAACATGTGACAATTATAGAATTTGATGAAAAGGTGGAAATTGAAATTAGGAACATTCTTGATCATTTGCAGATTTATAACTTTAGCACATTTTATGAAAAGGACAAATGTGCCAAATGGCCATGCTACATCTTACAGATTTGGCAATTGGCTTACATAATTCCCCATGACCAGCTAAAATCACATATCTGTTTCGGTTTATAGTCATAATGTCGAAAGAAAAATGTCGACAAACAAAAATGTCGAAAAAAAATGTCGAAAACAATAATGTCGACATCCTATACATATAATGTAAAGAGTCATTTTTTAGAAAAAAAAATGTCGACAAAAAAATGTCAATTAGAACTATCAACACCTCACCCAACACCCCCCTGCCACCCCACCCACACCCCCCCACCACCCTCTCACCCCTCATACTCAACACATTCTAATTATATATTTATTTATTTTTTCAATAAATAAACAAAAAGAGTATCATTTACTATGGAGGGGGTCCCCCCAACCCCCCCTCACCCAACACCCCCCTGCTACCCCCTCACACCCCTCCCACCACCCTCTCACCCCTCATACTCAACACATTCTAATTATATATTTATTTATTTTTCAATAAATACATAAACAAAAAGAGTATCATTTACTATGGGGGGGTCCCCCCCAACCCCCCCTCACCCAACACCCCCCTGCCACCCCCCCCACACCCCCCCACCGCCCTCTCACCCCTCATTCTCAACACATAGTAATTATATATTTATGTATTTATTTATTCAATAATTAAATAAATAAAAAGAGTATCATTTACTATGGGGGTGTCCCCCCTCACCCAACACCCCCTGCCACCCCCAAACCCCCCACCACCCTCTCACCCCTCACACTCAACACGTTTTAGTTATATATTTATTTATTTATCTATTTATGCAATAAATAGAAAATTTCGAAAAAATATCGAAAAAATGTCGACATTATTGTTTGTCGACATTATTTTTTTCGACATTTATTTTTCGAAATTTTGACTGTCGACATTTTTACTGTCGACATTATGACTGCCCACCATCTGTTTCATATGGTGGTGGCTAGTATAAGTATGAAGTTATGAGACATAACTCATTTTTTTGCAAACAAAAGTAGTAATGAGAACAAAGAATTGTAATAAATGCAAACAGACAGATGGTGCTCTCTTCCCTCATACCAATCATGCCAGGGGGCGGAGAGAGGAATGGTAAACTATCCGAGCGGCAGGGATAATTACAGGTTGCTACCCCTATATTGTAAAGTTAGTGATGTCATTTTTGCTATATAAGGGGGGGCTGTACTAGGTCAGTGGGAGACACAAAAACCAGGAGAAGGAAGACGGAGAGAATGCAGTGACCAGACCCCTTTCCCTAGCTGTCCACCATGCCCTGAGATCCAGCTGGCTTTCCTGAATCCTAAACCAAGGCTTGCTTTGTAAGTTGTATATAACCCCAGCCCTAAATTGCATAAACCCCTTCATATTTGGAGTAGTATATTTAATCCAATACCCCGTTGAAAACCCCATATTGCCAGTGTAATCCAGTAATCTCCTCCTAGAAGAATCTCTTATTTGCCTTTGTATGGTAGCATATCCCCTTTGAAAAACCTCTCAGCATCAGTGTAAATCCTTTAGTATATTTTTAAGTAAATCAATTAATTCTGCCATTGAAATTCACAGTGCAAGATTGTTGAAATTCAAAATCAACCATCTTGTACCTGGTGTTTGTATTTAATTGTTATATTCATTAAAGTGTTGCCTCAAAAGAATTTGTCTCCTTGTAGCTTAAAATTTGTCAGTGTATTCTGTGCATTAACAAACAAATCCCTATTTGCATCTGTCGGTTTAAACCCCCAATTGGTTTTTATTATTGTGAGCAATCCCTTTTGCCTAGAAGTCTACCTGTTATGTGCCTCTGTCCTTGAAAACCGATTTTCCTATTGTAAGCCAAACCCCTTCACTGAGCTGCCGGTCATTGTAAACCTCAGTATAAACGAATTTCCATTCACCACTGTATTTTCCCTTTGCATTTGCTGCCTCCCAAAACCAATATTCCCCCTTCATTTCTATTTTTGCACTGGTGTGCTGATTAGTATTCTCTGAACTTTCCCTATCTCCTAAAGTGTAAGCAATACGAATTTCCTTTCACTCTATCCCCTAGCAGTTGTGAGTGAGAATCAAAATCCCATTATTTCATTTTTCTTCAAAATTAGGTTTTCCCTTCCTTTGCTGACTTCCCATCTTGGGGTGGTAGGCTTTACCCCAAAACCGATCTTTTCTCTCTATTCCTACTCCTTGCCACTGCCTTCCATTCAAAGGAATCAAGTCTAATTGTCATTGGGGGCGAGTGTTACAGGGGGAGTGCTAAACCATTGGTGCTATCACTTGGTGGAAAATTGTTCTTTTTCTGTTTTGCCATTAAAGACCTGTGTGAACTATAATAGGATACCTTAACCTAATTGTTCTGTGGGGAACATTGCATTTGTGTTGCCACAACATTGGTGGTTGTTGTGAAATTGTTTGATTTTCCTTTTTCATTAAATAATACATTAATAAATATCTTATTGATACACAGTGGCCTGCTTCCTAGGCACAGGGTGTTTGTGGAGGTTGGGTGTGAGACGGGTTGGAGGCCTACTCAAAAATAATCCACAAGCGTTTTATTGTGCTCCACATTCATTGTTGGGGAAGGCGTCCCTGGCTGGAGTGTGCCGTGTAATAAAACAATGGCAGAATGGGAATGTAATGGGGCACCTGACGTCAGCGATGGCATGGGGGAATGATTATGTGGCACATAATTATTGATTATGTGGCAGTTTCCTCTGAGCTCTTTAATTGTTATGAGACTTTCAGGATTGAAGAGCTGTGAACAAGCAATTACAGGCCACTACAGGCCTCATTTGTAACGAGTGCTCAGTGAAACGTCAAAATGCTTGATCAAATTGTAACTGTAAACTCTAGTAAGAATCGCATTGTTCGCTTCAAACGTTAAGGCTATGCCTTAAATGCAAAACTGGGTGAAGTATTGTGCTCGGAGGCAGATTGTTAGCTGGAAAGGTTCTACACACCGGAGGTTTTGTTGAATTTCTGTGGGATTTAGATTTGCCTAGAGTAAAAACCGGTCCCATGTCTTGTAGACATTCCCACATTTTAGAGGAGGAAACGTGTATCCAGAAAAGAGGGCTGCAAAAGGCGATTAGGACTCTGAATTATGAGGACCACCCCATCTATACTTTTCTTCTTTTTTTTTTTTAAAAAGGGAATTGTGCAATGTGTATCGCAATTGATGCAGAAACCGTAGATTCAGGCGTAGCTGCTGGGCTGGGCAAAAGATGTTCGAGACAGTAACTCTGGGAAATGCAAAACGTTTTTGGGGCATATTAAACCGACAAGTATCCACACAAGGTTCCCTGCAGACTAATATGGTTTTGGAACACGGCTGGCTGAAATATTTCGGAAACATATTCAAGGCGCCCAAACCTGTGAGTATTGCTATAGCGAATGAAGTGTATTGGAAAATTCCTTTTAAAAAAGAAACTATTGAAGGCCTAATAAGTCTTGCCTCCAGATCAGGGGCATCATGGCCAAATGGTTTGATGAATATGATCCTCAAGACGGACCCAGGAATTTGGAGACTTATCCATTTATTTAGGGGTATTTTGAGGGCCAGATGATGCCCGGACTCTTGGAGCCAGGCTATAATTAATCCGGTTCATAAGAATGGGGATCGGATGGATCCAGCCAATTACCGCTGGATCTCCCTTCTGGATGCGGAAAGTAAAATGTTATCCGGTATAATCCTGATGGAATTAGAGGAATGGGTGGAATGCACTAGCATCCTCTCAAAGCATCAACTTGGGTTTAGGAAAGGGCTTTCCATTACACTGTCTTATTATGAACATCGTCAATGACAAGGCCGGGAAGAAGAATAGTACCAATTTATGCTCCATGGATTGATTTATCGAAAGCATTCAACACAGTCAACGGGGGTCGATTGTGATGTAAACAGAAATGTTGGGGTCTACCAGAGGGATTGTTAGCCGTAATTATGCATCTCCATGAGAACACGACCATTCAGATTAGGTTGGATATGCAAAGGCACTTATCTGCGCATATACTTACTGAGAAGGGTGAGAGGCAGGGCTGTATATTGGCTCTGTGCCTTTTTAATCTTTACCTGGCTTATTTAAATGCAGCTGTATACCCCCATGCTCTTGAGAGTCCTTGTATTGGCGATTGCAAAATTAACTGGAGAGCGTAAGCGGACAATATAGTATTATTAGACTATACTCCTGTAGGTCTCCAGCGCAAGATCATTGCTTTTAGAAAATATGCTGACCTGAAGGATCTCATAATAAATCCTGCAAAAACAAGAACACAGCCTTTTGTAGTCCTCTAAAAAAAAACTCCAAACATCAACTGGAAACTGGGAACACATTCTTTACCAGTTACAAAAGAAGTGACATATCTGGGTCTTCAGTTGAAATTATGTCCCTCGATAAAAGCTCTGGAGGTGGATGTGGATAGGAAGATCGTCCAATTAACTTGCCAAATGAAACGTATTCACATACTGCAGATTCTCACTACTTCCCCGGATTAAGTTCTATAAGGGGAAGGTAATTCCTACAATTCTGTATGGTATGGAAGTTAGACCCTGTGCCCGTAAATTAAATTGGGTAAAACTGGAGGGGCGCATATGAAAGAAGGTCTTGTGCCTCCCTGTGTCTCCCTGATGGCTTGTCTCTGCTATGAGCTAGGTCTCCTGTACCTTTGAGCTTATTTGGATTGGAGGTTCCTCACACTATAGATTGGTCACACTCTGCCTAGGAAGAACTCACTTTATGTCGACATAGGAGCTTATTTGAATCAAGTCCAACAGGCACTTATGAGAACGGACTGGATCCTGTCGAAAAGCAACTTCAGAGTCTTTTAGGGCTTTCACTATTTCTTAAAATTTTTTGTAAGGTTTTGTACCATCTTACCTATGGCATTTTCCAAATGCAAGGTGGAGATTCAGTCTAAACTTAATTTTAACCAAAGACGTCCAGAGAATCCGGAAGAAAGAAACACCACGGGGGGGGGGGGGGTTGATATTGTGATCTTTGTGGGGTGGGGGGACTCAAGATTTGAAACATCTCTTAATTGGATGCAGAGTGACCAAGGACTTGAGGTTAAGGTACAGTGCACGCTTTGTGCATAGCAATGAATGGTCAAGCACTGAAGACCTCTGGCTGAGATAATCAGCCTGGAATGAAATCTTTTAATCATTGGAACTCTTAAAGCTATGGAATGAATTGGACTTTGTAAAATTGCAATCTTGATCTGCACTTGTACGTTTGGATAGGTAGTCGAATTGTGATAAGTTAAAGATGGTCACTTTCTTGTTTTTTTTCTTTTCTTTGCTGACTTTTTTCTTTGTTTTTCGTCCGTTTTATGAATTTTAAGATGCATTGTCTTGTAATGTAAGTTGGGTTTCTTTCTATATGTTTGATGTTTCTGTATGAATAACTGAAAAGTCATATGAATGGCTAAACACAACTTAAAAAAATTTAAAAATGTTCCCAGTGTATTCATGCTCCCCACTATATGTGCCTCTCGTGTGTAGACTAATGTCTACTCCATGACTACATTATACTACACACAAATCTCCCATACACAGCACCCTCATGCCTATCAGTTAGCACATCTACATTAAATTGAACGCCCTCTTTAGCTCAGTCACACACACACACCAGTGCCTGACCTAGATGTGCAGTCCTGCAGTTGATTAGATCGTGGTCTCTCCCACCTGGATACATATACCCGAAGGTCACCACTGTAACCAACTTGCACACATCAACCCCATGCTCCTCTTTCCTTATAAAGACATGCACAATGAGGCCACCGAATGACAGAAGTCACACATCCCTTGCAGTGATGGGCACAGGTACGCAGTTTTGTTAAAAAAAAATGTTTGGCTAACTACACAACATCGGACAAATTAACTATTCGGTATTTGGCCAAATAGTTCATTTTCAATTTGGTTCACCAGATTACACTGGTTCCAATAAGTCATCAACAGGTCTTGCGTGGAACACTATTTGTGTGGCAGGGTACATGGAGTCCAGATCTCTTGTTTTGATCCCAAATATTAACTTTAGTTTTACGGTACAATGGCACAGAGGGAATTGGGGAAGAGCCCTACATTTCTACAACAGAACTATAACAGTGCTTTTCAGTGGAGTACAATGTTGCTCTTCTTAGGTTAGACTGAAACCACATGCATAAGTGGTGCGAATGCTCAGAGAGATAAACGCTCGTCTTGTGTGTATGGGTGCAGCCTGCAGCCACAGGTTCGAATCCTGGCATGGCCAATACAGCTCTTCATCCCTCTGAGGCTGACAAAATGAGCATCATTAAAGTAGGTCATAATAGCAGCAATAATTACTGCGCTGAAAAGCAAGTGGAATTTGAAATGAAGCACTATATACAAAAAACCTGAAATTATTATGTTGGTGATAAAGCCTGTGAAAAGAATGAGCAATGTGTTGGTCATCCTTTGTCACTAGAATAAAGAGAACATAATAATTTAGGTGTAAATTTCTTTGGTACTAGTGTATCTTATTCAGATTTTATTTGGCACCATTCACTGCATTGTTGAGAATCTATGTAACTGAATATTAGGGAACCCGTTCGCTGAAAGGTTTCACAATTTCATTTTACTTGTATCTTCTGATCAATACAATTATAGGTTAATGCACACAGTCAAGTTGGAGAATAGGAGGGATTATAATTAATATAGACTCATGGAAGAAGCACTCTTGACTCTCAAATGGGGGTGCGAAGCACATGTTTCTGATCCCCAAAGTTGAAGGAAATGTAAATACAGCAGCAGGTCCTAGCCAGCCAAAGCAGTCCCATTTTAGTGAGATGGTTTTCTGTTTGTAACCCATCCCACTCCCCCAAGCATCGAGAGTGATGGCCCGAGATTGACGATGACACGCCTTGCCCTTGAGGACCACCTGCTGCAGAGGTTGGCTATCCCTTGGCTCGCGGAGAATGTCTAAGAAGTTGCTGGATCTTCGGGAGGGAGGGAAGCCGCGTGCATGCTTGTGGATGGACTGGCCCAGCCTGCTTAACCCCAGGTCAACCTCTTTCCTTGGATTCATTCTGATGCTTTGTTCCTTTAAATGTGGGTGTTTGTAACCAATAGTCCACACAGCACGTCGTTTTGACATGCTCTCAATTAAACTTCGAAACCGAAAAAAAGGAAACTATTTTGTACCGTCAGTATACTTTTGTTCTTGTACAAATTAAGCAGCGGATATCTTCCTAAAAAGCAGTTAACATATGTCTTTCTGTTTTAAGGAATGGCCCGCAGCAGGTTCTTCCAGTGTTTTGAGAACACAACATGCTATGCCACCCAGAGAGAGCAGGAGACGCGTCTGAAATGCACTTCCCTTTAGAAGTAGAGTACCTCGCTTAAAGAAACGGATTCCACATGCTTGTGTTGACATTGGAGAGGCCTGTTAAAAGAAATCCATCACCGTAGGTATAGCACCCACAACACCACAAACAAAACACACCCACAGCTAGAAACCTACATGCAGAAACAAAGTGAAGCATGCGCTCTACTGCCCGGTAACCACAAACGATCAGAGAGGGGCAACAACTAAGAGTAGCAATAAACAAAGTGAAGCACGTGCACTACTGCCCGGTAACCACAAACGACCAGAGAGGGGCAGCGACTAAGAGTAGCAATAAACAAAGTGACGCATGCGCATTGCTGCCCGGTAACCACAAACGATCAGAGAGGGGCAACGACTAAGAGTAGCAATAAACAAAGTAAAGCTTGTGCACTACTGCCCGGTAACCACAAACGATCAGAGAGGGGCAGCGACTAAGAGTAGCAATAAACAAAGTGAAGCACGTGCACTACTGCCCGGTAACCACAAACGATCAGAGAGGGGCAACAACTAAGAGTAGCAATAAACAAAGTGAAGCATGCGCACTGCTGCCCGGTAACCACAAACGATCAGAGAGGGGCAACAACTAAGAGTAGCAATAAACAAAGTAAAGCACGTGCACTACTGCCCGGTAACCACAAACGATCAGAGAGGGGCAACGACTAAGAGTAGCAATAAACAAAGTGAAGCATACGGGCTGCTGCCCGTTAACCACAAACGACCAGAGAGGGGCAACAACTAAGAGTAGCAATAAACAAAGTGAAGCACCTGCACTACTGCCCGGTAACCACAAACGATCAGAGAGGGGCAACGACTAAGAGTAGCAATAAACAAAGTAACGCTCGTGCACTACTGCCCGGTAACCACAAACGATCAGAGAGGGGCAACAACTAAGAGTAGCAATAAACAAAGTGACGCAAACGCACTGCTGCCCGGTAACCACAAACGATCAGAGGGGCAACAACTAAGAGTAGAAATAAACAAAGTGAAGCACGTGCACTACTGCCCGGTAACCACAAACGATCAGAGAGGGGCAGCGACTAAGAGTAGCAATAAACAAAGTGAAGCACGTGCACTACTGCCCGGTAACCACAAACGATCAGAGAGGGGCAGCGACTAAGAGTAGCAATAAACAAAGTGAAGCATGCGCACTGCTGCCCGGTAACCACAAACGACCAGAGAGGGGCAACAACTAAGAGTAGCAATAAACAAAGTGAAGCATGCGCATTGCTGCCCGGTAACCACAAACGATCAGAGGGGCAACAACTAGGAGTAGAAATAAACAAAGTGAAGCATGCGCACTGCTGCCCGGTAACCACAAATGACCAGATAGGGGCAACAACTAAGAGTACCAATAAACAAAGTGAAGCATGCGGGCTGCTGCCCGTTAACCACAAACGACCAGAGAGGGGCAACAACTAAGAGTAGCAATAAACAAAGTGAAGCACGTGCACTACTGCCCAGTAACCACAAACGATCAGAGAGGGGCAGCGACTAAGAGTAGCAATAAACAAAGGGAAGCATGCGCACTGCTGCCCGGTAACCACAAACGATCAGAGGGGCAACAACTAGGAGTAGAAATAAACAAAGTGAAGCATGCGGGCTGCTGCCCGTTAACCACAAACGACCAGATAGTGGCAACAACTAAGAGTAGCCATCTCGTTTCAGGAGTAAACAAATCCATGGAAATCCAAATTCAAGTTTGCAAACTGCAAAGATGCAGAGCTCACAAATATGTCCACAGGCTGGAAAGTTTCAAGTGTATGACATTTGACTACACTCATACGGCAAACTCCCTGGAGTCAGCTGGCTCGGCTGTGCTGGTGTTAGAGTGCCAAATTGCCCTGCCAGAGCGCTAACTAAAAGAGTTGGGGGGGAATCCCTGGGTGAATACATTCGGCCAAATCACCTGAATGTTCACTATATTCAGTAGAAATGGTCCAACAACAACAAAAAACAAGGCTCTTGTAAAAAAAAAAACTATATATATGTTAAATAATCTCTGGTTTTGTCCTTCCTTTGCAAATATACTTATTTCCCGATGTTGGATGTACGTGTCCACTTCACACAAAGTTCTTTTATCTTATTTTTCCATTGTGTTGCCTCGGTTCAGCTCAGGGTTTCCTCATCCCTACAGTGTCTTTGGTTTCTGATATATCCTTCTGGATTTCTATACTTCTCTGCTCGCTTTGTGCTCTGGGCTTTTTTGTGTTATTGGGTCACCCCTTTCTGGGGGTTTTATAACTGTCCCCTGTAGGATTAGGGCTTGGAGCTTCGATTACTCTGTTCTGCGGTCTTGTGTCATCCTCTTCTGAGGGGTTATATCATTCTGTCCCCTGTGGGCCTGACTTTAGGTGTTGGTTCACCCTTTGCTGGGGTTTTATACATTTCTGTCCTCTGTTGGATCAGGGCTCCCGTGGGCCTGGATACAGCTGTCCATACCGCCCTCCTGCCAGAACCCCTACTAAGGTGCATACTTTCTTCTCCTGCAGTGGGGTGTACTGCTGGCATCGATCTATCGATCCCTGGTGTCCCTGCGTCTCCTTCTCTGTTGGTATGGGCCTCTCTTTGCATCTGTTCCTCCCCTACTTTGGACTGTGCCTGCTCGTAGGTTCTGTGGGCCTCTGAAAAGTATGCTTCCTGCTTCAGCGGCCCAGCCTTCCTAAGAGCTCCACCCGTCAGTGTGGCGCCAGAGCTCTGCGAATGCCATGGATTCTGCGTGGTTCAACTCTCTCTGTCGGAAGGACCTCCTTCTTCTGCGGCTCAGCTTGGTCTGGGTAGCAGGATTCCCTGATGGTTTCTGTTTTCTCTTTCCGGGACACTCTCTCAGCTTACCATACGTCCCTCCCTGGAATTTACTCCTGAATCCAATCGTTTCTTCCATTGAGGATGAGATTGCAGTCCACCTTAAAGAGGCCCTCTCCCCCTCCTAACCGGATTACTCTTCATGTAGCCCATTAACCTTGGGGTAGTGTAAATAGAGGGATATGGCAAATTATCTTACATTGGGGCTTCCTTGTCCTCAGTGGGGGGTCACGCCCAGGGGGATGCTGCTTGCCCTGACCCATAGGGAGGGTCATGGCTAGCAGGCTCACCTCCCAAGTCCCAAAGGGGGTGGCTCTCCAAATTCCCTGGATTCATCATAATTGTCTAGTGCAGCTGCCAAGATTCTGATGTTCTAATAATGTGAAAGTGTATCAGCACTGGTGCCATTCTTTGGTGATGTGCAATCGATACTGTAACGCCACCCATGTGCGGAGTGGAAGGTGTATGGGAAATATTCATTTCTCTTAGCAAGAAGAACCAAAAGCATCATTAAATGTTTCAACTATTCTACAGCTCTACTGTAAGGAGGGCTCCGGCATCCTGGATCCGCATCTCCACCCATTGGAGAACATCACTGGCCCCGCTGAGGAACTGGCAACATCTGACGATAACTTTGCAGGACACCCATGTAATCATTAGGGAAGGTAGATTAGCATCTCTGCAAACAAGGCCTAAATTCCACCCAGCAGGCTTTCTTTGCAGCATTTTGAGAGTAGAACAGAAAAAGTGGAAGTAGCCATTGCACTTTGATTGAAGCACAATGTCTCCCTCTCATGAGCAGGCCAATGACCAGCTGGTATAAACCCCTGGGCCATGTCCATGTCCATTTCTCATGATTAGCTTGTCCAGCAGCTGAAAAGGTTCATAGTCAAAGTTCATAGAGGCCAACATTTCTGCAGAGCGATGTTTAAAAAATTCCTACAATCATATTAATAGTTAAAGAACAACATTAGAAAAAGACCCGGCCTCTCTGTAATAAGTGAACTTCATTAAACGCAAAACAGTTTATGCATACCTTTTAATAGCTCAGACATTTCTGATGTCAAAAACTGTACAGTGTAAAGATTAGAAGGATGAGAATAATTGGAATTTGACTTGCTCTTAAATTGAAAATTGTTCAACCACCTCCTTCTGAAGGATCATCATCATTACATTTTGCCTGTGCTCAAAAAGCCTCATCACCGCAGTCAAAGGCAGTTGTTCATCTGCTGCAGGTCTACAAAGAAGATCATTGTGCTTTTGGGGGTCCCCGCAACCCCTGTACGGTTCGATCTGCAGAAACATTACATCAGTACCGCACTGAAAATATTCAGACCTAAACAAAATGATTCAGCCTGAAAGTAAAGCATGTGTGATTAAACCCGAGCTCCGTCATGCAGTCTCAGATTCTCAAGATATAGCCCGAGTCTGGTTTAGTGCGCTTTTGTAAGTAAAGGTTGAAGACCTGTGAATGTTGCCAAATTCCATTCCTCTTGTTGCAATGTATCAGCTACGTGCAAGGTTGGAACAGCCCTTGAACAAACACTTCACCCATTGCAGTCATTTCAGCCTTTGCCAGCCACTCCCTACGTGAGAGCTTTTTAATCATCTCTGATCACATCGGAATTGTTCACTTTGCCGCTATTGAAATATTCTATGAGACTTTTCTAACAAGATCCTTTAATTCATCCAATGCTGCAAAATTGTTTACACTTCTGTCTTGTACAATTTCACATAAAGATCAATGCCGGGTATGCCATAGTAATCAAACAGGACCGCATCCAGTCCCACACAAGTGCTGTCGTACACGGAACAATGGCTCACACACCCAAGTCAAGTCATATCTATCTTGATGTAAACATGTACTTATGATAGAAGATATTTACAAGAAAGAACTATGCAGTGAAAGCGAACATGCCTCACCAGTGCAACTGTACCACTTGGTGATTAATGGAACTAAGCCGAGGCTAAAAAAATCAGGTAGTCTATTCCAGTATAAAACCACCTCCATGTGGGAAGAGTTAGTTTTTGGTGCAGCTCACAGGACGTCAACACACATCAGCGACGTTCATTCAGCATCCATCCCTCACCATATTAGGAGACCTCAACAACTGGTTCGACACTCCTGCAAACTCCATGGCCCGTTCCCTCTCTGATAACCTAGAAGCCCTCAATTTCACCAAACTGATATCTCTCCCCACTCACACCACACGACACACTCTTGATGCCGTATTCAGCTCCTGAAATCTAATATCCAACCTGCTCCCCCCGCCCTCTAATCTGGATAGATCATTCCGCAAACACCTTCTCCCTCCAGACCTTATAACCCCCCAGCTCCCTTCACATCAACCATCCCTGTCCAAACTTTACCTCCCCCGTCCCACTCTGGAATAAAGTCAGAATTATCCCTGATCTAGCCAGCTCCCTTCTTTTGTTTAAAAAAAGTTCTGTATTGACACACTTAGCATTATACATCATAACACATTATGACATGACATAGAATGGTTGAGACGGACAAGCAGAACCAAGGTCAGGCCTGCTCCCTTCTAAACTCACTTCCAGCACTCTCACTCCAGGTAGGCACCCCCTCCATTGAACTCTTCGATCAAAGGCTCTCCAGCTGCCTCATCCCCCTCACTCCAACGAGACGCACCTATTAGAGACCGGGCTCCAATCGCAAGTGATACACAGCCCACCTCAAATCACTCAGAACCCTCAAGCACCGACTTGAGAGGACTTGGAGAAAACCCCCACCCCTTGAAATAAAACCTCTCTTGCAAGACTGACTAGGGCCAAAATAACTAATGGAACCGAATCTCCAACTCCCATAACCCTAGCTAATAACTGCCCAGAATCATTGCAGAATTCAAGACGCCACGCTGCTCAACCCAGCCCTTCCTAACTCTCAATCACGCAGCGAAGCACTGTCCGGCCACTTTTTCAATATCACCATAGATAGACACTGTTCAATCCTCTCCAAAATAGCTCTGGCACCCCCTGCCTCTTCCCATCCCCCACCCAGCCCCAGCCCTATTCCACCCTCTATGCCGGTCCTCTCCACTTTCACCCCATCTTACACCCAGAGTTCCTCAAACTTCTAGCACAAAGCCGAACTTCAGGACCCCTGGAAACTCCTGCCCCCCCCGACCCTTCTTAAGAACACCCTTACAACAACATGTGCAGGCAACACTGCACGGTCCATTATTAAACAATCCCTCTCCTCAGGCATTTTCCCAGAGGCCTTCAAAACCTCTTACGTCAAACCTCTCCTCAAAAAACAGTCTCGCGTCCCCCTCCTTCACTCGCACTACCACCCAATTTCTAACAACCGCTTGATTGCCAAACTCTTGGTCAACACTGCGTACAAACAGCTCTGCCCCTTCACAGAAACCAACCTCCTTGACCCAGCTCAAACAGGTTTCAGACTCCGAGGAACGGAGTCCTTGCTTTTGCTGGCTTGGGGTGACTTAAAAAGAACAGCAGACTTGGAAGGATGCTCTGCACTCATCCGAGATCCATCTGCCGCCTTCGGCACCATTGAACATACCATACTCACGGACAGGCTCCATTCTTTAGG
This sequence comes from Ambystoma mexicanum, assembly GCF_040938575.1. NCBI lineage: Eukaryota > Metazoa > Chordata > Amphibia > Caudata > Ambystomatidae > Ambystoma > Ambystoma mexicanum. The sequence continues at coordinate 319,023,705 of NC_090935.1, forward strand.
GATCAAAGACTCTGCTCGAACATGGATATCCTTGTTCCTTTCAAACCTCATCCAAATTATGCTCCTCCCCCTTCCACCTCATTCTCTCGCCCTGCTCCGAAAGGGGCCCACAAGGAGCCTCCCTGTCTCCCCTCCTCTTCAATATCTACCGCAGCCCACTCCCTGGACTCATCCGCTCTCATAAACCTATCTGTTGTTATTATGCAGATGACACCCAGATAAGTCTCAAGATCCCTAAAACACCAGCTTCCCTGCTCCCAGATCTCTCTACCTGCCTTTCTGAAATCAACCACTGGATGACAGACAACCACCTCCTCCTCAACCCTGGCAAAACTGAAATCCTAATATGCAGCAGATCCGCTCTCTTTCCCCAACTGATCCCCTGGCCACGCTGCCTAGCAGTCGCTCCTGCACATCCACTCCTGTAAAAAATCTCAGATGCACACTGGACTCAAATCTATCACTGTCGCACCACATCAGTTCTGTGTCCAGTACCTCCCTCTTCCACCTAGGCATCCTGAGGCAAATCGCTCCTACCCACACCAAGTCTTGGCAATCCTTGCCATCATCCTCTCCCACATAGACTATGCAAACTCTCTTTACTTAGGCGCTCCGGGCATACCAGCTGGGGAAGAATCCAAAACTCTGCTGCCCATCTCTTCCTTGCCCTCTCACCAAGTCAACATATTACCCCACACTCAGGGTACTACACTGGCTCCCCGACAGCCGACGGACTACCTTTAAAGCCATTTGCATCACTCACCGCGGCCTCCATAACACTGGACCAGAATTCCTCCAGGATAAACTTGCACGTTATCAACCCACCAGAAACCTGAGATCTAGTTGTTTCATGTCCTCATTATCCCCATTACAACTCCATCAGATTGGGAGGATCATCTTTCCCCGTATAAGCCCCCTCCATCTGGAACTCACTTCCACTCCACATCTGCCACACTGACAACTAGTTGGACTTCAGAAAGGCCCTCAAAACCTGGCTATTTCCCACAGCATCCTGAAACCCTCCCCTTCTCCCCTATGCCCATCATCACAACATCATTCACATGCATCTATCTCCCCCACATCAAAGCATCAACAAGTTTCACCTACGGGTGGTGCTATGGCTGCCCTTCCTGCACAACCAACCCACACACAACATCAAATCACCAACAAGTCATGCTCGCATACACTTAAAGGCAGATGCCAGCCGTTGTTGCGGTGGCCTGCCCTGCACCCTCTATCCACACACCACTCAGTGTACTCTAACACACAACAGCCGAAGAGGTCGGGGGATAGAAGCCGTGTCACTCAATGATGACGATTACCCGGAGCAGCACTTCATGAAGAGAACAGGTAAACGACTGCTTCTGGGAGCCAGGTGGAGGGCGGAATGACCAAAAGAGACCCCAGGACGGGGAATAAGAAACCAGAGCCCAGAGTGGTCTAAATGATCCAACCTCAAACGGCAGATGGGGTGAAACCCAAGAACCCCAAACCCAGATAGAAGAAATCAGAACCTGGAATGGGCCAAGTGACATCTGCTTCCAAGAGGGGGTGTGAAGCCTGAGACCCCAAAACGGGGTAGCTGACAGCAGAGCTCAGAGTGGGCCGAGAGGAGTTCGACCCCAATGTGGGGTGTAAAACTTGAGACCCCAGGGAGGGGTAGTAACCAAAGGGGTTCCAAAAGGGGTGAAAGAGGCTCCTGGTCACCGAGAGGAAAGGAAATGCGTTTGTTGACCACTTCACCTGAACAGTGCAAGGGGTGGAAAGCCGCAAAGACTTTTGACAAGTACTGTACTAGAACTGTGAGCTGGGCGGGGTGCCCTAGAGACATTTATTGGTGACTTTCTTTGAACTGTGCCTCGGGTGAGAAGCCCTCTTCTAAAGGAGACACATTCAGGAGTGGTCAGAAACCAGTTACCATTCCACAATTTGGGAAGAAATCCCTTATGATACAGTTTACTTTAAATTAGGTACTTTTAGTGGTAAGGACAGGAATCAGCTGGTATAGGTTTCTAGATGGCAGGCAGACCTTTTGTGAGACCTGATGTGCGCCCTATTGTCCTCTTACTTTTCCGTACGTGTAGGGCCTCGAAACTTAGGAATAAAATAGGGGTTGTGTTGTGCTCAAATGAAGCTACACTTGCAGAATGTCATCTTGTCCATCTCCTGATTATGACTTCCCACACTACCCTCTCTCCCATGCTATTGGTGCAGAGACTGTGAAGGGCAGTACCTATTGACCAGGGGCTGTGTTCTTTGATTTTCATTACTTCTATAGTGCAATACAACTCATAGGGGCTAATTCTGACTGAACCTGTACATTGAATAGGGGAAGAGTGTGCACGTGTAGGCAAACGTGTAGGCAGTCCTATATGGCAAGCAGCATTTTTGATGTTTCACTAAGGAACCTGTTTTCTGTGTGAATCAAGCATCGCTGCCAGCATGACTTCTCAATGTGGGTGGAGACGCACGTGGTTCTTTTGCACCAGATGATGGGTGCAGTGTTATCAGTCTTTTCCTCCTCTACCCCGCAAAGTGTGATAGAAGCATGAGCATTGCATGGATCGTAATGTTCTGGTCTAGCGATGGTATTCATCAGTAAATTACAATCCATGCAGAGATCAAATGACCCCTGTTGCAGGTCAACCAGCTTTATCCAGTGATAATGTTGCTGTGAAATTGGCCGCCAGGTGGCGACATTTCCCTAAAAATGCACCCTCCAAACAACCAAACACGTTCCTCAAATATTCAAGCATTAGAGGTAATAATAGATAACTAAAACCCTCCTAGAATATTTGGGGAAAGAAAGTTAGGGGTCAGGAAAAAAAAAAGTCACCCATCTGGCGACTTCTTCACTGCGACATTATCACATGGAACGCTTTACAGTAGGCTGCACAAAGTATGCTCATATAATAGTACACATATTTCGTCTAACGTTCAGTTGCTTTTTATTGAAAGTATCATGGTCTGGCAATGGATGAGAGTAAGGCAACATAGAAGTGCAGGTAGTAGAGGAGGAGTTGATAATCCAGTAAGGTAGTATGATGAGTTAAATTCTCTCTGCAGAGAATCTTGTGCAACGAGCAACAATCAATCCAGACAGCGCTGTCCCTGTGCTTCATCGTTTCGATTCTAGAGGCCGTAGAAATAAAACATGACGTGCCATATTTAAATCCGATGTTATGAAAAAGTATGTACAATAGGGAGTGTGCAGGTTTGCTTTAAGATCAAATGCATGCCATTTAGTCGATGGCAGTGCTTCTTACACTGTTAGTCAGTTTCCCTGTCTCAGTCAATCAAGAGGAGGTTCAGAGTTTGACATACACAGACTTGCACCACTCTTGTTCCCCACCTAGTAGAAAAGTAGAACCTAAATAAGTTATAAATTATTCAAAACAATGCTATTAGAGCAGCTCTCAACATCCCTAGGAACCAACATATCTCTGACACCAGACGGCACCTATGCTGGCTCTCCGTCCCTCAACGAATTACTTTGAAAACACTTGCTCTCACCCACAAATGCCTCTTGGACCAAGCGCCCTCAGATTCACCCTTTATGACACTAACAGACCGCGCAGAACTGCACAGACTAACTGCCTCTCTATACCACGTTTCAACCTTCAAAGATCTGGCGGAGCCAGCTTCCCAGTTATGGCGGCGAAACATTGGAATTCTCTTCCCAACTTATTAAGATCTGAACCCTCCTTACACAGATTCAAAACTATGGCCAAAGCCTGGCTAACTGCCCAAGACCCACCACTTACTCACCAACTACCCCCCATGCGCTAGCCACCCTTCTCACTTCATGTACTCAGGCGATGACTTCATACGCTCCGCATAACTGCTTCATGTATATATGTGTATATTTGGAACTGTAATTTTAATTGTAATTTATCTGTAATTTTACTTATCTGTCTGCCTTTATCATGTTGTAACTAAAACACACGCCCGGATGCCCTCGGGCCTGGTGCTCTCTATAAATAAAATAAATACAAATATGAATACTTACATTTCAATTTAGTTTTGGTGTTTTAATGCCACAAAAAAATCAAGAACAAATCTGCTACTGAAGTGAGAGGCCAGTGGGATGGATCGGACAGAGTACCCATTTGTATTTTCATTGGAACTCCACACTAGGGATGGAAGCATTGTTTGCCTTTCATAATGATCAATCAAGGCTTACCAGTTAACTGTAAACTTGAGTCTATGTTACATTCATTTGATTTGCTCTAAAGGAGGAAAGTCTGGCCAGCACTTGCTAAGAGGATTCCGGAAGGGGCAGCCACTGTGCTTTTCAAATTCAGGGATCGAAATTAAGATTGTATAAGCAGGAGCGAAAAGCAGCGCCTGGGTATCCAGCATTAATCAGTGGCCAGGAGCTACCACTGAGGAACGAGGAGCTACTACGTAGCGTTCCACATATCTACCTTGCGCATACGATGCAAACCTATCATTTTGTCCAAGCTGTATGACTCCTTATGCTTTAAATGGAGTATAGATGTATCCTAATGTTTATTTATAGATTATCCCAAACACAAAGAGTTCAATTCCCATAGGTGCCTTTGTTCTGTATGAGTTGGCCGGGGAGCCAAAAGGAGCTCCTGCAAGCTGTTCATGCCCAGCTAACCAGGCTCTTCTAGGATACTGGCAGGAACAAAATGGCTTCCAGGAGCTCCCCTCAATTTCCAACCCCGAATGTTGGCACTATATGATCATCCCACAGCCGTGGGATGGCAATATATCTCATGGTAATTCTAGTCTATTTATAATGACAGACAATGCCTTTGGGTGTAAAATTAAGGTTTCTTTACACCGCAGCCCATTTGAGCCCATTATGGGTCCTACTGCAACATCAACAACTAGTCACGATTTCAAAGGCCAAACGTTACACGAAATAGAGACAAACGTTCAGGAATCTGAGAACGGCACAGACCAATGTTCAACAATAGTACTATTCCAGATGCTGATTTTTTTTAATCATTGTTTTTAGAAGCAAACTAATTCTTTGAAACTTTAGAAACAAGATCCGTATATGCATAAAGGCTACTTTCTGCAATTGCCAACAAATATTTGTCCTGGAAATTTGAAGGCAACCTATTACTTGAAGGCAAATTCTGGAATATAATGTGAGTTTATGGTCATGTGATGGAAAAACCTGGTACATGATTTGAGTACTTTCTCATATGTTCGTGAAACATGACAAATGATGTGATGGAAGTACATGTTCCATCATACAGTATTTATTTTGCGTTGGTTTTTATTGACTACGCTGCGTATTCAACAAAAACCAACGCAAAATAAAGACTCCAGTAGAGGCTTGTTCTGTCTTTCTATTCCAGTGCTCTGCTACGTGTGAAATAAGTAACGTACAAAGTCACCATATACTAACCCCCAGTAGCATTTCACTAACCAAAGTGTTTATGTAAAAACGTGTACACTATATAACATGCTTTGTGATATATTTACTGCATATCTATGCGTTTTGTTTCGCTGATTTCAGCAGCTTTTTATATATTTTTGTATACAAACAAAAAAAATTGGTATTTTCTAAATAGACAAGTTACAATAGACCTCTGTGCAATGATATGGTGTGATATGGCATTTATAACGCGCCTATACACAAGTGTTTCAAGGCGCAATAATTTGTTCCCTCTAGCTGGATGCACAAGCACTGGCTAACAGGCTCATTAGTGCTCTTTTGACTAATGGAGGGGTAACCATTCTCCTACAGATAGACAGATGTTCAGTTTCTTCCACATTTGAGTCTGGTCCCCTGTCAACAAAAAACCAGTGGAAACACCCAAAAGATTGATTGTATCGGATATACCAGCCAACACTAATAGCCTGACTGTGACCTTAGAAATGGGCTGCGGCATTCTGAGAGGATTAACTTCGCGAGTTCAGTAGCTGCTGGTCACGGGCCTGCAATTGCAGAGGTCCTTGGGCTGTATGTTGCAAGCAGCAGGGCCGTCGGGTAGCAAGGTGAATACATGAGAGTGGTGCTCACCCAAAAGCAAACTGCCAGAGCTCATGGTTATCCAGGGAAGAATCCATACCCCAGGCGAGGAGGCTGAAGCTAGTTCCATCCGGGCCTTCATAGAGGGGGGCAATTCAGCGAGGGTGCTGTCTGGATGCGGGCGGTCCTTTGCACAATCTAACTCATGTGAAGGAATTATAGTGCCCTTTCCCACTCAATTCAACCATTGGGGCAATGAGAAGACTTGCTAGAATATAAAAGGAGAACTAAGCAGATGGAGGGAGTGTGACTTTGGAGGGAGAATGTGAACATGGAGAGAGGAGATCATGGCTTGGAGAGAGGGACCAGAGGTCAAAGCAGAGGAAGGTGGGACAGTAGCACAGCAGAGTAGAAGTATCAAAGCGTGCAGAAGGCGGTACGGAAGAGGTGAATGACAAAGACAGAGTAAGCAGAGATGAGCATTAAAATCAAAGGAGAGAGGGTGGTGTCTGTGGGGGAAATCTGCCATCAGAAAGGGGAGAGAAGAGGGTGCAAGACGTGAATGTAGACAGGGAGAGACAATGAGGTGGACAAAGATGAGGATGAAGAGCTGTGAGGAATTTTTATCTGATAAGGGTGTAAAAACCCTCACTTTTTTATTATTAAATAATACATTGATGTAGGTAAATCCATCTCAGAAGGGGTGGCCCCCTAATCAGACACGCATTGTGGCATACACACCACCACTGTGAGCCAGGAAAGGGTTGTGTGTATTCTATTCAGATTGATTGGCTCTGATCACCAGAACAATGGGCATTAAGACTGTCTCTCTGATTCTTTGTGAGGTTGGGCAACGCCTCTCCAGCAGGGCAGCTCCCAGCAGAAGTGTCCCTGTGAAACCAGCTTCAAAGGGCACCCCCTAAACAAAAGTACCAGACTCACAATAAGGTGTTGCATAATAAAAGGCCTTTCAAGTGCAGGCTTCGAGAAAGGATGCAAATGCAGGCAGTTGGGCAGAGCAGAACACACAGGACAAAGGATTCCTCCATCTTAGTATTTTGTGGGGTTATCTTTCCTTCCTGTCTCCTACACATCCTGCAAATGCAAAACACTTTGGGTATGTTGCTACAAGGCAATGGCCACTTGTTACCTTAACTTAGAATGGGACCCTTTCAAAGCAGGCTTGTTTTTGTCCAATCCTGGGTGGACTTTTGCCTTTATGAAGAAGGAGTCTCCAAACTCCTTCAATTATTTTGGACTTCAAGAAGAATTCGTTTTGACCCCTATTGGGAGAGCAGTACTTTTCAGAGTTCTCCACGATTGAGGTGAAGATAGAATGTTCCAAAGCAGAGGCAGGCAATGCTCACTTGTGGATCAGAAATGCCTCGCTGTCTACTGTACTAGAACCAAGGCCCGTCACTGGAGGTGAGGGCCTCCTGCAGCTGCTCGCTAGTCTCCCTTGCGTTGTGTGTGTGAAGAGAACAAGCGTCTGTTTTTCCCCCCCAAACACCTGGATTGGGACTCCGCTCCAGAAAAAGCAAAACAACTGTCTTTCTGCGTTCTACAGTGTTGAACCCCAATGACATGTGATTCAATCATGTTCAATCACCTTCAAACCATCAGGACCCACAGTTCTACCTTTGGCACTTCTTCAATTTGCTGTTGCTGCATCATTGAATTGGCAAAACGCTGCTTCGTACCAAGCAGAGCTAGTCACCAATTCACCTCGAACCAGCAGCTCACCATCAGACCTCGATTCAAACCACTGTAAGCATCACAGCACACATCAACCCACCCAAACCTGTGGTTACCAAGTCTCAAACCTGCTAGACTTCGAAATTCCACCTCATCAAACTGCACATTGGGCCATCAGGATCACACCTTCGAAGCAACGCCAGACCTCGATGCGAACTGCATCACTCGTCAACCAGAACCAGTGGTTACCAATGTCGCGAACTGGCTCAACCTTTGAACCGACCCTGGTGAGCCCCCCTTCGAAATGCACTGAGCTACCACTTCCAACTGACTCAACGCCGGCTTGTCACTTTGACCAACACAACCGCATTTGAACAGGGCTCACCCCACATGCACAACCTTAAGAAGCCTGGTTCAACCCTGTTGAACTGCCTAAGAACTTGAATCCAATACTATTGAGACCCCCTTTGCCCCTAGGTCTTTTTTGTGGTCTTAGTGGCTGGTTAAAGCCCTCGTTACACCCTTTCTTGCAGAACATATACTTGTGTACATTTTTGTTATTTACTTGCCTTTCATCCCCTGCCAGATTACCCATTGTGATTGCATCATTTTCATTCTGCATATTCTGTGATCTTTCCACAGGGGTAGGGATTTTGTTGGTGTTTTCTAATATATATTGCATATGGTGTGTGTCATTAAAGTATATATATATATATATTTTTTTTTAAGAACCCTGTTTGGCCATTTCTTTATTTTGGACTATTGTACAGTTGCTGTTTGGGTTGCTGCCATGATTGCATCCACACACCTAAGAGTGTAGCCTTCCCTCTGCCCACATTACTTCAAAAGGTGAAGAAGGTATATCGCCTGGCTGTACCGGTTTTACCTTTATGATTGGGATCACTGTTGGTTTCTAAAAGTATGGGGTCTGAGTAGGCAATTTAACGACTACTCACCCTGGTATTCGTACAGAGCAGAAGTCATTTTATCAGAAGAGGGGGCATACCAACAGCAAGATTAGACCGAACACCCAAGTATAGTGGAAGAAGGGAAGTAGCGGGAAGACCACTAAAGCGAGAGGAAGTAGAGGGAAGGAAACAAGGGGGAATGCAGAGTGACCGAAAATAGCACAGGGGCAATGCACTGGTCGAGAATAGCACTGGGGAAATGCACTGGTCTTGGAAGCAAGACCACGCAGAGCAACAGAGGTTCGAATCCTGGATCCCGTGCTTAGAAACCAAACTCAGGAATGCTATTGAGCCCTTTATTAAAATAAACAATTAAATTAAATTAAAAGGACTAGCACCAAGAATTAGGACAGGGGTGAGAAGGACACGAGGACAAGAGGGGGAGCAAATCTTGAAGGGAAGGTCATGGGCTCAAGCTCTGTAAGACTTGAGCCAGGTGGTGTTAGGCCCGGACTGGGCCTCTGAAAGGAGGACAGACACACCGATGGAGAATACACGTCTTTCTTTATTCTCATACATGTACCAACTGGCCCCCAAGCTCCTCCCCTCCTCCTGACGTACGTCCCACGTGATGTCTCTCACGTGGTCGGGTTGCAGTCTCTTAAGGAGTAGCATAGCCCCGTAACATCACCCCCGGACGAAATGTCCTTGCATCGGGTTTAACACTCTTCGACCAGGCGAGCTGGTTTCTTTATGGCGCGTTGGGGCCGGGTGCTGGTACCTTCTTGAGGATTTTCTTCAGGTCTCTCTGTCCTCTTGACTCCTGGCCGAGGAGAGAACCTTGGAGGCGTCCACAGTGTGTCTCGCCCACCCACTATCATCGCCTCAGGGTCTGGGGTTTGGAGACCCTCGGAGTCTGTGGTTGTCGCCAACTTGAACTTTGAGCAGTTCCTTGTGATTTCTCTTTCTTCATTTTCGGCGGTCACCATTGTTCCTCTAACGGCCGTGACCTGTAGTGTCTGCGGGGAGAATCTAGGGTCACTCTTCTTTACCGTTGGCTGTTGGACGAAAACCTCGTCTCCTACTTGAAAGTCTTTCGGACGTGCTCGCCGCTTTTCATCGGTTTGGGTGCGGGCTCGTTCTTTTCTCTGCGCATCTCTCTCTAGGAGTTGCATGTCTGTGTCCGGTCTGTTCAACGGATGTTGAATGATCCTTGTGCGAACTTGGTACTTTACCATAAGTTCAGCCGGGGTCTTGTTTGTCGCTTCATGCGGCGTGTTCCTGTAGTCCCGAAGCATTCTGCACAGAGCTTGGTGGAGATCTATATTTTCTAGCTTGGCTCTTTGTACTGTTTTCTTGATGGATGACATGAACCGCTCCGCCATGCCGTTCGCCTGGGGCCAGAGTGGCGTTATTTTCTGATGTTTAAACCCCAGGTGTTTTGCCAGCTTTGAGAAATCATGTCCACAGAAAGGGGGTCCGTTGTCAGATTTGATCACATCTGGTATGCCCCATTCACTCACTACTTCATCAAAGATTGCCGCTACTTGTGCAAATGCTGTGGATGATGACCTTTTGACAATGGGGAAACGTGAGTGTTCATCAATGAACAGGAGTAGGTATTCTCCTGACTCTAGGGGCCCGTAGAAGTCTACCGCCACCCTTTCCCAGGGGCGTTCCGGGATCTGTGTCACTTGTAGAGGTGCAGGTGCCTCCTCTCTGGCCGTGCATTGGCATGCAATGCAGTTTCTTACCCATCGGTCAACTAAGGCATCGAGAAAAGGAAACCATACGTGGCGTCGTAGTTGGCGCTTGGTGTTGTCTGCGCCTCTGTGTCCTTCGTGTGCTGTCTTGATTATTTCACACCTCAGGGCTGTTGGGATTATTATTCTGCACCCTCTGAGAAGTATGGTGCTGTCTTGTACAGCCAGCTCTGAGTGAATTCTAGCAATCCTTTCCAATTCGTCTCGGTTTTCTCCTGGGTGTGTTGACAGTGCTCTTTTGTAGTCTTTCCACTTGTTGTGTTCTGTGAGTTCGATCGCCAAGGCCATGGATGGGTCCGCTGCTGTCGCGAGTGCCACTGTTTCCAGTGACATTGCCGGAGGTAGTGCGTTGGTGGTGACATAGCTTATGTATTCTACGTCGCCCTGTCTTGGCGTTGACGTTCCGGAGGGGTGTCTCGACAGATAGTCGGCTGGATTGTGTTCGCCCCCCGGTCGATGAATGATGTGAAAGTCATATTCTTGCAGCCGGATGCCCCATCGTTCGATTCTGGGGGGCATTTTTGTCCGTGGGTTCCCAAATAGCGACAGGAGGGCCTGGTGATCCGTTATAAGGGTGAATCTTTTCCCAATGATAAAGTTGTGAAAGTGTTCACATGCCCAGACTGCTGCTAGACTCTCTTTTTCTGCTTGGGAGTATGCGGCCTCGGGGGGCGCAAGTGCTCTGCTGGCATATGCCACAACATGCCTCGGGTGAGCGTCGGTGCCGTTGGTCTGGGCGAGTATAGCACCCAGTCCCACCGGACTCGCATCGACCACTATTTCAGTGTGCCACTCTGGGTCGAAGTAGGCCAGCTTCCGCGCTTCTGCTAGGGACTGTTTAATGTAGTCAAACGCCTCCTGGCATTCGGTGGTCCAGGCGAAGAGCATGTCTTTCTGGAGTAACTTCCGAAGAGGTTCCGTGATGGTGGCATAGTGGGGTATGTATCGGGCGCAATACCCAGCCATGCCCAGGAAGGAGCGGACGTCGGCTATCTGTCTTGGGGCTTGCAGATTGAAGATAGTGGCCACTTTGTCGGGGTCTGGTGTCATCCCGTCGCCCGAGAAGATGTGTCCGAAAAATTTTAACTTGCTTTTGCTGAATCTGCATTTTTCCACATTTAACGTGAGGCCTGCTTCCTGGATGGCTTTGCACGTGGCGCGAAGGGCTGTGTCATGTTCTTCACGGGTGCGCCCGAATACCAGTATGTCGTCGCTGTAGTTCAGCGTGCCTTTGATCGGACGTATGAGTTGCCTGATGGCTTCATGAAAAATTTCTGCAGCTGACGAGATACCAAAGTTTAGGCGTTTGTACCGATACAACCCGTCGTGTGTGGCAAACGTGGTGATCCCTCTGGATTCCGGGTGGAGTACCATCTGGTGGGAACCCTGGTTCAAGTCCAGTTTTGAGAAGAGGGTGGATTTGTTCAATTGAACTATCATATCTTCAATTCGTGGCCCAGGATGCCTTTCACGTTGGATTGCTGTATTGGCTATGCGCATGTCGACGCAGAGTCTAAGCCGTCCACCCTCCTTTGGTACTATTACCAACGGGGATACCCATGGGGTCGGACCCGTGGCTGGTTCAATTATCCCGTCAGTTAGGAGTTGATTGAGTTCTGCCGACACTGCGGCCTGAAGATGGAACCCAACTCTTCTCGGGTGTTGTGGTACGGGTCGGACGGTGGGATCTATGTGGAGTTTCACAGGTGGTCCTTTCAGTTGACCCAGGCCTTTGCAGATAAGAGGGAACTCTTTTAGGATGTCATCGCGCGACATCGTTCCAGTTTGGGTAAGCGCTGATGCGAGGAAGAACACTTTCTCCCGCGCCTCCCGTGTTGGGTCCGTCGAACAAATTTTGTCCCCTTCACCGACGTGCATGTCTATGAGTCCCAGGCACGACGCTGTTCTGTAACTGAGCAGGCATCTGCCTTTGGTAGGGCTGCGAATGACGTGGATGTCCGTCGTGGTGGAATGGTTATCATGGATGAGTCGACGGCTGAAAAATCCAATCGATTGCAGAGGAGTTGTGGCCCCCCATTGGTAGATCTTGGAGTTTGATGGTGTCAGGGGCGGCCGGTTGGTGATCTGATTGAATTCCTTCTCACCCATTATGTTAACGGTGGCTCCCGAGTCTACAAGGAAACAGAATTGTTGTCCTGCTACGTCAACGGGAATCTTGGGTGCCTCACGGGCCTCGCCTTCATCCATGATGAGATTCACATATTCGTCGTGTGGATACTGATTGTATTGGTCAAATTCCTGTAGGCCCCCTTGAGATCCTCCCTCATTTTGTGAGAATTGTTCCGGGGGTCCATCATATTCGTCTCTGATGTGGGACACTTGCTCATCACCCTCGGGCGCTTGACTGTCATCCATGGGGTACACCTCTTCGACTACTCTGACGTACCTCCGTGGATTTTGGGCATATGGACGTGGTTGGTAGGCCTGGGTTAGGGGGTTTCTAACCGGCGTTCTGAATTGAGGGGCAATTGGGAACTTTTGTGTGGGGAACGGTCTGCCTTCTCTGCAGACTGATTGGAAGTGTCCCTCTCTGCCGCAGTTGCCGCATCTCTGTGAAATGGCGGGGCAGGTTCCTGCATGAGGGAAAGACATTCCACAGCGGTAGCATTGGCGTTGGGTCCTCGGCGTCGTGGAATAGTTGGGGTTGACGCCCTTATCCCCTTGTCTTGCGTTGCTGGCCTGCAGCGCTGCAACGGTTTCAGCTTTCTCTTGTCTCGTCGAGGCTGTGTTCGAGATTTGGGACACTTGCTTTTCAACCCTCTCTAGAATTCTGGCCATCTGGCTCACTTCCTCTATGGTGATGGGTTTTTTGAGGAGTTGTTTCTTTAAGGTTTGAGACAAACAGCCTTCAATAATCCTCAACCGTATGGCTTCGTCGAGTGAGAAGGCTTCGAACTGACAGTTGGCCCCTTTAATTCGTAGGCGGGTTATGAATTCATCAATGGTTTCATCGACCCTCTGTGTGCATAGGTTAAATATGTATCTTTCATAGTCTCTGTTGGGTTCAATTACTAATCTTCTGTTTATGGCCGCTATTAGTGTTGGAAAGTCAGCTTGTTCAGCGGGGGGAATGGTCTTGGTAAGGATTTTGATGTCATTGCCCGCCAGATTTAGGAACATGCTGCGTAGCCGAGGGGACTTGTCTTCCCCAGCAGCATCAATGAAGGTGTTAAAGTCCTCTAGCCAATCAGTCCATCTTGGACCTTTGTCTGCTTGTGGCATCATTGAAAATGGGGGAGGCATGCGCCATGCTGTAGTTGCTGTGTTCCTTGCAGGGGCTGGGGCATTTGGTGGTTGATGGGCCTGAGGTGAGCTCATGCTGAGGGATTATACAGCAGGCCGTGTGTCCGATTATGTGTGGCAGCAGTGTTGTCTGACCCACCTCTGACGACTTCCGTTGCGCCTGCTGATGGGTCGTCGTGCAGTCAGCGTAGGCCGCGTGGTGCTTGGCACGTGGGTTCACTGTGGCATGGTGGTGCAGTTCTTTTGCAGGAAAGCAGGCCTGGGATCAGGCAACGTCGCTGGGACCACCCGGGTGGAGGAGGCGGACCAGTTCGCAGCGCGGATGCGCTGTCCGCTCGGTGAGGAGAAGGCGGGCCTGGGATCAGGCTCGGCGCCGGGCTCGGAAAACGCCCACGGCGCGGACGCGCTGTTTGCGCGGCAAGGAGGAGGCAGGCTGGGCGCGGGGCGCGGAGTAGGCCGCGGCGCGGACACGCTGTCGGCGCAGTGAGGAGGCGGGCCTGGGATCAGGCACGTGCGCCGGGCTGGAGGGTGCCCGCGGCGCGGATCGGAGCGGGATCGCTGCTCGCAAAGGAGGAGGAGGATTCGGTGGTCTGGTAGGTCAACTCGTCGCCAAATGTTAGGCCCGGACTGGGCCTCTGAAAGGAGGACAGACACACCGATGGAGAATACACGTCTTTCTTTATTCTCATACATGTACCAACTGGCCCCCAAGCTCCTCCCCTCCTCCTGACGTACGTCCCACGTGATGTCTCTCACGTGGTCGGGTTGCAGTCTCTTAAGGAGACAGGAGCCCTGCAGTAGCATAGCCCCGTAACAGGTGGGTGCCCACAAAATGGTGGAGCAGGGCCAGATTGACAGCCAGTGACCAGGACCTGAGGGAAGTAGCCTCTAAGATAGCCCTACATTGAAAGAGTAGTTCTATAACAAATAGGAGAGGAATGTCGGAATTACCGTGGGGTCCAAGGCTGTTGAGTCTGACCTTTGGCTGAGTACCTAAGGGTGCAAAGGAAGACAGTCCAGGATTAACATTTTAAGAGCTGGATGACCCCAGGTTCAAACAAGAAAGAAAATCAGGCGCAGAAGAAAGTGTTTGAGACACTATGAAATCCCAAAGACAGGATGCAACTGCTGTAACCACCCGGGAGGAGGTCTGGAACTAAACAGTGTGGGACTGAGGGTCATGGCCCCAAAAGAAAGATAGGGATCTGTTTGGGGGGTCCAAACGATTGTTCTGCTTTTTCCATTTTCATGAATGATGGTGGTAATCCCTTTTTGGTTCATTGCTAGAAAACGTTGTACATTGGCATAATATGCAAGTTATGCCAGGGAATGTCATATTTTGCTATATGATCGTTGCTTCTAGTAAATGACGGCAGCATGCAGCGAATGGCCCGAGTACCTGGGTGCATGACAGAATCAGGCACAGGAATGCAACGCATGCCATATGAGGTGAACACATAATCCAGTCATTGGAATACCTGGGCATGGGATGGCAAACGCTAGCAACCAGTATATGTACCGGGGCATGTGCTGCAATGCCAGGCAATAGAGGGGGAAAAAACAATAAAAAAAGGCCAAACTGAGTCTCACTGAAAGGGTTAGATGAAATATTTCAGCAAGAATATTGCTTCACTCTTCTGCCAGGATACTATGCTGTACCCCAGGCAGTCTTCGTCTGCCTCCTGCCTTTACCTCTGTAATAAAGTCAACATTGCAAACAGTGAAATGCGAACGCGGTGAGATGCAACCAACACCGCGTGCATCGTTGGGGATTATTCGACATCTTCAAGGATTCGGTTTCAGGCAGGGAAGGAGGACATGCCACAGCTCGCTCCTGTGCGGGGATTACCTGTCGCTCCTATCGATACTCCCCCCTGAGTCACAGCTCTGCAAAGCAGGGCTGTGTGGGTATTGTGTCTATGGACTGTACTGAGCAGAGCTGGCGGATACAAAGACATGCCTTCCAGACAGCATGACCGCAAAGCACCTGCAAGACCAAACTCGAATTCATCGTGAAATGACACATCGCACACATAAAGACCCCCAACTCCCACTGCGGGCCACAGAGCCTCTTTTATCATAAACTTAGTGTCACTACAATAAAAGCGCCCGTCTATCCAAAAATAGCTTAATCAAAGGACTCTGCAGAGGCGTAAAGTGAAACGGTTACAATATCACGCACGGTGATCAAGCCCTTACAGCGTAATTGCCAATCTCCGTATACTTATTGCACTAAAAGCGCAAAACAGGCGGCCTCCTTAATCCCACTTGGTGGATTTGCAGATTATGGCCCTCATGAATCTCGAACAGACTACACCCCGGCTTGTAATGTCGGCACTGGATAGGCTGAAGGCAATAGCCGGTCCACCAATAACAACAAATGGCTCACAGACGGCGCAGCCTCACTTACAGGGCCCACGTCGAGGGACCCTGCGGTTGGACTGTGTCCGCCCACTTATTCGAAAGGGCGGATGCCGTGCCCATCGTGTGTTTAAGAAATATATAAAAAATACACGATAGGCTGCACTGGCCTCGCCTCATTCATGGCGCAGCTTTAAAATTTCTCATATCTACATGTTACAATAACAGCTTCTTACATTTAAAAGGTGCATACATTTTATACTTAAGCAGCAGTGCTGGAAATGAAAAACACTTATTGGTGGAACTGTCACTTCGTAGGAGGGGCGGAGCTTTGGGAAGGAAGGGGTGGGGTTAAGGTATGTGGCGCTCGGCCAGATTGAGCAACGGTATCTCTAAATGGGAGTCCTTGTCCACGAGAGTGGAATCACTCCCATTGAAGTTCCACTTCGCTCACTCCCTGGGAGGCTATTGGCGAGCGGGCTCACCTCCCTAGCCTCAAAGTAGGTGGCTCCCGGCTCCCTTCTGGGGAGAAGGAAGGGACGAATTGTTCTAATTCTTCATGGCACCCTTTGAAGCTCTCTCTCTCAGTTGATTCCCTCCGTCAGCAAACATCCCACATTCATTTACAACTCCCCATCAAACTATCCCAACTTCCACACTGAATGGTCCGAATTCAATTCAAACAAGAGCTTACCTGAGTCACTGCAGACCAAGGCTGCATTTAACTTCCAAATCTCCAATCTAAAATATAATAATTGTTGCTATTTAGTGGCAAGGTAAACTCTAAGAAGGTACTGTACCTGTTTATTGCATAGTGACTGATAAGAGCGCACAATTATTAAAGCACCACCAATATTTAATACAATACAGGTGTCAACCCTGTGAGCCCAGACCATATGAGGGCAAAGTGTATTCAGGGGGGCAAAGTGTATTCAGGGCAGCCTCGCTGTCTGTACTGCTTCTAGTGAGACCGCAGCCAGGATGCTTCCCTACTTTGATCCTACCAGGAGGATGGTATCTCCTCTCCTCAGGGAAAGGAGCTCTCACTAGAGTTCTCCTGTGAACCTTGCTTTATTTAAAGAGGCGGGTCACATAAAGGCCAGCCTCGCACTAGGGGGTTGCACGATTAAGGGCCTTTGAGGTTGCAGGCATGGTAAGGTGCTGAGTTAGAGTAGCCAAAGAGGAAAGTGGAACTGAGAGAAAGTGGGTCCACCGTCTTGGTTTTCTTTGGGGCTCTTTTCTTCCTGTCCCCTTCATATCCTGCAGAAGGGAGCACTTTGGGAATGATGCAAGAAGGTAATGGTCACTTGTTACAGAAACAGGGATTGAAGACCTTACAGCAAGCTTGCTTCTGTTCAATCCCCTGTGACCTTTACTTTTATAGGGAAGGTGTTTCCCACCCCTTCCTTTATACTTTCCTAGAAATCGAAAAGACACTTCTGGATCCCTGTCTTGAGTTCAGTTTATTCCCAAGTCCTCTTCCATAGAGGTGAAGACAGGTGCAGCCAACGAACCCTGTTGGGAGTGCAGTCTATTACAAACTCCACTGCCATACAGGTTGTATCCAAGGCGGAGGAGAGCTCTGTCACCTAACCATGCCCTGCGACCAGTGGGACTTAACTGCTGTGAACTAAAGCCTCAACTTCTGGTTGCACTGGAACCAGGCTCCTGCTTACTGGGGTTGAAGGATACGCTGCAAGTGCCAGCCAAGCTCCTTGCAGTGGAACAGAAGCATTTACATTATCCCTGTGGGCCCTTTATGGGGTCTCTCAGCAACCAATTAGTCAAGGAATCGCTCTGGGCCCCTATTCCTGCATTCAACCACTTGTGAGCCTCACCGACCTGGACATTGTCTGCCTGTCGCAAGAATGTCCATGCCATGTCGCGTTTCTGCTTGAATAGCACCATTTTTGGAGCCTGTTGACCGGCTCACTAACCTAACATCAAATCACAACTTCAGGAAGCTCATAGAAGTTTAGTACAATACTGTTAAGCACCCAAAGGCAAGAATAAGTTACTGTGAAGAGTCTCTGCCTTCCTGGTACACTTTTGGAACCATGTTGACGTTTAAGCCACATTTTGCACTTTTCTTGAAAAGACATTTCCATTAAAATGCCATTGCTGCAATTGCTTGCCCGATCACTCTGACTCACATACCCAGAGTGCTTTTCTCTATAAATATATATATAAGTTGTGTTTTGTAGTTATTGCATTATAGATTTATCAAAAAATATACATTCTCATAGAACCTTGATTGGACATTCTTTTAATTTGGAGTCAGTGTACTAGGCTGTTTGGGTTGCTATGGTTATCGCTGCACACCCCTCCTAAGAGTATAGCTTGCCCTCAGCCCACATTACCACAAAAGGGGAAGAAGGTATATCTCTGGCGGTGCCCATTTCACTTTTATGATCGAGGTCACTGCTGGTTTTATAATGGTGTGAGGCTGAGTAGGCAGTTTAGCCACTTCTCATTCCTGTACCCCTAGCAGAGAAGTAGTCATTTCATCACAAAGAACTTGAACAAATAGCACCCCTCAAAAAACAGAAACCCCTAACAACTACCACTAAGAGCCAGGGTTCACCGTCAACCAGGAAGCCAGATGCCTAGAACTAGTCTTTTAAAGAATTTTTGCACCTCACCATAAAACCCCTCAAATACAAGATGGCCATTCGCAAGACTAAATTGCCCACTAACGCCAAGAGCTTCACTCCACCTCTAATCGCGTACTGAAACATTTCAATATCATCAACTCCTTCTCTAAAAGACCTAGGATACCTCCATCCACCTTAGAATTTAAATATCTCATTTGAATTCCAAAATCTACATCAGAAAATACCTCCCCTTCACAGACCTGCTATCAATAAGAGTCCCAAACCTGTGAATATGTGGGACACATTCCACCTCATCAACTGATGAATCCTGCAGAGGCATCACCAAGCCCCAGCCTAAAGTCTCCGCCCATGGGGCCAGGAGAAGGCAGCGGCTACCTGATCCTAACCCTGGGGTTGGTATCGGGGGAAGAATCACATGGGAGGAGACGGCTGTTAGGGGGAAGTGGTGACTCAGTTACGAAAGACGCAGTATTCATCTTCTTCTGAGGATACAAGTGAAATTATTCCCAGACACCTAATGGCATGTTATCAGTGTACCAATCCCTCCCTTATAAATATGCGAAAGAACCCATCATGAGAAGTATTCTAAACAGAATAAGGTTGGTGCTTCAAGGGTTCAGGAATTAAAAGTGAGAACCTTAAATTGTCATAATTCTGCCTAAGTTAGAAATCCTCAATCTAATGTTGAATTACAAACTCCTTTCACAACCCCCCTTACTCTAAAAACACTCAGTTCATAAATCAGTCTGAATGAACTGAAAGTAATATAGAACAAACTAATGTCACACAATCCTCTATGGACTTCAATTCCCATAAAGCTAGAAGTACTGGGACGAGGAAGAAGGGCTCAGAGGCAATGAGGACTTAGAATGCAAAGGCGCGGTCTGGTTGTTGACGACCAGAGCACCTCAGCGGGATATTTAAATACCAAGATGAGGCTCAGCTGTGGAATGCAGGTGAAGCAGAGGAAGAGGCCAAGAAATTACTGAAGGCCGTGCAGGAGGCATAGCTGAGGAAGCCAAAGCTATCCGAGGTGCAGGAGCAGCAACGGCAAGAAGCACGCTATCAGAAGTCATCGCGAAGGGCACGCGGCGGCAAGCGGTGTACTAAGAAGAACCCCAGCTGGAGAGGAGATGTACTCCCAGAGCAGCATACGGCAGGTCGGTGAAGCCGCAGAGGATCAACAGAGCTGTCAGCGCTCCAGAAGACCCACGTTCAGCATACCAGAGGTTCACAGAAGTGAGAGAGAAAGTCGACTGAACGCTGGAGGTCCATCGCAAAGCCTCAAAACAAAATGGAGCCGCTGCAGAGAACCAGTGAGTTGGCTGAATGTGAATGCTGACCCTGGAGCACTCCATACAAGACAATTGTTAAAAGATAACAATTCTGAATACCGAACAATTAAAGAATCAAAACAGAAACAATATTCTGAATATTGAATAAATAAAGAAATCGAAAAAAAAGTGTAAAGACGAAAGTTCCCTTATAAAGGACTGACAGTGGGGAAAGTTTGTGATCAAAATTCTAAACAGCCAAGAGGCTGTCAAAAGACTCTAATAGAACTATCAATGGGGAAAACTTTTAACCAGTATTACCTACAGTCAAGAGGCTACGAGAAAAACATAATAAGAGTGCCACTGGGGAAAGCTCATAATCAGCAAAAGACATCCATTGCTACAAGGGTTTTTTCTTCCCCATGAGGGTTTTTCTCTGGCTGTCATCCCGGAAGTTCCTCAAGCTCTCTGTATATTCCAGAGTCTCAAAGGCTTTATGGGTTGTTGGCTCATTCATCTAAACTTCAGAGAATGAAGACAAGGTCAGTGCCTATATTCATGATATATTTATCTTTTGACTATTGAAGAGTACCTTAGTTTAGTTTGATAGGAAAGGAACCCCTTTAACAATAGGTCCAGTGAGGCGTTTTCCTTTTAAGTTTTGAATAAAGTTACTTGAAAAGTATGTCCTCTGGTCTGAGTCCTTCTTCTGGCTTGCCACACCAGCCATGTGTATCTCCTTTGCCTCTCAGGCTAGTGCAGGCCACGGATAATATTCTCCAAGTGGAGTGTGAGCTGGTACAGAAGCTATAAGGGAACACACAGGGAAAGAGGAATTTCGGAATAAAGGGACACTGGGTTATGTCAGAAACCAGTATATATATATATATATATATATATCTCTCTCTCGACTACTGCGGGAGGATCACCTGGGTGAGGGGTTTTTCGGGGAGTGGGACACCTGATGGCGAGACGCAGTATACCCCTCCGTGTAACACCTTTACCCCATCCTAAATGGTAGGATATTTGGAAACTTTACCCCACGCCCCCCCCCCCCCTTTCTCTTCACAAACACTTTCACACGGACAGCCCGCTTTGGGAGAAAACAGACTCACACCTGAGCATTGTACCGCATATGTCCCACTACTATGCTCAGGCAAGGTCAAGCAATTACTGGTAACCACTCACACCTGAATTCCATTAAGCTTCCCCCACACGGATAAAACACGGAGCACGAGAGCACACTCTGAGCTAGGCAAAGCACATGAAGAATCAGCATTTTCCAGACAGCAGCTGAATGAGGGAAGAAAGACGGAAAACAAAGAAGGGTGCACAAGGAGGGAGATACGCTTAACCTTTCTGGCGAGAAACCGTTACTTTCCAGAATCCTTCAGATTAATAGGCATAAGGCCAGGACACCAGACTGAAGAATCCTGCATTGTGTGTCGGAGATATCCGGGGCCCTCCTGCATGGCTGACCGTGTTGGGGAGGAACAGCAGCTACTGTGGTACCGTCCTTGGCTCCAGGATCAAAGCAGTGCCAGAGAGATAAACACAGCCGGTGAGTTGGGGAGACCAATGCAAGACTTGTCTGTGTTGAAGTTAAAGTTACAAGCGGCAACATTGTATAAAGAGCACAAGAACGAAGACTAGTAACGCGTGTGATGAAAGGTGTGAGGAAAGCTTAAATGCTGGTGGGTGTTTGATTTTTAACAGAGAAAGGTACAATACCAGTGACAGAGTGGTCCGGCACCACAAGTGCGCTGAATCGAAGGTCTCTGTGAGGTATCCAGCCAAGAAGTGGCAGAAGTGAAAGTAAAAGATGAGAATGAGAATTGGAGTGGCCCTGCAATGCTTTAAACAAAATCCATTGCACAATCGAAAGTCTTCAATTTTTGATACAGAGGAAAGCTTAGAAAGTGACATTACATGGTCCGAGCATGAACGAGGAAGACCAATTGTGAACATTGTGTTAAAACGGGGTCCGAGTCTGAAGGAGAGAGACCCATAGTGAACAGTGGCCCGAGAACTTGTGAATGGGAAAATCCTGATAAGAAAGGAACTTTGGTGCTTGTTTGTTACATCAGGCCCTCTGCAATAAGAGACTTTTATTAGGAAAGAGACTTTGACACAGAGGGCCCCAATACCTATGCTTTAAACTATATCCTCGTGGCAGAGAAGCCAGAGTGTGTGCGAAGCTTGCGCGTGCCACCTTGTCCCATGCTGAAAACGTGGGTACGGGAAGCCAACTGCTCAACTAACCTGCATGTAATTTCTTGAACACTTTTCTTTTTTCATACATTGTTGTCCCACATCATTTGCATTTAGAAGTAAGGATTGGCAATAGGCTTATTAGTGAAGGCCCTTTTATTTTGACCGAGACTCCACCAGTACTGCATTATTATTTAATGGTCATAGCTTGCTCCCATCCTTAGATTTAGTGTTAAATGGGTATTAAACCAACCCATTGAAGTTCAATAAACACCCTTGAACTGTAATCGATTGTGTCTGTCTTAACTGTTTGATACCATGCCTTCCTGCAGTTAGTAGATAAGGTGCTCAGGGAATGATTCCAGCAATCAAGATCAAAGTTAATGAAGAGGTCTTTAAAAATGTATAGACAGGGGACAATAGGAACCTGTAAGTTGCACCAGGGGGACAGGACCACTTAAAATATATTGTGTTTCTTATCTTTGGGACTCATCAGTGTGGAGCCGGGCTACTGAGTGCTGTACTGCAGTTGAACCAATGTTGAGATGGAGGAGTCATGCTTTCCCAATGGTCGGTCAGCATCCAGATGGTTGGAGACGATGGCTCCCAGTGTATCGAGTCAACCTTCGAGCCGTGTCGAGATGATGTCTTCCAGCAGTTCGAAAACCATATTGCGGATATATTTCTGCGGGGTTGAATCAGCATTCTCGATGGGTCTAGTCGATGGCTTCCAATAAGTCGAGTCAGCGTTCAAGTCGGATCGAGATAATGCTTCCGTTGGATCAGGTCTACAGTCAAGATGCAGCGAGTTGGGTGCTTTCACAGGGTTGAACCAGTGATTGACTCCAGTCGAACAGCTCAATTAGTTGAGACAGATCGAAAAGCAAGTAAGTGATTCAAATTACTTGGAGTGACATAGGAAATACCACTGGACCTGTACGCAGCTCGTAGTGAGTTAATCATGGTCTTGAGGCAAGACATTGGCCCGCTTTCTGGGTTTTGCAGTCACTGGGAAACACAATCCAGGGTCTCAGAGGCAAGGTGAGTAGTTTTTTCTGCACTTCCCAAACAGGAAGGTTTGTAGAGAACTTGCCGGGTTTGGTCACGTCCAGTGAGAAGGTCCCAGGTACCAGCAGCCTCAGTTGCAGTAGGTCTCGTCCAGATGGTTATCCCAATTATGCCATGCAGATGGTTTGGGAGAAGCGTTTGCCTCTTCCTTGGAGTTCTCTGTCTTCATCTCCATTGCAGGGGCCTTTGGAGCATCCCCTCCCCCGGCCCAAAAGGGGAACCCACATTTTGTGAATGTTCAAATATTAATAGATATGGGAAGGGTGCCACCCTTGCACAGGCAAAATGCTGCAGCGGATTGGTCCACACCAACCCTGTTGTTAAGGGTTCACTCCATGCCGATGTAACAAGGGCCCTTCACCTTCCAATGTCATACCCAGAGTGCTTTGTTTCCAAGAAGTGGGAAGGAGGGACAGGACGTTTGGGAGCTCTTGTAATATCCAAGATGGGGGGTCCCTCTCTGGATTTAAGTTCTCTCCTAGGCTACTCTAACTCCATCCCTTCATCTGCATGTCTATATCATAGGACTATGAAGACGCTGGTGAGAAGTGACCATTGTAAGGGCAGGATCACCATTATAGTACCAGTTCTGAGCTGAACCCCCGGGGAGAGTTCCTGTTCCCTGGAGGATGTGACAGGTCTTATAAAGGGGATCAAAGGGAGGGCTTTCTGGGAGGGACCCACGTGGGTGTTGTGGCTTCAGCCAGTACAAACAGCTTACCACACACCAGGTCCCATCATGAATGAGTCACTGTTCACCAAGCTACAATAAAGGACTTCAATTGCTTCTGCCTCTATAATTGCAATCTCAATAGCAACCATGTAAACACCAGGCATTGCTTTTATCAAGTTTTTATCAACTACCACCAGGCTGCTGGGGCACCCAATTATACTATTTTGGTCCAGTGGGGCATGCAGTTCAAATGCCACCTCTCCCTCGGTGAAATCTGGGTTCCAGCAGCTGTGTGCAAGAATGTACATGTGACCTTCGGACCTGTCCTGCTTCTGCTGCAGGGCAGCCGCTGGGAGAGTCAGTAGACAGTCCCGGTAAAGGTGCATGGGTGCCCTATGTTTTTGAAGTGGGAAAAGCGACCAAAAGGCTCCCACCAATCCCCTCTCAACCATGGCCTAGAGGATCACGGCCCAAGCACCCGCCGCGAGAGGAGTTTGCCCATCTCCCAGACAACCAAATACCCTGGTACAAGAACATACGAATGTGCACACCCGCATGCCCACCCGCATGCCCACCAGCCTGCCCTGCACATGCCGACACCTGCGGCATGGATGAACTCGACTAAACCATCTAGCACCAAATCAACACATCGTTAGACATGCCATGACGACCTAACTAACGGTCTGCACAGTCGTGCAACATACACACTGGACACTCCCACATCAAGTCACACGAAGAACATGCTCAGTGCTATGACGTAGGCGACAGACATACTCACGGACGTGCATCTTTATTATTTTCAACATAGGCTTTTCAAATGCAGAAACGCAAGACGCATAATGAACTTATCTAAAAAGGCTTGCTCACGCTTCTTCTAAAACCATGTACCATAATGAGGAATATAACGAAGACACGATACTGAAGATAGAACAACACGACACCATAACCTA
Source organism: Ambystoma mexicanum (assembly GCF_040938575.1). Lineage (NCBI taxonomy): Eukaryota > Metazoa > Chordata > Amphibia > Caudata > Ambystomatidae > Ambystoma > Ambystoma mexicanum. The sequence goes on from NC_090935.1 coordinate 319,048,443, forward strand.
CAGCGCCCTACATTAAATGGTTTCTCCTATGCACCAGGCCCAAGTAGGCCGCAAGCAAAAGCTTTCATGAACATTGAATGAGCAAGGGTTCGGTTGCTGACCCTGCAGAATGAGCCCAGCGAAAGCAGACAGTCAAGGGCACAACGTTGCAAACTTGCATACCGCAAGCCGACGCCAAGGTCGCACCTGCAAGATAAACCCGGCACACAGTGAAAAATATAATATTAATTGTGCAGAATTCTGCCTCAACCACGGTCCCTACATCACGTGACCGAGCCGAACTTGATAGGGTGCCAAGCCCAGGAGGAAGAAGGCGTCTGGGTCCCCCGGCTCAAGACACAGGCAGATACAATTAAGCGACTCAACAGACATCTGCGACGGTGGGAGTAGTCGGCCTTCCTGCTCATGAATAAGTCCTCACATTGTCTGCACACACCCATAGTGAAACATTGTTGCAAATGACAGGTGCACCGCGAGCTGGGAACAGCGATGGTCCCAGACTGGGGGGCTCGCGGGTGAACCAATCAGAACATGGGACCCTTATCAGTGACGCCATTCACATTGACCAATCCTCAGGGGTCTTCATGTAACAATTTTTATGTATCAAACTGAAGGGACAACCCAAGTATACCACCTGACTGACCCTTGACCAATAACCAAGTCTTCTATACGTATGCCATACTAACCCTACCACTCGGGGAACCAATCCAGAGTGGCGATAGGTTTTTTGTTCATTTTGCTAAGGTGACGCAAGTAGCGCGTCATGCTAAGGTAAAAAGGGCCTGCGAGCCCCACGCTGCTGAGAGAGTGTCAGGACAGATGCGTACGATCCTTGGCCATCCCTGCCGTTTGTTTAATAAACAGCAGAATCACCTTGCTTCTTGCGTGTGTCTCATACTCTCTCTCTTTTGGGATATACGGGAGGAGTTGGGGCCTCCCTGCCCGGAGGTCTGAGGACGGCCCAGCCGGCCCCGGGAGAATTTCCCCCCGACAAGTTGGAGGCACTGCTGAGATCTGTTTAAGGTCCGCTTTTATTTTTATTTTTCCAAGTACTCCCGTTGCGAGGAGGCCCGGCGGCGCGGCCCCCTCTGCCGCTGCCCCCTTTTGAGGACTACAGGACCATCACGGAACTGCGAGAAGACCGGACAGCGCAATCCGGATAGTGGCCCTCGGGAGCCAGTTGAGAAGTATCCCGCCCGCGGTTGGCGAGTGTCCAGACGTAGTCCAGACGAGGGGAGGTGGCGAGCCGCCTGGAGGGGTGCACGCAGTCGAGCGGCCCCGCATCAAGAGAACTTGGTGAGTATGCCACGCCCAACAAGCAATGTGAAATTGTGAGGGAGGGGGGAGGAGTTGAATACGGGAGGCGGGAGGTGTTGCACAGGTGCGCGGCGAAGGCTTTGATAATTTAGTGTTGGCAATGAAATGAATGGTAGCCGGACGAGTGCGAGAGCAGTCCGCTACGTTACGGGAGAAAAAGGGGCGGAGCACGAAAACATCACGTGCGGCCGCTCGTAGAAACTGATTGGCCTAGGTCGCGACCACGTGTAAGGGTGTGTGTGTGGTTTCCTACGATTTAGCAATTATTGATCAATGAGTAGATGAGGATCCCTATTGTTCGAGCAGGAAACTCGATAGATAGATGACATTTCCCTGTAGGCGGTAGCTAGATAGTTGCCTAATACGGAAGATAATTGGCTGGTTAAGCCCTCCTGTCGAGGGGCGTATCACACGCGAGGCGACGCAGTGTGCACAGTCCGATTATATTATTGATTACCTTGTTCCAGGAGTGACAGGAAGACAGCTGTCGGGTAACGGGGGTAGATTGCGAGTGTATTTTGGACTTAAAGAATATATGAAGAACTTACCAATAGTTTGAAGAGATCGGTGACGTCACCAGCAGGGCTTACATAGGACTTCTCGAGAACCAGGCATCTTTCATTTTTGAGTGGTGGGAAGGAGCGCTGTGTTAAGGGCGTGGAAACGGAGGTAAACGGTAATGAGTTGATCGGGGGAAGGCGAAAGGAGGTACGTGGCTGCGCACGGAGAACGCCGGCCACAGCAAGTGAAGAGGAGGGAGGAGGAGCAAGTGAAACTAGGACGGTGGTATAAGATCGTCACAAGGGGCACGCAGCCGCAGGGGGCTGCGTGCGCTCCGGCCGCAGGGGGCCGTAAGGGCGTTGTATAAAGGAAGAAACTAAAGAAAGAATATATAAATGTAAATACTATATTTTACTAATTTTTCCTTAGCGGACTATCGCAAGTCCCCAAACTTACGGGGCCAGGTAAAGGTAGAAGGTTGTATATTGTAGACTACTAGTGAGATAACCACTACCAAATAGGGGAAGGGTAACAAGTGGAGCGCTACTATGTCATCGGGGGGGGTGGGGGAACACCCTCACAACCCCGCTGCAACACATATGTAAAACACTATCACCCCATAGAGAGAAGTTGATCAAGTACAGCATAGAATGGACACAGGGGACAGACAACAAAATGACGACACCATGGCCGCCTAATGGTAGCTTCGATCCATATACCCAACACTCACTATTAAAGTATCTGCACAATACATACAAGGGGAAGAAGTTAACGCACAACGTGGAGGTGTTCAACTTGTGGAGGATGTTCCAGGGGTCCCGACCAGGACCAAACGGAATGTTCATTATAGGGGAAAAAACGGGAGAGAAGGAGATTAAGGAGGAGAGAGAGAGCGGGGAGAAGGGAAGTGAAGGAACACTGAACACGGGGAGAGGACAAGAGGGAGGAGAAAAGAGTGATGACTCAACCGAAAATGAAATAAAAAAGGAACAGAGCGACAAAATACCTCTAGCGAAGGTAGTGAAAACAGAGGGAGGGGGGTTGTACCCTTTAAGAGAACTAGGAGAAATAGCAAGAGAACCATTAAGGGCGGCTGAGGGGTACTCGAACCCGGCATACAGCCCGCCTCCATATACAGCTACAGGTGGCAACACGGGAGGGGAGCGGACTAGTAAAACGGGGTCAGCTCATGGGAAGATGCTAGCGGGGGAGGGGAGGACCGAAGTAGAGCAGAGTACGGACATAGGAAATGACGAGTGGGTAGCTGCACAGATATTATTAAAATTACGCGGTTCATTAACGGGAGAAGAGAAGGAGGTGGTGAGGAAAATGGACGAGGATAATGCCAGGGAGAGTGAAATGGAAGGGGAAGAGGGGAAAAGAAAGGGGGAAGAGCAGATAAGGAAAAAGGAAGAGACTTTGGAGGAACGATTAGCAGAATTAAGGGATGAACAGAATGCACTGATTAAGCAGCTCGAGAGGGGGGAAAGAGAGAGAGCACGGGAAAGGAATGAAGGTAAGAATGAGTTGGGGAAAATGAGAGAACGAACGGAGGAGCAAAGGAGAGAAGCCGAAAGGCTAAAGGCAGCGGCAGAAAGGGTATCGAGAGCAGTACTGCGCGAAAGGAAAAAAGAGGAAGAGGAGAAAGAAAAAGACATGGCGATATGGAAGAAGAGATTAATGTCAGAAACAACAAGGAAATACGAAGAAGGGAGGATGATAGAGTATAATAGAAAGGGAGAGGGAGAGATGGGAAAGGAAGAAAGAAGATGAAAAGATAATAGAAAAAATGAGTTGTGAAGTAATGGAAGAATTAAAAAAGAAAAGAGGAAATTGGTAGGGGAATAGCGGGGAGAGAGGAAGGGGAGAGAGAAGATAGGAGGGGGGAGAGTGAAGTAAGGAGGGAGGTATACAGAGGAGCAGAAGTAGCAACGACATCAACAGAAAGAGGAGCGAGTAGTAAAGGAGAAAAGGGAGGAACGGACCTAATAGACTTAAAAACAGTAACAATTGGGGGGAAAAAGACAGTTTGGGGGTTGCCATTTATGACTGACTTTTGTAGTGAGGAAGAGGAAGAATTGGGGAAGGAAGGAAGAAACAGTGAAAGGGAAAGCTTAGACAAACTATACACCACCCGAACAAATAATGACTCAACATGGATCTGCAGAAGAAAGGAAGAACTGCAGAGCAGTGAGGAGGGGGAGCATGGAATGACGGAGGGGCAGACACGTGAAGCCACGCCGTCACCGTCCCATCATACATGCTCCACCACCCCACGCTCATTACGTACAACATGCCCATATAAATTAGCGCCCTTCACAAGAGAACTGACACCCTATGCAGGAAGGCTTAGAGACCTCCCTGGGCGTAGACAGGGAGAACGAATACACGCGCCCACAAAAAATAAAGGAAGTGATGAAAGAAGGGGAAGTGGTGGAGGAGGAACGGTGGAAAGCAGGAGAAATATGGACGAAGTTGGCGATATAGAAGATACGGATGGAGAAGAGGGGTGTGAGGATTCGATTTTGTGGAACCCAGGGAGTAAAACGGGACACAACTTAATGCCTCTTCTAGAGAGGGGAGGGGTTAGACCACAATATGTTCCTTGGAAGCACACAGACAAGGAAAATAGAAAATGTAGACTCCCATCATTAAGTGGAGGTGCGGGTAAATGGATATATGAAATGGAAAAACACACCGCAGGACAGAAGCTGGCAGTGGGAGATGTAAAGGGCCTCCTCATCTCAATATTAGGTGATGCTGCGGACATCTGGAAGAGAGCAGGCTCCCCCGGGGTAACAATAACAAACACATCTCACGATGGGGCACCATTTGCAAACTGCAGACATGCATTATGGCAGGCACTGAGGGTACAGTATCCAGACACATCAGACATAGGAGCTATTACCTCGCGCAAGATGCGTGAGAACGAAGATCCTGTTGATTATATCCAGGAAATTCAAGAGAAGTGGCGTATGGAAACTAGAGAACAATGGGACAAAACACCAGCAATATTCTATCATATACTAGTACAGGGGCTCCCAGAAGCAGTCCAGAAACAATTGAAGAAAGTAGTGGGGATGGAAGCAAAAGCATGGCCAGAAATACAACTGACTATAGTGCATCATTGCAGGACATGGCAAGAAAAAATGAAAAAAAAGGAAGAGGATAGGAAAACGGAGGAGGCTAAACTAGTACAGAAGAAACTCACTAAATACACGATGGAAGGCGCACTAATAACTACACCTGCCACAATAACTCAAAGCCCCACACAGGTACTGGCTGCACAAGACCCCTCCCAAATACAATCATCGCAGACTGTAACACAGCAGATGCCGCCACCCCAGCCATACACGACTAACATGGGAGGAGGATACACGACGCCAGGAGCTGGGTATTATAATTACAACCGGGGAAGGGGAGGAGTAATGAGAGGGAGAGGTTACGGATTTAACACACAACAACAGGTGGGGGGCCTTAGGAATTCCTACCCCACTGGGTATCCAACATATCAGGACAACACAGGAAGCTTTCCATGGCAGAACAGGGAACCACCGGTGTGTTGGATTTGTGGATTGGTGGGCCACATGTCGCGTACGTGTAGAGTGAGACCAGGCACACCGTTGTGGAATGAACAGGGACAACAAGAGGTCCCGCAAGAACAGCAGGGCATCCAGCAACAGCAGACATTACAACAGGCAAATGGACGGCAACAACTAGTAACACAACAACAGCCACGGACATACCTACCGCCTCAACAGCAGGTAGCGATTTCACAACAACCCCTAACACAGCAAGTACAGCCACCTACACAAGTTCAAGACCATAACATAACCTCGACCAACACCCAACTACAGCAAACACAACTGGGTAGGGTGACAGTGCTGGGACACAACCCTTACACAGGTAGTGGTCAATCATTGTACCCCCAATAGGACAGCCCAGCCCACAGACGACCTTGGTGTGTCCCATCCTGTCGGTAACACCTAATAGTGCGGAGGAACCACGCATAGAGGTAACGATAGGTGACAAAAAATTATCATTCCTTGTCGACACCGGGGCGACCCGGTCTTGCATAAGGGAAGGTAAATTCAAGATGTCAGGCGAAGCCATGAACACCCAAGGATTTTCTGGGGCTAGGGGGTTGGTTCCCTTTACTGATAACATTCCCTTATCAATAGGGGATTATGACATGTCAGTTCCACTTTTATATTCCAAGGCCTCACCTGTAAATATAATGGGGAGGGACATCATGAGCAGGTTGAATATGATGATCTCCTTTACGGAAGACGGCATAATTTGCTCCACTCCAGGAATTAATATGCTCACGGCGCGACAGATTATGCAGGCATACTGTGGACAGACAGTGATTAGGGCTGAGCCAGTAGATGGTGAACTGTTCCAGTACGGGACTGACATGGCATTTGCATGGATGCCAGGGATAGAGGGAAAGATCTGGAGGAGGCCAGCAGCCTACTTGTTTAGACCAGAAACGCCAGCCAACGAACCAGAAGGAAAGGTGATTTCGGTGGACATAGAGAGCATCATAGCAACCGCTGATTACATTGCAGTGCATGCCCAAGACAGAGAAGGAAGAGCGTGGAGGGCAGTGATAGCACTAGCAGAAGGATGTAGACTTACCCAGGTGTCAGATTAGGAGCTCTTCTCAGGAGAAAAGGAAGAAGGTGAAATGGTATTTATGATGAGTGTGGAAATATGGCTAAGGGTGACGTACAAACAGGTGGCACAGAAAATTGCAATGGCACTTGAGGCACCCACGTCCACCCCAGTTCCCTTTTTTGAGGAGGATATGGCAAAAGTACCCACATCATTATGGACTACTAGCTCCTATGACGTGGGGTGCATAAAAAGCATAGGGGGGTAAGAATAAAACTGAAAAAAGGTGCAATACTCCCCAGAGTCAAACAGTACCCACTATCAAAAGAGGCAGATGAGGGCATATGTGAAACAATAACGGCCCTTATAAATAATGGCATATTGGTCCCATCAGAATCCCCATGCAACACAGCTGTATACCCAGTACGCAAGGCTAAAGGTGGATCTTGGCGCTTCATACAGGACCTCAGGCCCTTGAACAATATAGTGGAAGCAGAATGCCCAATAGCAGCAAACCCGGCCACAATATTGTGTGGCATTCCGGCAGAGGCGTCACGGTTCACAGTGATCGACCTTAAAAATGCCTTTTTCTCAATACCACTGCACCCAGACTCACAAGATCTGACAAGCTTCACTTACAGAAACGCGAAGTGGAAACACACCAGATTGCCACAAGGGTACTGCGAGTCACCCTCAATTTTTAACAGAGTAATACAGATGGACTTGGGTAACATTGAAGTGGAAAGCACAGTGTTGCAGTATGTTGATGACATAATAATTTGCAGCACAAACGAAAAAAGATGCAGAGAGGACTCATTAAAGATGCTGACAATACTAGCTGAAAAAGGTTACAAGGTAGACAAGGAAAAGCTACAATACTGCCAGGAACAAGTACTTTACATTGGACAGCTCATATCCCAATATGGGAGACAGATTGCACCACAAAGAGCACAGGCAATTTTAAAAACACCATTGCCACAAACAGTGAGAGAACTACAGCAGTTCCTTGGCCTGTGCAACTACTGCAGAGCATGGGTGTTTGATTACAGCTCATACACAGGACCTCTTATTTGAGGGGTTAAAAGAAGCTACCAAAGGGGAGAAAAAGTTGGGGTGGACTATGGAAATGAAAGAGGCTTTCGGTGAACTGAAAGATGCAATATCAACCGCTCCAGTACTGGCCACCCCAGATTATGAACGACAATTTTTCATATTTTCACATTGCGACTCAACAGTGATGAAAGCAGTGTTGGCTCAAAAAACAAGCATGGGCTACAAACCAGTAGCGTTTTACAGCGGTCACTTAGATCCTATGATGCTAGGTCATTTCCCTTGCGAACAAGGTCTCGCTGCAGCTGCCTTTGCGGTAGAGAAAGCATCAGCAATCACCATGGGGTGCCCAACCACACTGTTTGTGGAACATGCGCTATTTGCGATATTGAACAAGCCTAAGTCCACATTAACAACGCAAAGGGCGTCAGGTTATGAGATTATATTATCTAGAGCTGAATTATCGATTGTTAGATGTCGCACAGTCAACCCTGCAAGGTTTATAGCAGAGGTAATTGAGGAAGGAGACTATGCACACGATTGTACAAAGATTACTGAAATGTATTCATGCACCAGAAGGGTTGAAGAGAATGCACTAGAGGGAGGTGATCTCTTGTTCATTGATGGGTCATCAACGATTGACCAAAGTGACGGGATTAGGAGAACTGGGGCTGCAGTGGTGAAAATGACAGAGGCGCCGGTGTGTGTGGCGATAAAGTGCGTACAATTACCACAGCATTACTCCGCCCAAGCAGCGGAATTGGTCGCACTGATCTTGGCATTGAAGGAAAGTTTTGACAAGAGAGTGACCATATATTCCGACCGTGCATATGTCACATCTACTGTCCATTCCGGCTTGTCCAAGTGGAGGAGAAGAGGGTTTAGGAGAGCTGACGGCACCCCAGTGCAACATGCCCTCTTATTAGCTGAACTAATTGAAGTAATAAATGACCCCCAAGAATTAGCCTTGGTAAAATGCACCGCACACACTAATGGAGAAGATCATATTTCAAAAGGGAATGCAGCAGCAGACGCACACGCGAAGTATGCTGCATATTTTGGCGATGTATGGAACCCCCCAGAGTCAGAGAGAGGGAGAGGGAGGGGAATAGCTAAGGAGCTATTAGTAAGAGAAGGGTACACCCATCTCCCAGCCACACAGATAATGGAGCTACAAGCGGCTGCACCCATGGCAGAAAAAGAAATATGGGTAAAAAGAGGATGTACAATGTCACAAACTAACGCACTATGGCGCCAGGGTAGCACTGGAAAAATGGTAATGCCACTGGCACTATTGAACATCGCCCTGAGCCAACTACACCACCCAGCCCACACAGGCAAGGAAGTAATCGCAGCACAAATTAGGGAAGATTGGTTCTGCCCCGAGTTAAATTCCCATGTGTCAAATTTTGTCAGCAATTGTCTCACATGTCAACAGTTCACGGCCGGTCACACGCTGAAGGTGATAAAAGGTACCATTCCCCGGCCAGAGGGACCCTTCCGACACATCCATATTGACTATGTTGATATGATCAACATATGTCAAGGAAATAGGTATATGATTGTAGTTGTGTGCCCATTCTCTAGGTGGATCGAGGCAGGACCCTCCTCCACCCAGATGCATTCCGAGCAGCTAAATTCCTAGTAAGGGAGGTCTTTCCCAGGTGGGGAGTGTGCAAATTATTGCGGTCAGACAATGGGCCGCATTTCGCCAATGAAATGTTCCAGCATATCACGTCCTTACTGAACATCAAGCATAAATTTGCATGTGCATATCACCCGCAGGCCAACGGTGTATGCGAACGCCTGAATGGCCTATTAAAAGAGACAATTGCAAAAATACAGCAAACAACAAAGAAGAGTTGGCTGTATTGCCTTCCGCTAGCCCTATTTGAGTTAAGGAATAGACCAGGCCCCGACCACCACCTCACTCCTCACAAGGTGGTGACCGGACGCCAAATGCGCCTCCCTCTGACGCCAACATCAAGAGCATTTACCGACCAGGAGAGCACTGCAAATGTCCTTGGCGATGAAATGTACAAATATGTGTCTTCTTTGATTACTAGTGTGGTGTTTGTGTCTCAACAGCTCGAGCGCACGCGGGGCGGGTCTAAGAGTGATCAACAAGAAGACGCGGATGAAGAATTGGAAAAGGGAAAACTGTGCAAAATTGCCAAAGGCGACCACGTACTACTTCGCAATTTCAATAGAAAGTGGAACAGCCCACGCTTCACTGGTCCCCACCTGGTAGAGGAGGTATCAACGAGAGCAGTAAAGCTACAAGACAAACGTGCCTGGAATCACCTGCACGACGTAAAGATCTGCAAACTCCAGACCCGCCCTAGCGTCACCGACAGGGCCATTGGAAGAGCAGCAACAGCATCGCCAACGGAGGAAGGGACTTCTACCGCAACTAACGGCCAAAGTGTCCACATACCCTGCCACCCCCCTGATTCCCCAAAGACAACCACCGCTCACCCCATGGTCACACGTTCCAAGATTAAAGAAACCTCTACCAGTTGAACCTGAACCCCAATCCCTCTGCCCATTGACCCCCTACCCACTGAAATAATAACCCAATTGAAGGACATTGTTTTTCACATACACATGTAAACACGTGAATGTTCTCTCCTTTTTTCTCTCGCACATGCAGGTACGGCGTATTAGTGTACTAATTAAGAAAGCAGATAACTAACAAAGTTCACTGCCCAGAAGGAGTAGATGATACCCTCGGACAATAACTACCCTGAAGAATTATCGCACCAATTTGTCTATTACATAAAAAGGCCAAAGCACCTGAAAAGAAGGAGGGTACGTGTCTACTACACAGCTCTCCTCTTGGCCATAGAGCAATCAATGCCCCACATCCAGCCATACTTGCCTGTCCTAAGAGATAGATCGCTTAGATTGGCGTGGGAACAGCTCTTCGCCTGGGCACTGAACGACTACTTGATAGGGAGAGCTTGAAAACAACAACTAACACTAATAACAAGCATATTGAGAATTTTCAGGCGGGCAACTTTAACGTTGCAAGAATTAGCTGCCGGACTGCAGCAAGGTAAGAGCAAAATGCCGGTGAAACTAGCCTCTGTAATAAAGATGATAGGGATTTTGATGATCACCGGGTTTGTGGCTGCCTCTGTATGGCGGTACAACTATGCTATCAATATTTTTGCTGTTCCCAAACCTAATATACCCCCACCCCCAGCTGCAACAGGTGTTACGTCAGGTGGTACTAGCGAAATTCCACACAAGGGTAATAGAGTTAAACGCAGCACATACTCAGAGAATAAAGATATTGATAACTACATACAAAATTCAGCACACGTCTCTAACAACATGTGGTACCAACACATGACCAAAATAGGTAAACAAACAACAGAAGAAGGCTGCTACGTCTGCTCATTGATCCCATACGCCATGAGTGCATCCCGAACTTTTGTTGCCACGGAAATAGATGAAAAAACAGCACGATGTATAATATACCAGGCACTGTTCCAAACAAAAGGGAGATTTCAAGGGAACACGGTACACCTGGTATGGAAATCACGTGACACATACCCGTACGAAAATAACTTCCTTAAGAGTTATTTGAGTTACCACAAGACCAGCCTACATGCCGAAGCATTTAGATACATAACAAGCGGCCCTGAGAAAGGAGAAACGAAGAAAGTTACATTACAGTACCTACCATGTGATTGGTACGCCACTGAAGCTGCTGGTAAACAAGGATGTTGGGAAAGACCACTGATAATAATAACAGAAAAGGTGTACCTGGGTGACATATGGGACATAGGAGTGGTTGGCAGCAACATGGTAACGAGAGAAGATACTACAACTATTGCAGAGCACAACAACAGATGTTGGATGACTTGGGTCAAGTACGTACCCATGCTAACGTGGATAGAGAAGGATGAGGACCCAATAACGATACTGCCGATGATTGCACCTAAGATATACTACCAGCACAAAGGAGAAGTAGATGTAGGATACAACGCCAACTGTGCAAGTGTGACAGAGCTACCTGAGGGGGGAGCAGGAACAGCAGTAGTAATGGACCATTACTGGGCCTGTGGAGACAAGGCGTACCACACACTGCCCCCTTCGTGGAATGGTGTATGCACTATAGTACACGTTAATGTACCATCACTAGTGGTGCCCCAGAAACATGTGAATATGGCGAATTTCCCCAAGATGGATGAAGGGAACAAAAGAAAGAAGAGATCTGCACAGCCTCGGAAAGGGCCAGAGAACCGACGCAACGGCAACTACACTGTCCTCAACAGAAGGAAAAGACAAGGAGAACCTCTGACAGGAAATTACCTGTGGGGAAGGTCGGAAACAGCACTCACCTCAATTCCGCCGGAACATAGACTATTCAGCAGAGCAGCTATGTTCTTCTCCTCAATAATACATCCTGGACTGCAGGCCTACGCAAACGCAAAATGGCTCCAGATAACTAGGTGGGAACTAATGATGACAATTAACTCTACAGTAAATGGATTCAACGCAATAAAAGAGGAATTGCGAGCAGTAAGAATGGTTGCACTACAGAACAGATATGTACTGGACCTCCTCACAGCAATGGAAGGAGGAGTTTGCGCAAAGATAGGACAATCATGCTGTACATTCATTCCTGCTAACGATGCTGACAATGGTACACTCACGGAAGCAGTATCACAATTGGCCCAGATGCACTCCAAAATGATGGACGAAAGTAAAGGTGTAAAAAAGGACGAAAGCTGGTTCTCGACGCTATGGTCATGGATGCCATCTTGGCTGTCGGACGGACTGAAGATCATAGTTGGATGCATTATTTTGGCTGGAGCTGCACTTATCTTAATAAGGTTTTGGAAGGCCCGGAAGGCACGCTCCACAGATGAGATGATCGAAATGGTCGGTATGCACCCCTTGATACCAGCAGATGACGGCCAACACGCAGGAACCATAATAAAAGAGAGAGAGGTTGCGCAACCAGATCATCACTAATCACCTGGACCCACCATCTGTGAAGCTCGAGAACCCAAGAAACCCGAGGAGCTACATAGGGAAATGGGTATATTGCACACCTGGAGGAACCTGTGTATATATGTACTGGTCATTTGAAGACCATGTCAACCACTATGGACATTTGGGAGGAGTGACTAAAATATGGAGAGTAAGAGGAGATAAGGAAAAGGATATGTTTGTGGTCGACAAGTCGACCAGAGGGGGGACTGAAGTGGGAAAAGCGACCAAAAGGCTCCCACCAATCCCCTCTCAACCATGTCCTAGAGGATCACGGCCCAAGCACCCGCCGCAAGAGGAGTTTGCCCATCTCCCAGACAACCAAATACCCGGGTACAAGAACATACGAATGTGCCCACTCGCATGCCCACCCGCATGCCCACCAGCCTGCCCTGCACATGCCGACACCTGCGGCATGGATGAACTCGACTAAACCATCTAGCACCAAATCAACACATCGTTAGAGATGCCATGACGACCTAGCTAACGGTCTGCACAGTCGTGCAACATACACACTGGACACTCCCACATCAATTCACACGAAGAACATGCTCAGTGCTATGACGTAGGCGACGGACATACTCACGGACGTGCATCTTTATTATTTTCAACATAGGCTTTTCAAATGCAGAAACGCAAGACGCATAATGAACTTATCTAAAAAGGCTTGCTCACGCTTCTTCTAAAACCATGTTCCATAATGAGGAATATAACGAAGACACGATACTGAAGATAGAACAACACGACACCATAACCTACAGCGCCCTACATTAAATGGTTTCTCCTATGCACCAGGCCCAAGTAGGCCGCAAGCAAAAGCTTTCATGAACATTGAATGAGCAAGGGTTTGGTTGCTGACCCTGCAGAAGGAGCCCAGCGAAAGCAGACAGTCAAGGGCACAACGTTGCAAACTTGCATACCGCAAGCCGACGCCAAGGTCGCACCTGCAAGATAAACCCGGCACACAGTGAAAAATATAATATTAATTGTGCAGAATTCTGCCTCAACCACGGTCCCTACATCACGTGACCGAGCCGAACTTGATAGGGTGCCAAGCCCAGGAGGAAGAAGGCGTCTGGGTCCCCCGGCTCAAGACACAGGCAGATACAATTAAGCGACTCAACAGACATCTGCGACGGTGGGAGTAGTCGGCCTTCCTGCTCATGAATAAGTCCTCACATTGTCTGCACACACCCATAGTGAAACACTGTTGCAAATGACAGGTCCCAGACTGGGGGGCTCGCGGGTGAACCAATCAGAACATGGGACCCTTATCACTGACGCCATTCACATTGACCAATCCTCAGGGGTCTTCATGTAACAATTTTTATGTATCAAACTGAAGGGACAACCCAAGTATACCACCTGACTGACCCTTGACCAATAACCAAGTCTTCTATACGTATGCTATACTAACCCTACCACTCGGGGAACCAATCCAGAGTGGCGATAGGTTTTTTGTTAATTTTGCTAAGGTGACGCAAGTAGCGCGTCACACTAAGGTAAAAAGGGCCTGCGAGCCCCACGCTGCTGAGAGAGTGTCAGGACGGACGCGTACGATCCTTGGCCATCCCTGCCGTTTGTTTAATAAACAGCAGAATCACCTTGCTTCTTGCGTGTGTCTCATACTCTATCTCTTTTGGGATATACGGGAGGAGTTGGGGCCTCCCTGCCCGGAGGTCCGAGGACGGCCCAGCCGGCCCCGGGAGAATTTCCCCACCGACATTTTTTAGCATAGAGCATTATGAAAGTGAGTCTAATTGGCAGAGCCCACTTTCAGAAATAGAAGTGCCCACATCATTTTATTATTAAAAATAAACAAAACTAAAAACTAAAAAATCAGGCAATCCCGCCCTCACCAGATCACGTCCCGTCATAGGAGTAAAAACGCAACAAAAAATAGGAAACAATGAACAAAGAAGAGGCTGTCCCGGTTTTCAGTCCCACTTCACTGCGGGTATGTTTAAAGCAGTGCCACAGCTAAGTGTACTGCTTTCAATGTGCCTGAATTTATAGGTGGAAAGAAGTATGGATTGCAAAATGGTCTCTCATTTGGAGTAAAAATATAATTGAACTCGGTTAAAATACCGCCATTTGGGAGAAAATAATTTTTACTCTCCCTAAAAAAAAAAATTCTCCCAACTTCTAAAAATAAGCACTAAAATGCTTCCACTTCACCATTATATCTAGTGCCCTTACAGCAAACCTTGAAAAATACCAAGGAAAGACTGTGGGCGGGGGCTTCCTAAAGTCCAATCAATTGTCCCCCATCCAGTGGTGTACATTTCTGCAAGATAAGGATTAAGTGGGCATGGTTAAGTGATAAGATCGAACCCGCAAAGAGTAAACCTATCGCCCATACTCCAGTACTCCAGTATTAGAGGCACACTTTTAAAAATGTGCCAAAATTCACCGAGCTATCAAGTTTCAATGGCTTGTGCAAACACAAACCAAAGCTTCTTCCCACAAACAATAATGCCTGAATGCCAATCTTTCCAACACTTCAGGAATAGGGTGTTGGCTTTTCTGGGATAAAGAAATACAAGGAAGTGTTGGATAATCCCTAGTGGACAGGGGCACCGACTTTTGGTTTTCCCGTGGAGGGGGGGGGGGAAGTGGAGGGTTGGGGAGGGGCAAGGGTGGCATGGGGTCGGAGGATGTGGCAAAAAAAGTTACATTCTAAGAATAGGGACTTTCATGAAAATAGCGTTTCCCGGGGGTTGCCCGTGCCCCGGAGCACACACGTACACAGTGCCCCTGCCAGTGGATCACTGTCTTTAGGGAAAACATTATTAGTGGTGTTGGTGTTGCCAACACCTGCAAAGGGGACGGATTGCCGTAACAGGGTCCCGCGACTGCTGCACCTAGACATGCCGGCTACACCTCACGGATGGACCCCCCCCCCAATGGGACCAGAACATGTCTGGGTTTTCTTGTGGTCTCTGAACTAACAGTTCAGGCTGGACTGCACCTTTTGTGGTGCTTGCCAAACCTGATCTACAATGGTTTTTCTCCAGGTTAAATGGGAGTATTCCACAGCAAGGCCCCTAGTTATGCAAAGTAAAATTCTTCCATCACTCTTGGTTGTTGTCTACACCCTCATGACCAGCAGCGGGACACCAAGCTGTAGAGGAGAGTGGGTGCATGGTAGTTCTGATCACTACTATGCAGATTTAATTTTGTTAATAACTTACATTGAAGATTGTGGTGTATACTGTAGTGTCACGTAAACCGCGACATGACTTGTGATGTCATGACACGGATGCAAGAATAAAGAGGCCAGCTTTGCGCCCCATTAGTCAGACCCAAGCGGGGCCTGTGAATCATAAGCAGCTAGTCTATCATTCATTGCGCGCTGCGCCACAAGCACAGACCACATAGCCCCATCACATTGGCGACGAGGATCGAAATCCAGTGCGTGCACCTGCTGATCGGGCCGTCTGTCTGGGCCCCTGGTCCACTCGGCGTGCTGTCCCACAGCCCGCAATGGAGCCTCATTGTGCTCCGGCACCCCGGTAAGGGATCCTACCCTACATACGGCCTTGCACAGACTAACAGGCTCTCGCCAGAATCTTTGGATCGCTGAAGGTGCTAGATCTTCTTTGGCCCCACAATCAGTGAGGGGAAGGCCCAGTCACCCTGTGGACCAGCGCGGCTCTCTCAGGAGAGTGCTTGTGCGCCGCCACCCCCATTTCTCTGCCAATCACGCCACTCTGGAAGGCGTTATACAAAAGTAAGGTGCCTGTGCACCCACCTCACCGGTGAGAGACTCCCCACATCCTAACAGGGACAGCAGCTCCCTAGGAGTGCCTGTGCACCCCACTCTGGGCCTCAGTGTCATCGAAGAAACAGAGGCAGCTACTCCCCTCAGAGTGCCTGTGCACCCCAAAACAGCACCTGCGCTGACACCTCGCATCTAGAGTCCTGTCAAAAGAATTTGCTATAGCCGCCCCATCGCCACCACGCCTACAATGGGGTCCTTCCAACAACATGGCTCGCTTGCACCTCTGTGAATTCGACATCGGTGGAGCCCCAACATCACTGGGACCAAGATGGGAACTAAGGCAGGAGTGCCTAAATACGTAATTCAATGCCATAGACAACCTAACCAAGAAGTGCACTCTGATCTATTCAGCTGGGCCCTCCATCCACAATCTCTTTAAGATCCTGCGCCCCGCAGACAACTCGTATAATGCAGCTGTCAAGGCACTACAGACTACTTCACCCCTATGGTGAACACAGACTATGAGAAATTCGTGGTGCCCACTGCCATGCAGCAGAGTGATGAAAACTTAAGACTGGCCTCGACTTGTGGGTGGGAAAATGAAGAGGCGGAGGTGAGACTCCAAATTATCATTGGATGTCACTCGGTAAAGCTTCGGAAACAAATTCTGCGAGAACCAGGAATCATTCTCCCCAGGATCCTTTGCTCCCACGAACTGGCAGACGTAAGGACCTCCAAAATGGAGTCGGCCCAGAAATCGGTCAAACTTGAGGATGTGTGCTCAGTATGTTTGTTTGTTTTTTTATGTATAATGCGCACCAGACCCGTGGGTATCAGGGCGCAGAAAGCAGTACGAATATTTTTAGCTTCGGTTACAGTGCTGTACAGTTATACACAGTTATATACAGATTATATACACGGGGAAAAAGGAAAAAGGAGAACAGGTTCACAGAAGCAAATGGTAAAACACAATAGGAAAGTAAATACAGGCAAAGAAGATGCAGACATAGATGGTATGATGGCGTCGGTGTGGGGCAAACTAAGTGTTAGCTGTCATTTTCCTTAATCCAGTGAATGAAATTGTGCCTGAAGTATGGGTATGTTCGATCTACCCTTAAGGCAGGAGGAAGGGAGTTCCATAGCTGGGCGGCTTTCAACGGGACACTGCCCCCTTCAGTTTTGGATAGTTTGAACCTGGGCACCGTAAGGAGATTGGAGTTGGCAGTTCTTGTAGGGCGGTTGGAGGAATGTCTCTTGAATCTGTCTATGAGGTAGCGTGGGGTGGCGTTGTTAAGGCACTTGTGTGTGAGTGGTGTGTGAGTGAAGCTACTTTTAGTGAGATTTTATCCTTTGGGGTGAGCAAATTGTTCGATCTCTGTGTGTTTGAGATATGATCTTTTTTTAGTTGCTCAATGCTGCTCCGAGAGCATTGTTTTGTAGAATCTAGATTTTGTTAGTGATGTATTTTTTAGCCCCCAGATATAGGGCATTACAATAATCCAGTTTGGATAAAATTAGGGCTCTTGCCAGGGTGGTGCAGCTGTTGGTGGAAAGGAAGGGCTTGGCCACTCTGATTAGCTTACAAGTGTAGGCGGTGGCGGAGGCCATGGAGTTGACCTGTCTGTTGAAGGAGAGGGTGGCGTCTAGGTAGAAGCCTAATGATTTGTCTTCTTTGGCTACTTTGATGGTGTTGCCATCTATGATAAAGCTGGTGTGATTGTGGCCAAGTTTGTTGATGTTGGAGGTGGTGCCGAGGATTATGAGCTCAGTCTTGTCATCATTCAGGCATAGGCCATGAGTGGCCATCCATGCCTGGATGATGAGGTACGCTCTATTCGCCAAGGCCAAATCCTTGTCATTATCTACTGTCAGCGGTATATGGATCTGGGTATCATTGGCATAGTTGGTGTAGGTGATACCAAGACATTGAGATCAGCGAAAAGGGGCTTTGTGTATATATTGTACATGGTGGGAGAGACACATGAACCCTGGGGCACTCCACAGGTGATAGGGATGGGGTCAGCAGATGTTGAAGGTGAGAAGACACGCATGGTCCTGTTATTTAGAAATGTTTGTATCCAACCTATCGCTTCTTGCAAGAAGTGTGTGGCAGAGTCCAGGTGGTTGCAAAGGATTTTGTGGTCTACCAAGTCAAACGCAGCTGAGAGGTAGAGGAGTAATAACATGGCGGTTTTACCATTGTCTCCGAGTGTGTCAATTTGAGCGCTGTTTCAGTCCCGTGTTGGGGTCTGAAGCCAGACTGGCGGACTCCTAAGAGCTGGTTTTGTTCTAAATATTGCTGTATCTGGAGGTATGCTACCTTGTCTAGAATTTTGAGCAGGAAGGGAACTGTGGTGATGGGTCGGTAATTAGTGGGTATACAGGGGTCCAGTGATTGGTTTTTTATTAGTGGGAGAACCCAAGACTCCTTGAAGTTGGTGTCAGTGGAGAAGAAGGCATTAATGAGCTTCGAGATGAAGGGTGATACGTCTCTGGCCGCGTCTTTAATAATTTGGGATGGGCATGGGTCGCCTTGGCAGGTCGACAGTTTGAGGGCGAGTATGACTTTTTCAACCTCTAAGATCAATACTTTAGAGAAGCTAAAGCAGTGTGTGGGTTTTTGTGTAGGTTTTTGTGTGGGCAAAGATGTGCATGAAGGATTTCTTTTTTGTTGGTAATCTTGAGCTGGAGGGACGCTACTTTGTTGGAGAGGGCCTTTTGGATACTGGTGCACCAGCTTTTATCCTTCGCGCAGGTGTCTGGGACTGAGATAGGGGTTTCCAGTTCTTTAAGGATTGTGAACAGCTCTTTTATGCTTGAGTTCGCTTGAGAAATTCTCTGGTTGTAGGAGTCTTGTTTGGCTAGAAGGATTTCTTTCTTGTAGTGGGAGGTTATATTGCTGAGGTTGACCTTATTGTCATCTGAGGGTGATTGTCTCCATATCTGTTCACTTTTTCTTTTTTCAAGTTTAAGTGTTTTGAGGTACAGGGAGAACCAGGTGTTCAAATGCATTTTAGGTTTGCTCTTTCTTAGTTTGAGTGGGGCAATAGAGTCTAGGGCTGTGGTCATTATTTTGTTATATTCATCAACAAGGGTAAGGGGGGATCAGTGGATTCTGTTAGTGAGTTCAGTGTCGGTAGAATAAGAGGGACTAGTTTTTCGGCTGTGATGTTTCTTTTGTTCCTAGTGGGAATGGCAGGGGCCAGAGGGTTGTTAGTGAGTTCAGTAGGATGACAAACTCCAAGGACCTGAGGGACAAGAAGTGCATGGTGGCAGAAGAAACAGCAGAACACCACTACCCCTGACCCCTGCCCACAGTGTGGGTATGATCTACCACATGAGAAAGGCTGCCCAGCTAAAGGGTACACCGGCACAAGGTGTGGAATCCCAAATCACTTTGCGCAAGTGTGCAGAGCCTCAGCCCCAAGTAGTGTGCCAAGGGGAAAGGAACGCCTCAGAGGTTTTCTGCAAGAGAAAGAGCCGTTCCGCCAACACCCCGTCCACTGACCCACAAGGGGACCCTCCTGGTGCGAGTTTGGGAGATGAAGATGTTTTATTCACGTCAGCGGTCCTCACTGTTGGCGGGTGTGGAAAACGCCAACACCGATGCACAGTGACCATCCTGAATACCCCAGTTCACGTACTCCTCGACACATGAGCCTCCATGAACGTAATGGCTGACAAGCAATACCGGACCTTACCTCCTGCACTTCAAAACACAAGAGTACGTATCTTGACCTTTGGAGGCAAGACTCCTCGACCACTAGAAGGCGCATTCATCACCACTGTCCAGCATCACAGCGTATCCATACAAGCCAGGTTCTACATCAAAAGAGTAGCAACACAAACGCTACTTGGCTGTGCAGCAGCCAAAGCCCTGGGTCTCATCCATTTTGCCCAGGGAATGTTTGTAGAAGATGTCCAGTTACTACTGTAAAGGTTCCCGGATATATTCACCGGAATAGGGCGGATGGAAGGAAAACCGATCCGGCTCCACATCGACAATACGGTCCAGCCGGTGGCTCTGAAACACAGGAGAGTGCCCTTCCACCTCCGCAAGAAAGTAGAAAAAGAGATCCAAGACCTTGTTGACCTCAACATCATTGAGCAAGACGAAGGACCCACCCCATGGGTTTCCCCCATTGTCGTGGCCCACAAGCTGAAATAACCAGACAAAGTCCGTATTTCAGTGGACATGCGGCTGCCCAACAAGGCAATCAGAAGGGAAAGGCACCTGGCGCCCACTTTAGATGACATTATCACAGAGCTGAAAGGCGCAACAGTATTCTCCAAGCTTGACCTCCGGTCTGGCATATAACAGCTCCTACTCCACCAAGACAGTCAGTACATCACGACTTTCACCACCCACTTTGGCCTCTACAGGTACAAAGGGATAAACTTTGGCATCTCATCCGCCACAGAGGTGTTTCAGAAAGCCATACGCGGCTCTCTAGCTGAACTATCAGGTACCCTGAATGTAAATGATGACATTTTAATACATGCCAGGTCTGAAAGCAAACACCTGGAAAGGCTAGAGAAAGTCCTCATGAGAATCCAGTCCCTGGGCCTAACCCTCCACTGTGAGAAATGCAAATTTTGGAGAAACAAGATCACATTTTACTGCTTCATCTTTCAGGAGGGAGGAATATCCACTGACCCAGCAAAAGTCAGACTTTCAAGAGGCCAATCCACTTGAAACCGTATCTGAGGTTAGAAGCTTCCTGGGCATGGTCACTTACTGTGGCCGCTTCATAGAGAACCTAACGACCGTATCCGCACCCCTGAGGAACCTCACCAAGCATTCAACGGCCTGGAGATGGTCAGCCCAAGAACAAACAGTGTTCGACAATATCAAGAAAGCATTATCTGATGAATGCATACTATCATTCTTTGACCCCCAGAAGAGCACTGAAATCATTGTGGACGCAAGCCCATTCGGACTCGAGGTCATCCTCACCCAGGCCAACAAAGACGGCACACCGTGCACCGTGGCATATGCCAGTTGAGCACTCTCGGCTATGGAGCAAAGATACTCACAAATAGAGCGCGAAGCCCTGGCAGTACTGTGGGGATTCCGCCATTTCCATAAATACATTTACAGGAAACCGGTGAAGGTGGTCATCGATCACAAACCCTTTCTTCCCATCATGACGGGCGGGTCAACAAACCCTCCACCACGCATAGAAAAGTGGCTGCTCGCACTCCAGGAATACAATGTGGACCTGAAATACAGACCAGGACAAAACAACGCTGCATACTATTTGTCTCGAAACCCCAAACTGTCAAATACAGTCTGCCCTGAGGAAGTTGCGGCTGCTGAAGAGCACTTACGGTTCGTCATAGAGAGTTCTGTCCCAAACTCAATGGACATTGCGGAAATAAACGCAGCCTCTGCAAATGATAGGTGCTTCTGAATCTTGTGCAATGCCATGGAGTCAGGAAAATGGAAGTCCGCTCTGGAAGACCTGGGCTCCAAGACACAGGAGGCCAAACACACATTGGAGCAACTGTGGAATATACGATGCAAACTTACTTTCACAGACAACTGCCTCCTACTGAGAGGGCCCTGCATACTTATCTCTACTGAATTGACCTACCGGGTGTTAACTCTTGCCCACCACAGCGCGGCCACAACAAAAAGCTACCTCAGACTCAATGTCTGGTTCCCAGGGTTAGAGTCAAAGGTGGAAGACTTGATCAGAGCTTGCACATGGTGCCAAGACGCTGCCTCTCGCATCAGAGAACCAACCATCCAGTGCATGCCCAGTAGTGAAGAGAATGGGAAACCGGCCACATGGATTTCGGATCAACGCAAAGAGACTCGCACTTCCTAGTGATAGTTGACCAGTGGTCCTGGTACCCGGAGGTCGAATTTGTCCCGTCCTTGGCCCTCCAAGACGTCATTCCAGTAATGGAAAAAATGTTTGCAACCCACAGTTTCCCCAAAGAAATATGCTCGGACAATGGCTCCCTATTCCAGAAGAAAACCCTTGTGTTACTGCCTGAACCAAAGAGTTAAACATGTGTTTTGGTACGCATGAATAACAAGGTGCAAAGACATATTTATCATAAAAATATATATGTTTAATAGTTAAAACATACTTTAACTCGCTGGTAAAATACTCCCATTGGGAATGGAGCTTACTTTTTTACTCCCTAAAATATAATTTTACTCTCAACTTTAAAAAACAGGGAGTTAAATATTCCCAGTTTAAATTCTTATCTGGAGCCCTGGCCACATGCCAATGCTTTGCCTTTTCAAACCCAGACCGTTTTGCGCTCTATGTAATTCCAATACTGGAGGTCTTGACATGAGCTTTGGGACCAAGAGGAAATACAATGTCAAACTCCATAAGGCACAGGAACGCCTCCTCCGATGTGTGCATAACATTTGCTCACGTGACACACTCAACCAACTGTCGTCCCAGACATGGGAAAGGTCAGCGCTGGGTCAGGGGTGGCAGTGACATGACTGCAACAGCTGCACGCGAGGTCGCGGAGCAGCCTGAAGAAGGCCAGAAAGCCGGCAGCACTGATCTGGCCTGGGCCGCAGACAGTCCCGCGGGGCAGAGGGCAGACTCCTCCACGGGCAGCTGCTGAACTCCTCCTGGGCAGAGGGGCGCAACCACCCAAGAGTCGCAGCAGAAATAGGCGAGCGCTTGTCCAGTTTACACTATATATTCCATTGCGTGAGCCTGGCCCAGAGTCAAGGACCAATCATGACATGAGGACATAGGGCGTCACGTCCACCCATGAGAAAAACAAAGGAAGAAAGCGAGTCAAAGAAGCCGTTACATTGATGACAAATGCAAAGAAAATGGTCAACAACATTGTTATGTGGAAATATCTTTTAAACAACAATGACTAGGGTGCAAAGACTTTTCGTAAACACGGGTCAAAGTACAACAGGCTGGATTCCGAAGTTGTACTCTTTTTGAACGCAATAAGCATTCTCGAGAAGCAGGCTAAGTTTGCAGACGTTGCGCCTTAATGGGCGACGCTTCTGCGCCATCCGCAAATCACGAGCCATGTATCTAGCAAGCGCCGCTGCTGTGTTTAAAGGGCTGAACGTGAATAGCGCCTGTTTGATCAGAGACCGACCTCGTGGCCGATGCGCGGGGCTCTCTGTGCAGAAGCATGCAGGCCTCGGAGTCGGGTGGGTCAAGCGCGCGAAGCCTTGATTGCCTGCGGCTCAGGTATCAAACGAACCCCTCCACGCACCCGTGCACTTCGCCCATTTTATCACAACCTCGAACGCTCCTTTTGTTAGCATAACGTCCCCCATCTCGTAAAAGCAACATTCGGTTACACCAAATGTCAAGGGGCTGATTGGCTGGCCGAGATAGACGTGTTATGACTAGAGTTTAGGTTGAAAGCCCAGCTACATTGTGCTTTAATGCACAACAGGCAGAATGTGTAATACTTGACCCGGGTACTGTCTTTACAAAACATTATCTATTTTTGTAGGCATTAGATACAATCTTTTAAGAATAGGCAACTCTAGATAAGCGGAGGTATACAAAAAGGTACATTTTTGCGGTTGTGCTCATATTCGGGGTAATTGCAAGTGTTTGGGGGGCCCATGTGCAGACATATTTGCACCTTGCACCCCCCACAATCCACAGAAACTAAGAGACTGCATACATTAGCCAAACTCAACATCGCTAGATCAAGGGCTTTAAGTGGGACGTGGCTATCTGGGACAGAACCCGGCATTCTCTGAACATTGTTTTTGAGACGGGCCCTGCTGGGTCTCCCTAAAGTCCCCTGGTAACCCAAATCCACTGGGCTAATAGAAGCCAAGGCCTTTTTTTCTAAAGTCTGAAGCTCTCGCGTAAAAGCAAAAGCTTCAGGCTCTATGAAAAAAGTCTACTTTTCTCCCTGAATTGTGGCACTGCCACCAGCAAGGCACCCCTTTAACTAGAGATGCAGACATCATCACCCTCGCACCCTAGGTGAGAGGGTGATTGATGCAAAGCGGTGCCTGGCAGGGGGTCGGCGCCGCAATTCAGAGGTGATACTTACCTGACCTGAACTCCTCTTATTAGGCCAGGCCCCCTTTCGGCCACACCCTTGTAAGAGCCCTGGCTCCATTTTGAATGCCACTTAAAACAGTGACTAGATCTAGGCCTCCAACTATAATACTGGAATATCAGCAATTGCACATGTGATACACAAAGGTACACATTTCATTTTAAGCATTATACACGACTCCCCAGCTAGCTTTGCACTACATAAACCCAGATACAAAGTAGAATATAAGAGTACTGGCCAGTTGGCACACTGTTGCTGTCCGAGCTGGAAATGAGCAAACTGTACTCTGGGAGCCCACTTCACCCTTCGTGTGAGAGTGGAAGGAATGGGAGGACGGTGATGTGTCCAGGGCACAGCACAGCCCAGCCCAGCCCAGGTCGAGCAGTGCCTGACCTCTTGAAGGTACAGAAATCAAGTGCAGCTGGGTGCAACCCGCACGAGGGGGTCTTGGCGATTTGCATAAAAGCAAGAGCATTTTGGGAACATAAGAATACTGTAGGGCTGTAGATTGTTTGGTGAATTATTTTGTGTACGAGTA
The DNA here is from genome assembly GCF_040938575.1 of Ambystoma mexicanum. Classification (NCBI taxonomy): domain Eukaryota; kingdom Metazoa; phylum Chordata; class Amphibia; order Caudata; family Ambystomatidae; genus Ambystoma; species Ambystoma mexicanum. The sequence goes on from NC_090935.1 coordinate 319,073,231, forward strand.
TGGTGTTCATAAATATATTAACGTTTAGAATATAACAGCGACTCTTTTATGCATCTACGATGTTTTTTTTTTTTAGTGCTTACAATGTAATGATGATCTCATGTATTTTGAAGTTTGTTTTATACTGTCCGTATGTGAAAAGTTCAATGAACTGACACATAAAATTAAAAAAAGAAAGTAAATCTAGCTAAGAACGTAGATCTGTTACTTTCCCTCTAGACCACAGAATCCACACTCATCTTAAATGAGAAACTGTATTCGGCTGCAATAGTCTAAAAAAAACATGTCTTGACCAAGTAGAAGAGGGGCGAGCAAAATGCAGGCAGGCAAGATTAAGCGCTCTGATACCTCCGGCTCTGGGCGCTAACAACAAAATAAATAAATAAAATATTGGGGGAGTTTACGGGATGGGTACCCATCCTGGGGATGCAATCAGAGAAAGGTAATTGGACATGTCACAGGTACAGTACTGTGAAGAACCCAGAAGGTGGGGGAGGGGAACATCATAGAAATGCTATATATGCCGTACTAATAACCATACAAGATAGAAATAAGCAAGATTTAACGCAAATGAGACACCTGTGAGGATTCAGCAGTTTTACAGAAGCACAGGTGTGAGAAAGAAGCATATATGCGAGCATGCCCCATTCCATTCGGCAGATGGGAGTCCAGTCCGGGTTTTAAATTTGCCGTCTGGCACTTGTAGTCGTGGATTTCGACATTATAAACCCAGAACGACAAGGCCCTGAATGCAAAGTCAAAACCAGGACTGGACTGTCATCTCCAGAATGGATTATGTTGCAATGTCTGAAATCAGTGCCCCTGTACTAATAAAAGGCTGTAAGGCACTGTGATCCCTCACTGTCAGGCCCAGACTGCTGGAATGGAGTACCTCTTAATCTAGGGTTTCGACCAGATAACCAGATCTGTCTTTGGCAAGCAATACACGTTAAATTGGCCCCATGTTTACATAGCCGACCTCCAGTTGCTTCCTTTCTGAGCTCCCACACCCCTCTCTGCCCGTTGGACGTGTATGACAACACGTCCTAATTTTCATACAAAACCAATGAAGTCCAGAATGGTTATAGTTTCAGAGATCACGTGCCTCTTGTGTTTCGCTTGATGATACGCCCTGCTTGGGGCATTCGTCAGTGGTCGAAGTGTACGAAAAGAAGTAGTAGAACTATGTTCCCTACTCTGCCTGCCCCACAGACACCATTACTGCACCCCCTCCCATGCACACTAAAAATTTTAAAAAACACATGCGCCTGCTCTTTAAGGAAACGTCCTGTGCAGTGCACTCAAAGTGCAAGTTTCAACTTCCTCCTACACTTTTATTTCAAAATAAAACCGTTCCGGAACGGTTACTTTTTAAAATAAAAGTATAGGAACGGTAAAACGTAATTAAAAGAAGTAGAGGAGCACCGCTCCCGACCGCTCCTGCCCACTTCGACCACTGGCATTCGTATCGTACACAGAAAGGCTTCAAGGTGCAAGCCGGCTTGCAATAGTAAATGTGAAAGCAAACCCTTCATTGGAAGCACTGAGGTGCATTGCCAGAGGAAGAACATTGCTTCTCCAGCAGGCCGCAACAGAAGGGCATGTTCTGTTCTTCATAGCGGTCAACGCATAGGCCAATGATGTATGGAAGGCTGTGAATTAATCACAGCCACCGGCAATGCTCTGGCCTGCCTTCCAGGCCATTGTTTTTCACCCTGGCTGCACAATTACTGAAAAAGGCCTGCCATAGACAAAGCAATCTTGAGCTTGCCAGTTGCCACTAATGGGAGCACCCCAGACCAAATTCCTATGCCGCTTCCTCTCGGCACGAGAACATAGCACACACAGACATGTTTCGACCTTGTTGAGCCTGATCAGTTAGCGCATTCCTGGGCAAGGAATCCACATCCCTGCAAACCCAAATTAATCGGGGTTCACACCTCAAACTAAAACAGATTAATGAAAGGTTTCCAATCGATCTTAAAGGGCTTGCCTTTCAATTTGCAGCTTCCATTGCATTATTGGTTAGCCGGTCTGCTGTCACTATGAACCATTGATAAAGCGCTCCTTCCAGCAGTAGGTCACTGGCGGTTGCCCCATATGTGAGGAATTGCCATCTGACAAGGGTGTAAAAGCCCTCTTTTTTATTTTTACTAATTAATAAAATGATGCAGGTAGTTCCATCTCGAAAAAGGGAAATCTGATCAGATTCCCCTTTAAAAAGCTCCATGCCAAAAGCATAGCATGTACTTGTGCCCTGATGCATCAGTACCCTGATTTGCAGCGCCTACTCTACTAGAGCAACAGAGCTAGTTCAGAGGTCACAGGTGCCCTCATGGCAGCTGCAGTGACATCCAAGTCAAAATATGCACCCCTGTCCCAAAAACTGCAGAAATCTCAGGATTCTGTCCTGGTGGCACGTTATGCAGAAAATATAAACCGTACCCGAGTAAGAGTATGGTGGCCAGCATCTCTCTTAGTTATCCCACCACATTAAGTTAATATCACACGTGTCAGCGCTGTGGGCCCAGTACAGCTGTTGCAGGGTTATGTGTATTCATTCCAGACAAGGCTCCCCCTGCCCATTGGCAGGATTGTAGCCTTGAGGGATTGCCTCTCTTTTCCTTTTTAAGGGCAGGTAACACACTTTCCCCAGGGACAGCCACTCAACACGAAGCTGGCCTGGGAACAGGAACCAAAGGGCACATCAATGAGTCCCAAAATGGCTGGATAGACCCCAGGGTCTTTGCCCCTGCCCCACTTAAAGCCCATGTGCGGTACTGTTCCCGCTTACCGAGGCAGGTCTCGATGTGAATCCCCTATGGGCCGGGAGGAGCCCGCTGAGTGTTACATGGTGGCTGTCGAGGATAGCATCTAGGAGGAGGAGCTGCCGGCAGGTTTCAGAGGCACGGTTGCTGAGACAGAAGCCCTGCTGTCAGGAGCTGAGGATCGTCATATAGGTGAGGAGGTGAGGGCAACGGTCAACAGTGGATCGGAGCACGGTCCCTGCTCCCATCATAATGACATGCACAAGCCAGCAGGGGCTTTCTCTTCCTTCCCTCTCATCAGTGACCCATGGCGAGTCTTGTAAAGGGACTCGGCTGCAACAAGAAGTCAGGGGCTCCAGGAGGGCTGGAGAGAGACAATCCCTCTTTTAAGTCTACGCACTTTCTCCAAAGGTGGCAGCCATATTGAAACGGAAAAGTAAGTACAGGCAAACAATAGGATTTATATGGGACTATGACAGTTGGTCTCCAGTGATGGCCTTTCAAGAGATCAGACCTTGTCTCCACTCTTACTGAATTAATCATCGACTACACAAGATGCTATTAAGTGGAGTACAGAATAAGATAATCCCCATTATGGTATCCAAAAAGTCCCTACAATATCCATAGGGGAAGGCTAGTCATTCCAGACCAAACGCAGTTGCCACCTCCAAGCAAAATGCCGAAAATGCAGGACAACCCAAGTATCATCATGTCAGAGCTAGCCATTATACAGAAAACGATGACCACTGTGGACAAGCGCAGGCGAGCAGTGCAAGAGGACGTTAAAGCCCTCTGCGCAGAAAGGAAGCACTTTACAAGATGGCTGGATCATGCATAGAGGATCTCGAACCTGGAGGATAGGATGGAAATTATGAAGAACCTCCAGGGCAGAAACTGCAAACTAGGAGCTAATATTGCCACACTGGAGGATAGAAATAGACCAAATAATATTAGGATCGTCAGAGTCCTCAAGAAGACAGAAGGCACCGACATGTCACTATGTCTTGCTATCGGGCTATCTTCAATACTACAGATGGCCTTCACACCACCTCTGGAGATCCGAAGGGCCCACAGAGTTGGACCAGAAGGAAATAGGCGCGATCCAAAACCTGACCTATAATTGCATATCTCCTGCGATACCCTCAGGTAGCCCAAATCCTAGACGGAGTTAAATGCAAAGGCAGAAGGATGTTATCCTGAGATTGTATTGTGCATATAGTGCAAGACTTTCGAAGCACACCATGTCCAAGACGAAGTATATTTTAAGCCTTCGCCCTGAACTCCGCAGCAGGGGTTTAGATACAGGCTGCTAAACCTAGCGAGGATGGCAATAACTCAGAATGGGAGCTCCAAATATTTTGACATCCCGACAGGCCTGGCACATTGGACACAACCCCCTCTCCATCCACAGCCTGAAGAGAGAGTGTCCACCCGATGCATCTGAACAACAAAGCTCTCTCATGGAGTATCCAGGGATAGCAAGTAGACCATCATATTTCAAATACCAAAGATCGTCACCCGCGTGACACAGATCTGGGTCTGTGGATACAGTGACTGTGTTGCATCATAGCAGAGAGGAAAGGGACAAATCAAGATCTCCCCGAAAACCAAGGCTTCGGTTGAACCCAACCTTACAGTACATATTATGGGTCTCATTATAGCCTTGACGGTATCCTGGCGGTAAACCTGCCAGGATACCATCAAAGGCTATTACCGTTTCCAACAGTCGGTCCTGCAGCACTGCTGCCAGATTCTGAGTGCCGGAGTGATTGTGTAAATCCCCATTCATGTAGTCCCACAGGACTCCATGAGGGGGATTTGCTGTCACGGTGTGGGTAATGAGTTTTTTTTTTGCTGGTAGGGCACCGGTAAAGTGCCGGTATCCACGAATACTGGTACCTTTTTACCAGACCGGCCGTTTTAGGATGAGGTCATATGGCTCTTTAAGATACAGCCTCAAAGTGGATATCCACTTTATAATATCTCATGATAATTTGGAGAAGTGGGGCTGAAGCACATGCAAATGGCCGGTGCTCTCCCTGGTATCTGCTCCGCAGCACTTCTGAGACCAAAATGAGTCTCAGTCATAGGCAGTATTGTCTGGCTTGGCATCCTCTCTTTCACTCGGAAGCAATATATCTCTGCGAACTGTAATAATGTCATGCCCTGTGTTTGTTTTCTTCCTATTCTGTCTGTCCTCTTTCTATCGTCCAGGTCTATGTCTATTAGTACAGCAATAGGTTGGCTTTTGGGCAAGGAGGTAGCCCCCTCTACTCCCACATTCCTTGGTCATTTCCTTGGTGAGCAGTTGAGCACTGACTTTTGGAAGCCATATCATGATCACGAAAGCAGCACCAATTTCTTTCCCAAATTTGGCATGCGACCGTAGTTGATTCCTGCTGAATGCCAGGCTCCGGTAGTGGCAGCCTTGGTTCTCAGCACTCCCGACTACTGCAATTCTCTTTATTTGGCCCAGCCTCGCTATCTGATCCAAAGGCTTCAACTGTTGCAAAATGCTGCCGTCCACTGCGTACTCCGCCCCCCCTTTGGATCCCACATCTCTCCGCTGCTCAAGAAATGACACTGGCTTCCTGTGGCCAGCCTGATCCTGTTTAAATCATTGTGTCTGGTGCATCATGCCTTTTATGGCTTGGGTGCTGAGTATCTCCAAGCAAAGTTTACTCATTACACTCCTGCTCGTTTGCTGCGCTCCCAATCTGCGTGTCTTCTCATTGCCCCCCATTATCATCTGTCTCGTATGGGAGGCCGTGCCTTTTCGGTGGCGGCTGCTAGAGCCTGGAATGAGCTGCCGATTACCCTCTGTGCAACTGAAGACCACCTCACTTTTCACCGGCTGCTGACAACTACTCTATTTTAGTCCGTTTCTCTCCTTTTGTGTTGTCACTGCTCTGTTCTTTGAAACCTCTTCAATACCTAGCGCCAAGATGCATCTGGGTGTACGTGCGCTTTACCAAGTTCACATAACATAACAGTTAAATGATCAGCCTTGATACCTGGAATTTAAGGTGCCTGAGATCCCCCATAGAGAAGCAACAGCTCTTGTGTCACCCAAGTAAGCTGGAAGCGCATGTCGCCCTGTGAAGATATCAGGCTGGAGACGCTTTGCCTTAAATAAACGTCCTTTATTCAGGTTTGAAAAACTGCTCATTCGAGGCAGAGCTTAACGATTCTGTAAGTTCTCAGAAGTTCGAAGCAGAGTTTCTGGAGTACGGGTGCCGTCTGTTCTTCCATCAGAACGGCACCTCAGTATGCCCAGTGGAATTCCTCTTTTTCCTCCCTCCACGCTTCTGCATCTCTCCGTCTGTAATACCCAGAAAAAGAAAATAATGAACCTGACCCTTCCCGATCCCCGTCCAATCAGCGGTCTCCATGGCCGCCACGTTCTGTATGGTGCTCCAGATGTCTCTTTCCCTCCCCTATGGGCGGTACTGTTTTTCGCGCAGCGAAACCTCATCCAAGCCAACCTGACCACAATGGGGCTAGAGACAGCTGCAACTGTGATGCAGGGCCGTTTGCGGGGCTAGGCACGCCCCCTCCTGCCACATTAGGAGTATGGACTAGCTTTGTCATGATAGAATCTTGCGTGTCTTGTTTGCCAGGGATGCAAAGTAACACAGGAATGAGATATTGCAGGGGAACGATGCACCCTTGGGAAACGTAGTGCGAGGCTGTACCAGGGGAATAGCAGATGCAGCCACACACACCCTCATCCAGGAAACGGATCTACTGGGAAAGGAGGCTGCCAAACTCAAAAGGCAATGGGTGCGGCATGTGGTTGATTCTGAGCCCAAAGGCCAAAAGGGAGGGGTGGCGATGATTTTCCACAAAAGCCTTGCAAACCAAATCAGAAATACCAATGCTGATCAGAACGGTATATGGGCAATCGTAGAATGCACAATTGATAGTACACCTGTTGTCATCCTTAATGTATTTGGCCCTAACCAGATAGACCCACATTTCTGGGATGACCCAAGACGAATGACGCAATCCATTGGGGGAAACCCCTTTACAGTAGGAGGAGACTGCAGCCTCCCCCTCGACCCGGTGATGGATAGGAAATCTACATGCAAATCTGTCCATAAGGAAAAGCACAAGGCTTTTCAGAATGTTATCCAGGGTAATGATCTAATGGAAAAATGAGTGTGCAACCCGTACGAACTTGATCACATCTTTTATTCACCACCGAGTGCCTCCCGCTTGAGGATTGATTATATTTTCATGAGCAGGACTATGGTGAATAACATTTGTAATGTATCAATATTCCAAATGGTCATTTCTGACCATGCCCCACTGGTAAGTCCGATAGACTGGGAGAAGCCACATGGTCGATTTAACAGGTGCTGTCGACACACAGAACTCCTCCACTTTCAGGAGTTTAGAACATCAGTCGAGAAATGCCAGCAGAAGTTTTTACAGATTAATGAGATGGGGAAACTGGCCAGGCGGTGATATGGGATGCATATAAGACCGCTCTTAGAGGGCACAACATAGGGTTTGTTTCTGTGAGAAATAGTCAAGCGAGAAATAAAACAAGGGAGGCTCTCTGACTACTTAAGATTAAAGAAAATTAATATCTCAAAGCACCTTCCCCACAATAGTTGCAGGCCCTCATTAAACCCAAAATAGAATATAACAGGGGGAGCACCAACAAAGACTTGGGTGAAAAAGTTGTTATAGGCCTATCCCATCTTATTAACACGGGGCATTTTTGCAAAAGTATTGGCAAAGAGGTTAGATCCTGTTGTCCCTAAACTAATCCACAAGGATCAATCCAGTTTGATCAAAGAGAGTATCGACGACCAATAGACACCTGCTTTGGGACATCAGAGTTGGCAAGACAGTTGGACAAACCCTGGGCAGCGATCACCCTCGACCCCGAGAAGGCTTTCGACAGGGTTCGGGGGCATTAGGGGTTTAACAGAAACATTGGGATGGCATGGTTTTGGTCAAAGGATTATATCTACGATACTTACTTTATGCCAACATCCTAGCTGTACAGTCTTCATCAATGGTGTGCTCCTGCTCTGCTTCACACTGCACAGAGGGACCAAGCATGGATGCCTGCTTCACCAATTCTATCCCTTGAGCCGCTGCTCCAGCATATACAAACGAATGAGACTCTAGGGGAGTAGGTCTCAGAGAATTCCAGGTCAAAGTATTGGCCTATGTGGACAATATTTTAGTCTATATGGAAAATCCTATGCTAGCCCTGCCCGGTTTCATGAAGGAAATAGCTAGCTATTGCAAGGTATCTGGATATAAATGTAAAATTGAGAAAAAAGAGGCTATGCCGTTAAATAAATACTGTCTCAAAGCACAGTTGGAGCCAGCTGGCTTTTTAGGGCAGCAGACCTTGAATACCTAGGAATGCATTTCTGTAAGTTAATGCAAGATACAATAGGGGTGAATGCGGACGCCATCGAAAAGAAAGTGCACTCCTTGCTAAACAAGTTGTCCCGTCCTGTTGAGGAACAATCGAAACCATGAATATTAGTCTTTCACCAGTAGTACTGTACCCACTATCCATGCTACCAGTGGAATGGGTGTCCTCTCTATTCAAGAGCATAAGCAAGCAGTTGGTTCAATTCATATGGCAGGGCAAAAAGCCCAGAATTTCTGTCAGCAGATTACGATGGTCCAGTGGCAAGCTTCCGCCGAGTTGGGGTCAAACGGAAGGAGCTGCGATCTCATAGTGTCTACTCGAGCTGTGAAGATCAGGAGGTCACCAGGGTTGGTTAGCGGTCGAAGTTCTACAGTGTTGAGCTGGTACCAGGATGTGCAGGCAAGCCTATTTGATGCAGGGGCTCAGGCGTCGCTGTGAGGAATTCGACCATCTGCACAGCAGTGTGCGCTCGCATAAGCTTTTTGATTTTTTTGAAAATGAAAATGATTGATGGGAGCTCAACCTCCGAAAATGTGTGAGGCCATTCCGCACACATTTTCTCTGCTCACTGCGCAAAACGCATAGTCACGTGTACTCTGGCAGGACACCGCCTACAGGCGCCGTCCCACCCTTGTCATGTTCTGCTGAATTGGGACAGCCACGGGTACATGAAAGCATCTCAAGAAGGGAGAAGGCACACCTTCCTCTAGCCATGGATAGCCTAATTAAAATATCAATGTCCCCATGTATCTGCTTTCCTATTGTTTAGTTCAGCTGGTGGTAGTGCATACTAATGAGAGATAATTGAGGCAAGCCTGTTGAAGGGGCTTGCTCGCGAAACAGACACCAGGAAGGCGGGGCTTACACCCCTTTGGTGTGTAATATGTCAACTTGAAGCTAGTTCCCACTCCTCTGTATGAAAAGCAGTGAAATACGTGTCTGGGCCCCTATTTACCATAGGCAAACTCCTACAGAGCGGACCCCTTTCAGAGGGAGAGGCATGTGAAATCAGAGAGACCTGCGCTTTAATCAAGAGTTACAGAGGGCTCTGTTAACCAGAGAGACACTTTGATCTACAACAGACAGGAAGATGGGTGGGACTTAGGTATATGTTGTCACCCCTTACCTTTCCTGCTGCAGAGTGCTCTGGTTCCGACCTCATGTATAAGTGAAGATAGTTGGTGGGGACCCAGATTGGTTCATTAAGGTAGGGTTAGCCTGCACCAATCACTGGGGCCCATTTGGCTTCAAAAGAGGGCTGAACCCCTCACTTATCAGATCATCCAACGACTTTGAAAGGAGTAAGAAGAAGGACTCATTTGGACCCAGTCTGAAGCTAAAGTCGACTTTACATCTTCCGCCAGTGAAGGAAGGCCAGGAGTTCTAAGAGGGAAGCAAGATCCCTCCCCTAAGCATCTCCCAGAGAACAGAGGAAGATACCAGACTCAGAGGACCCATCCAGCAGCTCCAGAACCGGTACCCAGCCAGCACACAGCGTGCCCTGCTAGGTTCTGCCAGCAAGCTTCCTACGTGGGAAGTACCGGAGAGTATCTGAACTAAGGACAAGGCCATTGCCTGCAAACACTCTCCTAAGATTTGGGCCGTCCACATTGAAAGGACAACACAAGCCCTGCGAAGAAGCTAGGAGGGGTGCCACATGAGCATCAACCAGCGTCCATCTTTTAAGGACATTTTCGAGACAGTCGAGTCCTCGAATCGCGACTGGCTGCACCACTGACTGTTGTCAGCCTGCTGTCGCCAGAGCCGTCCGAGACTCCTCGACCAGCATTCCACATCTGTCAACTAGCACAGAGACAACGATTCTTGACCCCGAGCCACCGTGTAGGCCAGCATGCAGCCGTCTGTCTAGCCTCCCTGGCCGAACTGCCTACAGCCTGATACCTGCAGCGGTCTTCCGCCTCTCGGGAGCTGCAAAGGGGCACTGGAACCGCCTCAACTCTGTCAAGCATCTGTCAAGCATCAAGAACTTCTTAAGCACCAGGTACATTGTGGTTCTGCCCCCTAGAGACAGTTACGACCCTTTGCCCCTTGGTGCTGAAACCAAATAACCTTGAACAGTAAGACTGATTACTTTAACAGTTACCCCCGAGTCAGTATCCAGAGTGCATCCCTTTCCTTTGTGAAACGGTCTGTCTTCTGTGTTCCTTTACAGGGTGGGTTGTATTTGGTAGTGTGTGCTTGAACTGTCTGTTGTAGTAATAATAAAGTAGATATTTTCATACAACCTTGACCTGACAATTCCTTTTATTATTGGGTAGTAGTTGTATATTTGCTGTGTTGCTACTAAGCAACGAACCGCGACCTTGCGCAGATAAGCCTGCCGTTCCGTCCACGTTACCAACATTGGACAAGGAAGTTTATAATTGACTTTTGTGCCAATCTGTTCAGATCCCTTCTGGAGTACTAGAGGTGGAGGCAGTGGTGGAAATGGAAAAAATGTGGTGGGGATCCCACAACACAAGGACCGGGGTGGGGGAGGAGTTGGGGGGGGTGACCAAAAGGGCGTGGTCTGGAGGGGGCAGGGCTCGAAGTGGACATCCAGCAATGCTGGAATACTTAAAAAAAAAATAATTAAAGAAAAGAAAAAGAAAGAATAAAAAGCACCTGCGACGGCAGCGTTGCCTTTTATCGCCGGCTTTGGCACACATGTAGCGAGCATTGGGCATTACACACCAGTGCCAAAGCCGGCGGTAAAAGGCAATACTGCCGTCACAGGCGCTTTTTTTTCTTTTTTTGTTTTTTAAGTATTCCAGCACAGTTCGATGGCTTGGGCAGCTGACTCGGGCCGGATCCCGAGATCCGGCTCCATATCTGGTGCCGGATCTCGGATCTGCTGAGAGCCGGCCCAATGACCAGCACTGGGTGTAGGGCTGATTGATGGTTTAGAAACGGGTAGTCATCCCTGGACCACTGGTGCCCCAGAAGTTGATTCGACACAGGTGCTGTTTGGAGGGCACCAGTGTCGGGTCGAGCAACTTACAGGCACGGCGGTGCTAATCAACCCACCAGCTGCAGACCTTTGAATAAACCCATCAATCTTTCAACGCAAAGTTTGAGGGGAACACTTTCTACGTCCTTTAACGTACGGCATTTCTGTATCATGTAGTGCTCAAATTACAACTGACGAGCCCCTCCACGTTTGGTCCAACGTAAAGAAAGCCAGCACTAAGCGTAGCAGGAATCCCCTATGGCTGCTCTCAAGAGCCACAAGGGTTTACTTCCAAGAAGCGGGATAGGATTATAGCCCAGAAGCACGTGCCTCTATGACTGCACAGAAAGCTTTGCACGGTACTGGTTTTGCTGCGGTGAGAGCGAAAGCATCATTTCAGAATTAAGAAAGGCGGCTTCACGCGCCAGCACTTTCCTGGCCCGCAGACAGATCAGCTGAGAGCCACGTAAGTGCTGCTCTGGAAATCCCTGCATGCATTAGCGATGAGCATCAAGAATAAATACACACATGAGCACATATACAACCTCCCGAAACTTCGCTTGCACGTTAATGGCTTCCAAGTAGACACACAAAGAAGGCGGGCGGCAATAGACATAGAAAAGGTACTCTCGTACAGAGCTAAGTCAATCTCAGACGGTCTAATGGTTTTCTGCAACTCATAAGGACGCCCAGTTTCACTTTTGGTAGATAAGGAGACGCACTATAAAGGAATTTGCACAGAATCCCAGACTTTTGTTGACGTGTACAAGACCGGAAGAGGATACTCAGAGTCAGCACACCACACATTGCCTCTAAATAATTGACAAAAAATGGTAAGAAACTTAAGAATATTAAGGCCTGCAGGGTCTGCATTCTGAGTATCTCTCGCAGGCTGGTGTTGGCTTCTATTTGGGTGGCGGGTGCTCCAATTCGATCAAAAAACAGAAAGTAAACACTGTGTTCCATTGAGATTTAAATCTCACTAATTTCACCAGGGCCCAATGCTGTACTGATGCAGTTGATAAATTCACCCGCATGTAGAGTACATTGAACTGTGAATGGTTTTGCGCAGTGGCAGGAAAGGTTTCTCCACATTGCCATGCTACCGCACATCACCATGGAGCCGCACTAAGAAGCATGTGCAGACTCCCGGCCGCTTTCCATATTAGGCCGCTCAGCTGACATTACAATGATCTGTCCAATCAGAGCTCACCACAGCTATGGGCCACTCCTTCTCGGTGTTAATTGAGACAGCAAACGAGTGTTGGGAAAACAGCACGTGCCCTTTCCTGACTTAGCTAGGATTCTAGGCTGAGACGTTTATAAAGTCAGAATTACTTCACAGCAGAGTTGAGGGGATGCTTCTGTTGCATAAACATACAACTCAAGACCCCCAAGAAGCAGACATGAACTATAGCAATACTCATTAGTTGCAGAGTTCCAAAGGTCCACTGTTTGCACTACAAAAGTGTGATCTTTAGTATACATCTCATTGTACAGGGAAGTTAAAAGGTCCCTGTGTAGTTGTGACCCAGTACCGTAAACACTTTGCCAGCTGGAAGTCATCAAAGGGGCCCTCGCTCATAAATGAACACTCGGTATGAGTTTTTTTTATGTATATTGTTTTTGTATAAAGCTTTCAAGACGGTGGAAAACTGGTCCCCGCACATTCAATAACGTTGTTTGGGCCACATTAGAAGGTTTTACGGGGAAGGTCTAACTTTTCTATTATTAACAATGTGCTTATTAAACACAAAGTTAGCTGCTCGCGGTGTACAGATGAGAAGATCGTCCCCATGATAGGTGAAGAAGGACTTATAGGCTAGCAAAAGTCAGGCTCCCTGCGATATTGGCTACTCTGCAAGGCCCTGCCGTGTTTTGGCATTAGGCGCTTCAACACAGGCTAGGCACCGCCGGCCTCAAAAGCAACATATTCGGCGGGTCAGCCAAGCCACCCAGTAGTATTGCACACAAGGGTGTGCGGGGAGGCATTATCACTACCTTACACTGCACGGCACGTGGGGCTGGGAGGCATTATCACTACCTTATACTGAACGGCACGTGGTGCTGGGAGGCATTATCTGCTACCTTATACTGCACGGAATGTGGTGCTGGGAGGCATTATCCACTACCTTATACTGCACGGCACGTGGTGCTGGGAGGGATTATCTGCTACCTTATACTGCACGGAATGCGGCGCTGGGAGGCATTATCTGCTACCTTATACTGCACGGAATGCGGCGCTGGGAGGTATTATCTGCTACACTGAGTGGTGCTTGGAGGCATTACCTGCTACCTTATACTGCACGGAATATGGTGCTGGGAGGCATTATCCACTACCTTAAACTGCACGGCACGTGGTGCTGGGAGGCATTATCCACTACCTTATACTGCACGGCACGTGGTACTGGGAGGCATTATCTGCTACCTTATACTGCACGGAATGCGGCGCTGGGAGGTATTATCTGCTACACTGAGTGGTGCTTGGAGGCATTACCTGCTACCTTATACTGCACGGAATGCGGCGCTGGGAGGTATTATCTGCTACACTGAGTGGTGCTTGGAGCATTACCTGCTACCTTGAATGCGCTCCCCACTGCACTAAGAGCAGAAACTCTCTCCCTGCCTTTAGAAAAATCCTTAAAACGACCCTCTAACTAAAACGCTCGCTACTACATGTTTTACAAACAGTCCTATGCAATTGTACAATAATCATGCCTGTATGTGTTTTTTTCATGTGTAACTAAGTTTGATCACTCTCTGTAACAAGCGCCACGATGCCCCCGGGCTGCAGCGTGCTCAACAAATATGAATAAATAAATAAATACCTTATACTGCACAGAATGCAGTACTGGGAGGCATTATCTGCTACCTTCTACTGCATGGAATGCAGTGCTGGGAGGCATTATCTGCTACCTTCTACTGCATGGAATGCGGTGCTGGGAGGCATTATCTGCTACCTTCTACTGCATGGAATGCGGTGCTGGGAGGCATTATCTGCTGCCTTCTACTGCACGGAATGTGATGCTGGGAGGCATTATCCACTACCTTATACTGCACGGAACGTGGTGCTGGGAGGTATTATCTGCTACCTTATACTGCACCGAACGTGGTGCTGGGAGGCATTATCTGCTACCTTATACTGCACGGAATGTGGTGCTGGGAGGTATTATCCACTACCTTATACTGCACGGCACGTGGTGCTTGGAGGCATTATCTGCTACCTTATACTTCACAGAACGTGGTGCTGGGAGGCATTATCTGCTACCTTATACTGCACGGAATGTGGTGCTGGGAGGCATTATCCACTACCTTATACTGCACGGCACGTGGTGCTTGGAGGCATTATCTGCTACCTTATACTTCACAGAACGTGGTGCTGGGAGGCATTATCCACTACCTTATACTGCACGGCACGTGGTGCTTGGAGGCATTATCTGCTACCTTATACTTCACAGAACGTGGTGCTGGGAGGCATTATCTGCTACCTTATACTGCACGGAATGCGGCGCTGGGAGATATTATCTGCTACACTGAGTGGTGCTTGGAGGCATTACCTGCTACCTTGAATGCGCTCCCCACTGCACTAAGAGCAGAAACTCTCTCCCTGCCTTTAGAAAAATCCTTAAAACGACCCTCTAACTATAACGCTCGCTACTACATGTTTTACAAACTGTCCTATGCAATTGTACAATAATCATGCCTGTATGTGTTTTTTTCATGTGTAACTAAGTTTGATCACTCTCTGTAACAAGCGCCACGATGCCCCGGGGCTGAAGCGTGCTCAACAAATATGAATAAATAAATAAATACCTTATACAGCACGGAATGCAGTGCTGGGAGGCATTATTTGCTACCTTATACTGCACGGAACGTAGTGCTGGGAAGCATAATCTGCTACACTGAGTGGTGCTTGGAGGCATTATCTGCTACCTAATACCGCACAGAATGCGGTGCTGGGAGGCATTATCTGCTACCTTATACTGCACGGAATGCAGTGCTGGGAGGCATTATCTGCTGCATGGAATGCGATTCTGAGAGGCATTATCCACTACCTTATACTGCATGGAACGTGGTGCTGGGAGGCATTATCTGCTACACAGAGTGGTGCTTGTAGGCATTATCTGTTAACTTATACTGCACGGAATGTGGTGCTCGGAGCCATTATCTGCTGCATGCAATGTGATTCTGGGAGGCATTATCCACTACCTTATACTGCACGGAACGTCGTGCTGGGAGGCATTATCTGCTACACAGTCTGGTGCTTGTAGGCATTATCTGCTACCTTCTACTGCACGGAATGTGGTGCAGGGAGGCATTATCTGCTGCCCCTATTGAGAGCACTTACCAGCTCATGGCGAGCTCTATTTAGAATATTGGTCCCAGTCCCTTCTTATCTGGCATTCATGCCAGAGCCAATGAGATTGCTCAGAAAACATGCCAGATTCACTGGTAAATGCCCACCATCTGAGCAACCAGACAACTGCTCTAGCTCCATTCTCTGCCACAACTGCCTTCCTCGGCACAACCCGCTGGCCACCAGGTGACATGACGTCCCGTCGTCACCCACACTATACCATCTGGGACCCTTCAGCTGCCTTCCACGCCATGCATATTGCCTTGCTGTACCTTTGACATCTGAAAAAATAGAAAAGGGACTCCTGATTCTATTTCCCGTGACCATCTTTCATTGTAGAGTTAGCGTTTTAGGAAATTCAGCCCATGCAGACTGTGCAAAGCAGTGTTCTATTTAAAAAATAAAAGCCACCCCCGAATTGTACCTGGGGTGCTAGGGATATTAATAGCCGCGAAAGGCGGGGGGGATTTGTCAACCATCCCCTCCCCCCTTAGCCCTTAGTGAAGTACGTTGGGTTAGCACAACATTACTGGCTGACAAAGATCCCCCTGCCACACCATTAACACTACAATATATTCAATTCAGACCCAGATCACTCTTGATTCTGTGAAGGGTAAGGAATGAAACTCAGGCACAGTGGATTCCTGTTTTTGGCTATAGACGTATCATACAAAATGGGTTGGAAAAACACCTCTCTATCCCTGCTCTAAGAAGTATTTTCCCTACCAAAACCAAAACGAATGGGTCGGTCCTTTGTCAGAATGTCCAAAACATCAAGAAGTCCTGTGTCTAAAGTACTATTCTGACCCCACATTCTAAAATCAACCCTAAAGTGAAAGGTCAATGTCTTTGGCCTTGAAAAGTATATAAATGCTCAAAAGAAGAAATGTTAACTCCAACATAAAAGTTCCAAAATAAATATGTCTCGCAACTCCAGAGGCTAATTCCCTTCCCCTGGATTTCTCTTTACTTAATAGCAGTTCTCTGAGTTCCTTATAGCAATACAATGAGTATTCAAAGTACTGCCTGGTGTAGTCTCCTGCCAGGCTTCCTCTTACTCCAGGATATGTTTTATTCACGCTCCTTGGTTATCTCTTAATAGCTTTCTGTAAGGATTCTCTCATATAACATTGTCAACTTTGTCTTTTCCTGGAAAGTTCTCTTGCCAGGACTTGCCTTTTGCACCAACAGCTCTTGCTTGCAAATGCCTGGTATACTCTCCGGTCAGGGCTTTGTTAGCATGTAAATGACTTGTTCTCATGCAGTTGTTCTCATATTTTCAAATTTGCGATGCCTGGTATACTCTCCTGCCAGGACTTCCTTTCAGATGCACACTTCTGTACGTTAGGGCTGCCTGCAATACTCTCCTTCCAGGACTTCCTATACTCGTACTGTGCACACTTGTAAACTTGACGATCTCTTGTTACACTGTTCGGTTTTTTTAAGTAGGTTAGCGTCTTTTGTTCAGTCTCATTCAACTCATTGGCTTTATTTTCCTTTCGGCACCATTGTTTGCAGAAATTCACACTTGCAACTTTGACAGTCTCTTGATATTATATAATTTGGTTTCTTTAAATCATACGACACCTTCCTTTCCGTTTCATTTACTATGTGTACTTTGGTTTCCTTTCAGCACCATTGTTCGTATGCCCAGTGTCCCTTCTTCCCTCGGGTGGACTCACCGGGTTGTTGCAACGGGAATAGCCTCTCTCGCAGTACACCACCGGCCTGTGGCCGTCGTTCCCGTCCTCGTCGTGTGTCTCGCTAGCCTGATGTTCAGCTTCCTGGACTCCAGTAGCACAGAGGCTGCTCTCCAGTACAGCTTCCCATCGGGATACATTCTTCCTCACTCTGGCATTCCCGCAGCTTGCCGGTCTGAGCACTCTTCCTCCTCCGGTACCTCTTCTGAGCCGCCAGGCTCCACGGACCATGCCTCTCGCTGGTAGTCCTTGAGTCAGCACAGAGTGGAATATTGTCCTCCATGGAAGCTCTCCTTACACAGTTGATCTCTCAGTTTAAATGTCCCACCTAAAGTCAGGCGCTCGCAACAACTAGAATGCAGCGTGTGTTCCTGGCCTTTCATGATCCACATTACTTGGCTTATCTTCCTTGTGGCAGCGGTTTCAGTATTAGAAGATGCCTTTAGTAGGTTCAAGGGGAAAGTGAGGAAAACTATAGCGTGCCATCAAGGCATGAGGAATGGAAGGGTCATCCTCAAAAGGAAGAGGGGAGTACCAGGTCTCATCCAATAGTGTCATGGGACCTCCCTGTGAGTTACCTCCCCCATGTGATCCTCCCTCATACAGCCAGCGCTAGGCTCAGGATCAGGCAGTGGCTGCCTTCCACTGGCCACATGGGAAGAAGCCGCCCCAGGAGAAGCAGTGATGACACCATTGGATTCATCACAATTCTCTTATCCAGAATTCACCTCCAGAGCCTCAATGCTCCCTCGGAGAACAGCCTCCCTTCCATTGGGTCAGACTGGAGCCAAGTACCATTCCTTGCATTGCTAAGGCATTTATATACACGAGGGCGAGCATGCCACTGACGTCAGGGATAGGCCACGCAATTAGCATGGCCCCTTCCATAATTTGGTGTGCAGCAAATCGTGTATAACACTGTACGGTAGTAGTGAACATATAGCATAGACTAGAGGGACCAATTATGCCGTGGGACACTAGCCCAGGACATAGTACCAGCACTTCTGGCTAGTGTCAAGGGCTAAGAACTAGCGCATCCTGGTTAGTATAGCTCAACGTCTGCTATTGTAGACAAAGCTGTAGGCTCTTTCATCAATGCCTTTGCCCTGTCCGTTTCTTCTCTTCCGTGGGACCCTTCAGTACATATGTTTGGAGTAGAAGAGGAGCTGGTGCTTCACATCTGTAACCAGTGGTATTGGAAGGACCTGTGCCTCAGATGTGAGCAATGACGCATGGTGTCCGCTAACCTGGCCCCATCTTTGACAGTACTCTGGTGGTGGGCCTGCTACTCCACTCCATGTAAATATCAGGTCAGTGATTGAAGAGGCGGCCAAAAGCGGAGTGGGGGAGGAGGGGTAAGTGAGTGAAGAACCTCACTTCTCATCCTCGTCCACATCATGCAACACTAGAAGGAGTCTGGGCTTCCACCCAGCTCCGTCCAACCCCGATAACTGCTTTTCAGTGTTTAAGTCAGATTTAGCATGAGGGCAGCTGCACTAAATAACAGAACCCCCTTCTTTTGTCTCCAATGTCCACTTTCTAAAAAGCTTGGTTTGCTTTAGAAATCCACACGGGCTGCACTATTAATGGTCAGACTGTGTGTCCTTAAATCCTTGCATCTTGCAAACAGGGTCCTTTCCTCAGTTATGATTCTTAAAGGGATACTGCTGCATCTGTGAACCCCCCCCATCCAGAAAAGCAAGTCCTCAGTCTTGATGTCTGCTCCATTTTAGCCGCTCCTTCCCATTCAGGCGGTCTGGGTGCTAAATGACAACTTGCGCAATACACTTTCTTCCCTGGAAAGGGGCCAGCCAGTTACTACTATATGCAGTCTTTGCGGTAAACTGCATGGCACCGAGAGTCGCGCAGAGGATCGTGTGCAACCTGAAGGGCGTATGTTTGGATTCCATCCTAGATTTCCGGCCATTCAAGGCCAATAGATGGAGTACAATGGAAAGGATTATTACTCGTTTCTAGTGCACCACAAAACTCCAAAATCTACAGAAGTGTTATTTAGCTTATTATTGGTGTAAATGGTTTGAGAACCAGGTGCACACCATTTGGCCAGGCCAAATGAACAGCTTAAAAAAATGCCAACAACAGAAAAAGTACCAAGGCAGATTATTATTAATATGGATCAATTTTAAGAGCAGACTCTCCAATTGGCAACATTACTTATTAATGGTGTGTTTTACAATGCAAAGTTTTCAATAGAGACAATCCCATTATGCATCTTATTTGCACAAGATCACAAGGCTGCAGAGCAGCAAAAGGACGCCACTTCCCTAGGCTGGTCCACGGGCTCAAAGCAAGTCAGCTTCACAGATACTGTTTGGGGGCCTCTGAAGACGTGGATGACGACGAACACATTGGAAAATATGGGCACACATGTGTTTCTCTTAGCAACGTGCACAGGTGTGCACTGTTGCAAAGCTGTGGTTCTCTCTTGATACACAGAAATGCGAACTCGCCACATAATGCACATGTGAATCTGACAAAGAGACGTTTTAGCCGCATAGCGCCTGTGAACATACTCTACAACGTACTCAATAACGGCTGGCAACACATAGCAAGCTTACAACTACTTAACGCGGAGGGGCATTAGCAAATGTTAGATCATGTTTCCTAACTTCGCTGGGCTCAAAGCGAGAAGCACCATTCCATGCAGGCGCGATAGAAGCATTATTCAGTCCAAAATCAAAGGTTCAGATCTTCCAACCATTGTTTGATAAAAGCTGACCCCTGGGGTAGATAGACGCGCCGTGTCTCAAGATGGTATGCTAGGGTATTTATAGCGCGCTGAATACCCAGAGGTTTCTAAGCACTGACTCGCGGATCGAACCGGTGGTGCTCCGTGTCGTCTTGCTTCCTAGGCGAGCACGTTGCCCCTGAGCTATCCTCCCGAAGGTTCACGTAGACACGGCCCACCGCGTTAAACACTAAAAAGGTTAAACTTGACAGTCCCAGGCAGTGAGCGGAGTAAGCTCTCAGAGTAAGGAATCGCCGGGCAGCATCACACCACGGTGCAGGTTTAATATTATATCGTGTTACATTTTTGTATAAAATGGCAAACATGCCACCTGTATGCACCGTAGTGCCACAGGAGAATATTTTGAGCATTTTGAGTTAGGGGAAACAATGTTCTTCACTTGGGGAAGAAAGATGGACTTGCATGGTCTTACTATTGAAAGACAAAACATGGTATTGGGAGAGCTACAGTGGGGAGATGGGAGTATTGCTACCGTTTGTGGTGGGGGGGGCCTGTGGGCTGTTTTAAGACATCTTTGTATTCCCCCCAAAGACAGGCATAGGAGCAGGGACGTCTTCTGCTGCAGTATAAGTGTGAGATTTAGAATGTTCCTATGGATTCAAGCATAGTCTCTCAGAAGACATGGGGGGACTGTCTCACAGCTCCCAGTGGTCTGGAGACTTCGATTTATTACACAGCTAGAATGCATCATTCATGCGTCCCACCAGAACGCCTGCGGCAAGCAGGTCCTGCCTCAGAGAACCTCAAAAAACAAAACAACTATCAACCAAAACTGGTCTCATTATAAGACGCACAGCAGCTAGTCCTGGTCATAGGATGCCTGGTCATCTTACAGCGGCATCCCTTCTGCTGGCACCTTGCAGTCTCCCCGTGGAGAGAGAGAGAGAAGGAAACACGGGAAAACAGGGCAACAGGCGCGCATTGGTCATGGAGCAGACGCGAGAGCAGGCGCCGTGGTATACAAGATAATCGGCGAAGGATCACAATCCTGGAAAGAACTAAGGACTGGAGAAATAAGGATCAAAATGCATAGATGTGTGCACAAACAATCTCACTCAACAATGGCAAGTAAAAAAGTATAAAGCTTTAATTAAATAACCAACATCTAAAATAGTCAATGCATAAATATATAAACAACTTTACCACCAGTGATAGAATATTGCATAACCATCAACACACGAGGGCATAATACTCTATAGCACAGTCTTAACATATGCCTGTACACAGTCATACATAATTTTATAGTGTGCTATTGCACCAACTTGGCAAGTTCTAACACATTGTATTTCAACAACTGCCCAACATGTTTCATCCGTTTGTAATGTTTCGCTGATTACAGGGACTTCTTCAGGAGGACCATTGGTAAATGCAATGGTACGGTGACTCTTGATAAAAGATTACACAAACATGAAAAGACCTTTACTGGAGAAATAAGGGCCACAGGAATTCATCCAGCTCCATTCAATTGTTTGTTTGTTTGTTTGTTTATTTTATTTATGAAGCGCTCCGGACCCGGGAGTAAATGGGCGCTGGTACATGTTACAAAGCACAATACATGGTAATTAACAGTGATACTGTGTTCTGGCCTCACCTGTGATACAAAATTAAAGAATATTCTGAGCTGAATTTATTCCACGGTCACTCCTTAATTAAACTATAAACGTTCGATCCTAAGGAGGGTTAATGGAACAGAATAAAAGGTGCCATACATACTATGTAATCCAGCGGGTGGAGAAGGAATTGTCTTTAGGAGAGTTGGCACGATCAGGTCACCTGGGCACCGCTTTCCCAGACTTTGTCTCAGTTGCGTTGGTTAATGTCGAGTTGAACAAAATCTAACTAAGTGCCTGATACTAACAAACTGGTAGAGCTCAGCGCAGGAAGGCTGTAGTGAAGCCCCAGTAACCTGTGACACTACATTCAGGACATACCAATCTATGGTGCCCCCTATTGAACCCTTGCAAGGCTTCTGCTGCTGGCTCCGAGAATATAGGACACCTTTGATGTACCAAGGTTTATATATGAGGGATGGGGCCTTCATTTTGAGGGGGTTGGGGCAATCCTAAGGAGCCTGGCTGCAAAACCCACCTTAGACAGTGTTGTATGACCAGTAACTGGGATAGTTTGAGATTCTCTTGAGATTGTGCTGCCTCCACTGGAGGCCCCGCCTTGTGGATAGGTACCACTACCAACGCCGCCCACGCGCATCAATGTGCGAAGAACACCCTTTTATATCAATGCAGAGCTCTCGACAAAGCCACGCATGAGTACTGACTGCTGCCACTGTGACTGTGCTGCTGATTCCAAACCACATCTGTATTTAGCTAATCTGACTACTGGGGCAATAAAATACAGCAGGTTTCTGCCTGCCAGAAATCGCTACTTTGAAACAAGCTGCCTTCATTTAAGATTGTTTAAGAACAGCGCATTCAAAAGCGTGTCACTGGAGTCTAAGACTGTATGACGTCACTTCCTTAATATCATGTGATGTCACCGCCGCTTACTTCTACAAGCTTGGTTCAGCAATGGGATTGATCTTTTGTATGATGCACTATCAAACGTGCTACTCGGAATCGGGGTGGGGGGAGCTTTGGTTAGGGCCGTGGCCTTGGTACAGGGGGCTGGATCTCACCAACTCATGCTTAGGCCTTTCCCCGAACTAGAGTCTGCGCTCGCCTATTATGGGGTGTCGTCTTGGCAAATGCTTGGCTCATCGTGGGAGCCAAACAGGAGAGCTGGGGCGCAATGGTATTATACCTTTGATGCTGCCAGACACTCCTTTTTGTTCCACATCACAGCTCCCAGCCCTGCTGGCAGGCTGCCTGTGGGGGGTCTGAGCCTGTGATTAAGAAACAAAAGGAGGGCCCAGGAGCACCAAAGGATGAGACCACTGCAACCCAGCTCTCCCTTTGTTTCTTAAAGAGAGTAGCTAACACATAGCAGGCAGCCCTTTCATTCAAGGAGCTGTGTGGTTAAAGGGCTGCATTTGAAGGTCACTGACACCTGTAGGAAGCCCTTTAACCATGCAGCTCCTTCAGTGAAAGGATTGCCTGCAGGGGGTTAGCAGAAGGAGAGCTGGGGTGCCCGGTCTCTCCTTTTGTTCCTTAATGAAAGGAGCAGGCGGACATCAGGCAGCCTGTTATGTGAAAGAACCATGCATGGTTAAAGGGCTGCCTGCAGGTGTCAGCGCTTTGGATTAGGAAAATGGTGCAGCATCTGCGGATGCTTCTCCTTCGTAATCAGAAGCACGACACCTGCAGGCAGCCCTTTAACCATGCACATCTCTTTGGCTAAATGGGCTGCCTGCTGGGGGGTCAGCCTATCTGGGGCTAGTCAGGTGGGTGGGCCTGACAGGGCTCCAGCTCGGGAGTCATTTTTGTAGACTGCAGGGGCTCTGCTCCAGGTAGCCTAAGCCACTTAAAGGCCTGACTACCAAACACAACGAACTTTTAAATTATTAAATTGAATGTCTTTCCAGATTTGACATCAAAGAAGAAGAATAGCGAGGTGCCAAGACGCTAACCCTCTATGTTCATGGCGCGGAATCCTAGTGCCTAATCTACTGGTCCATCCCACCTTTCTAAAATGTACACCGTGGGAGGGTCATCAACAGGAACAGCTGCTGCTGAGGTAAAGAGGTAAGCGCTCCCACATACAGAGTTCACCGTCAAAGGAAAAGGCAGCCCTGGCCAATGCAAGCCCTTTCAACACTAGTCTTTTCAAGAGTCTTTCAAAGAGCAAAAACAATAAGATCTAGCGGGTAGAAGTTTACCATCAGAGAAAAACGTTCCTTACAGAAATGCACTATAGGAAGGTTTCTAACCAGCCCTGTGGCTCTAATACAACTGTTGCCCGTTTGAAATGCTCACTATCACTACAGCACCTGATAGTAAAGACCCCACAGCTTATTAGTCACGCCGCTAAATTTGCTTTCGTCATAATAGCTTTGTTATGGACATGCTTTAAAACAGTGCTTTGTCACGTTTAAACAAGTACGTTGATTCGTTATTTTATCACACTATAATACGCCAACAAAACTAATAAAGCCAACAGAACTGCACGTTCCCTCTCCAACACTGCCATCTAGAGGATGGACAGGAGTAAAGCAACTGTTTAAATTGAGCAAGAAACACTGCTCAATCGAATCAAAAAAGGATTGTTAAACATTAGACAAGTGCAACCAGCGTCAGTGATATAGGCATTTGCATTTGTGTACTGAAAATGAAACGTTTTTCTACAAAGGACATATTGACAGATGTAACACAAATACATTAACCAGATGGTGGAAAAGGGCAGCTGTTGTCAGCATAAGACAATCTTGAGCAATTACAGTATATACAGATCGGCTCAGATATGCAATCCAGCAATGACAGCGGCTGGGGATCACAGGGAGTGCACAAGGCACCGCGGGACGCTCAAGAGAGAAAATGTGGTTCTTATGGGTGACCTTTGACCCAGCTACAAGCAATGGCCATTATTTCTGGTTGAAAGCAGTTCCAGTTATGGGGAGGCGTGAGGGTGAAGGGGCACAGGATAGTCAGGGGCTGTGAAGTCTTGGGCGAGCTTGGGAGCCTAAAAGTCATGGGGTTGAGTAGAGGGAGGGAGGGGGATTCCGGCAACTCTTGGCGGGAATTGTATAAGCCCCCTGTTGCAAGGTACTGCACGCAGGTTGGCGTGGATTGTGGAAGGATGTAGATGGTGTCGGTAGCAACATTAACCCCTTGTTGACAAGTGGGGTGCAAAGGAGCAGACGCGAAACACTTGAAGGCGCTGGAGTAGTTATGCAGCCTGTTGAGCGAACAAGGAGTGGGTTGGGACCATTTTTACCCTCCAATGCTCCATCCATCCACCCACTGTGACTTCACTGATGCAGCCACCAACCAAACCAAGTCACCACACACCACGTCCACAAAGACTGTGGGCGGGAATCATGGCAGGGTTGGAACCTTCACTACAGTAAGCTTGGCTACCCCTCAGCACATTTGGAAGACCGGAATATAAATAGGGCGCCCTTGGACCACACCCCAGGCCTCTTCACCCTTACATAGATCCCCGCCTTAGCGCTCATTGTGCACTTAAACTGCACATGTGTGCGTCTTATCTCTTGTGTGTTACTCAGCCGGACTCGTATCTTGGACTCATTTCATTCGCATACACCAATCGTACACACTCTTGTGTTACCCTTCTTTTCAATAACTCGAAAAGCTAAACACCAGGGGAAGCGGCCGGGGGCAGAGGTGTCGCCGACTGTATTTTTTGTAGTGGGGGGGGGGGGGGGGTAGAAATCGGTAAAATAATGCTGCAGTGAAATTTCTTCTGTAAAACACATAGAACATTGTGTAAGTATCACTTTATTTCCCCTGAATTCTACATGCACCAACTTCCTCTTTAATTGTCATGCAAAGGCATTTACTGCGCTGCATCCAGGAGTTACCTTCTTAGCCTGCCTGGTAATATTTACAGATTTCATGTATGAGTGTGAAAATAGGAACGAAAACCCATGAGACTTAAATCAAACGGTGAGATGTCGAGTTGAGCAACAGTGAGTATTCTGAGATCTTGAACTCACTATAAATGCAACTCTTGGCTCATTCGTACACCGTGAATTGATATTAAAAGATGCAGAAAACTGCAGTTCCTGATAACTTTTTGTGTTGTTTTCACAATGGACCATTTTACCTGGGCCCTACCATTAACCTGGCTCTTATGACTAGTCAAACATTTGAAACAAAAATTGTATTAGACGAGCAGGGCTGCTAGCTGTGGTCATTGAGACCCAGAAGCAGGCCAGGCAGCGGAGTAGGGAGCTTTCTCTGGGCCTGGTGCTATATAATGAAAGACTCCAGGGGTCGTGGTCCCTCAATCAAGAGTTAGTGAACTTCAAGCATTGTCAGTGCAGGACTCATTCTTTGTCATCCACAAGGACAAATTGGTTTTACGAACACACCCTAGGTTTTCATCTAAATTCATTTCCAAATTTCATGTGAACCAATCCATTGAGCTACCGGCCTTCTTTCATAACCCAACAAGCTCAGCTGAGAAAAAACTCTATTCACCAGATGTAAGGAGGGCGGTCCTTTACTATGTTAACAAGACCAGAACGCGTGGGAAAACAGACCACCTGTTTGTGTCCATAGCACCAGGCAGAGAAGGAGACCGCATTTCCAAGAATGCCATCTCCAGATGGATGTCCTGGGAGGATGGAACGTGCTCGCCTTGGAAGCAAGATGACATGGAGCAACACAGGTTCGATCCCCGGGTCCGCACTTAGAAACCTCTGGGTATTGAGCGTGTTATAAATAACATATTATATCATATGATACAGCTCTATTACTCATTATCAAGCAAAACACTGCCTTTCACGCCAAGAACTCACTCCACAAGGGGTACAGGAGCTACTTTGGCCTTTATCGCAAATGTCTCACTGACATCATTTGCAAAGCAGCTACATGCAGCTCAATACACACTTTCACTCAGCACTACTGCATTGACACTCGTTCCAAAGCAGATACACAGGTGCGACAAGCGGTTCTAAAACATCGATTTGCAGCTGGACCTTCTCACAACCCACCACCTTCTCCTAACACTGCGTGCTAATCTATACATAGCATGTGATCTAAACACATTCCACAAGCCTCAGAAGGGATACATTACTCACCATAATCATATTTCTGATGCTTGTATCTGCTTAGATTGACATGCTCCCACCCTTCCGCCCCTTGGAGTAGAAGGTGCATAGACGTTTTCTGAGCTTTATGTGATAAATATCTGCTTTACTACAATCTGTACTCATGCTACCTCATGTCAGAAACAAAACAATCTGAGGGACCTCGACGCGTGAAGGACCATGGGTACAGTGGACGTCACACTAGGTTTAGTATTACTGGCAAGCCCTGTCGACGTCCCTTTTCGAGTCTCGAAAACAACTGTAAAACTGTGCAGCTTCCACTAGATGTCAGCCTATGCATAGCATGTGATCTAAGCAGATTCCACAAGCCTCAGAAATATAGACACTGTTTTGGTTTCCCCAGAAATGAACGCCTTGACACTACAATCAATGATCACATATCCACAATCAACCACCATGTTAACTGGTCACAGTGAGCTAAGCATTCACCCCTGATATCTATGTGCAGCCTGCTGTGGCAGGTTCGAATCCCGGCAGGGTCACCTCAGCCTTTCATCTTTCCGAGGTCGATACATTGAGTACCACTCTGAAAGATAATAATGTCTTCTGTTATTTCAGTGCTCTGAGACCTATGGGCGTTTAGCGCTATATATGAAATACATTCTTATTATTAATATTATAAAAAAAGTCAAGCATTCGAATTACTTAAAATGCAACTGTAATGCACTGTATATTGATGATGATTCCCCAATCATCCTAACCACGTGGAATGCTAAAATTGATGTAAAGTTGTCACAGGCGAGTCACTGAATTCCATGACAGTACATTGAGACATAACTTCATACATCAAAGACAGAAGAATGGCATTTGCAAGATATCCTGGAAGTAATAGCAAATGAGCAAAGCTTAGTAGCCAGGTAGAACAGTTTGAATGTTAAAACCCTAACCCATCAGGGATGTGGCACTTAGGAGCCCGGGAACAAATGACCACAAACAAGTGTATATGGCAAGCACGTGGATATAAAATGCATTAGCCTGGAATAACCACAAAGTAGAAAACCGGTCCTAAAATATTTTTTTTCAAATGGAAAGGTTGCCCTTATTGACTCAGAGTATTGACTTTGTAATATATATATTACACAATCAGATGACCCAGATCATCTAGGTTTAGGTGAATTGTTACAAAATGTCACAAATAAGATATCTATCACAATAAAAAGCATGGTCACCACAAAAGCAAAACCACTTCTAGTTGCCATGTACAACATGCACAATCAAATCTTATTTATTAGAAACGGATCTCCATTGCAACTGAAAAGAAAGATTTATCAATACTCTTTCTTCCAACGTTTATTGCATGGTGGAAAGAAGAGGAACAATTCCATAATGGTTATGAAGAAGCCTTTGTCACTGAGCCTGCCATGTGGGGGACAATGGAATAACTTAAAGTAAAAGGTTTTCAATCTGCAGCTGCAAAAAGGAAAAGACCAGAAAACAGGTATTCTCTACATACGCCCCAGGACTATGGAACTGTAGTGCGTGTGCGAAAATGAGCTAAACAACATGGCGCCCATGCGCGGCCATTTTGACCATTCACTTCCATTACCGCAATGGAAGCCTACGTTTTTGTGGGCTCACTAAGCCAATGTGAATTCTGCAATGGTTGCAAGGTCACATAATGATGTCAGATGAGCTAACTGTGGAGGATAGTTGTTGTATTGTCCGCTGAAGGACGAGCCAAAAAGGGAGTTGGAGCTTGATAAGGGATGCTGGGAACGAAGGCGAGGGAAAGAAGCTGTTTTTTTTTTTACTTTTAGCTGGATTTTTCCACTCTTTTCTCCCAATGCTTGCTGTCCGCTCTTCAGCCGAGGGCAGTCTGGTAACCATGAAGGGGCTGGGATTTCCCCATAAAGAGCAGAGGTATTCCTCATGAAAGTCACAGAGAGAATTGGACCCCGGGTGATGCAGTCTCGCTGAGTGGGAGGAGGCTCCGCTCCAGACCACGTTAGCACAAGTGATCTATCTGCGTACCTGCTCTGGGACTAAGCAAAGTTATTTATTTATTTATTTATTTGCATTTGTTGAGCGCACAGCAGACCGAAGGCATCATGGTGCTTGTTGCAGTGTTTCTTAAACTTGGTTACATACAAATACTGCCCGTGGTTACATTGGACAATGATTGTGCTTTAATGATATACATATATTGAGCACGAGAGAGGTCCGGTGAACATGTTAGTTGAAGAGGGCTGTTTTAAGTTGTTTGCGGAAGGAGAGTAGTGATGTTTCGGCTCTGAGGGTTGTGGGTAGCGTGTTCCAGAGCTTGGGTGCAAGGTAGGGGAAGCCGATACCTCCAGCCTTGGTTCTATTGATGCGTGGTATGGTAAGTAGGTTGGTGTATGTGGATCTGATATTTCTTGTGGATTGCGATCTATACAGGGTTTCGGATAGGTAGGAAGGTGCTGTGTGGTTAATGCATTTATGCGTGGTGGTGAGAATTTTGAAGGTGATCCGGTCTTTGACTGGGAGCCAGTGGACTGCCTTCCTAGCTTGAGTGTTGTGATCTCTTTTTGGTATGCGGAGGGCTGCTCTGAGAGCGTTGTTTTGTGTGGTTTGGAGCCTGGAAAGGTTATTCTTGGAGGTGCCTGCTAGGAGAGCATTACAGTAATCCAGTTTAGCTCCTATGGTGGCTCTCGCGATGGACAGGCAGTTATCTTTCGTTAGGAAGGGTTTTATTGCGTTGATGAGTTTAGTGCTTAGTGCCGAAGTTGAGACTATGGCGCTAACTTGTTTATCCATGGATAGGGTGGCGTCTATGTGTACTCCTAGTCTTTTGACTGAGGATAAGACTGGGATGATGCAGTTATCTATGTTAAAGTTGATATATAGTGGGTCGAGGTTGGAGAGGGTGGGTTTCTGACCTAGGATGAGGATTTCGGTTTTGTCCCCATTCAAGCAAAGGTCGTTGGTGGCCATCCAGGCTTGAATGGTGGAGTAGATTAGTTGAAGGGCAGCGGAGTCTTGATGGTAGTTTCCTGTCAAGGGAAGAAGTATCTGCGTGTCGTCGGCGTAATTAGTGTAGGTGATCCCCATGGTGTCTAGCTTGTCAAATAGCGGCTTGGTAAAAAGGTTATATAGAGGTGGGGCAGTACAGGAGCCTTGTGGGACCCCACAGTGGATGATGGAAGGTGCTGCATGAGCTGTGTTGGAGAACACTTTCATCGCTCTGCCTTGTAGGAAGGAGGTTACCCAGGATGCAGCGTCCTTGGAGAAGTGTGCTGCATGCGTCAGGTGGCTAGTGATTGTGGTTTGATCTACTAGATCAAATGCCGCTGGGAGGTCGAGGAGAAGGAGGAGTGCGGGCTTACCTTTGTCCAAGATGTTTGTGATTTCGTTCTTAAGATCTAGAAGGGCGGTTTCAGTTCCGTGTCCCTTACGGAACCCAGATTGTCTTTTACCTAAGATTGTGTTTGATTCAAGGTAGAGTTGGATCTGTATGTGGGCGGCCCTGTCGAGTAATTTTAGAAGGAAAGGGACTGTGGTTATGGGTCTGTAGTTGTTGGGGTTAGCAGGGTCTAGTGTAGACTTTTTTTTAGGAGGGGGAGCTCCCAAGCCTCTTTGAGGCTGTCTGGGACTATGCCTGACTTGAATGAAGCGTTGATGAATGCTGTGAGGAGAGGGGCGAGCTGCTCTGCACAATCTTTGACGATTTTTGGGGGGATACATCACCCTTACATTGTGAGGGTTTGAGATGTCTGAGGATGTTAATGACCTCGGTTTCGGAAATTTCAGAGACGGTGAATTTGGGTCGGTTGCTATCTTTAACACTATGTTTCATCTGGGCGTGTGTATTTTGCTTGGGTAGAGTGTTGTAGTGGTGTGATATCTTTTTTTGGAGGAGGTTAATTTTTTCTAGCATGGCTGATTGTATGGCTGTGCACCATGCCTCGTCTTTGATGATCTCATCAGGGCACATTGGTGGGACGGTTAGTTCTTTAAAGATACTGAAGAGTTCTTTAGATTGGGAGTTAGCAGCAGTGATGCGGTGGTTGTAGGCTTTGGATTTTGCAAGGAAGATGGCATCTTTGTATTTTATTAGTTATGGATTTGAATATCTCTTTTGTGTTATCACAGGGTTTACGTTGGCAGTTTTTGAGCGCTTGGCGTTTGTCTGTACGAGAGATTGGAGATCCTCTGTGAACCAGGAGTTGGAGTGGAAGGATTTTTTCTCTTTCTTGTTCTCTAGGGGGGCAGCGGTGTTGACGGCCCTTGTGATGGAGTCTTTGAATATTTCAGCGAGGATATTAGGGTCTGATGAGAACGGATGTTTTAGACAGGGCACATTTAGGAGTGCACTGATATTGGCTGCTGTGAGTTTTCTGGCGCTTCTAGCTAGGGTGGCTGCAGCTATGGTGGGCACTTTAGAGCTCGAGGTGACAGGGATATCGAATAGGATGAGGTTGTGGTCTGTCCATGGGAGGCTAGTGTTGGCGGTGATAGCTATGTTGCAATTGTGGTCTGTAAACCAGTCTAGGGTGCGTCCTTTGGCGTGTGTGGGCACTGTGACTTTTTGAGAGAAGCCTAGGTTATGGAGGTTTTTGGCTAGGGATATAGCAGCTTTGTCCTTGGGGTCGTTGAGTCCTAGGTTAAGATCTCCTATAAGGAGTGATTTAGTGGATTTTTTAATATTGTTTCCTAGGAGGTGATTAACTTGACCTTGGAAGTTCGTGGAGGGGCCAGGTGGACGGTATATTGTGTGAATATTTATGGTGCTGTTAGGTGAGAGAGCTAGTTTAATAGATAGAATGTCAACATTTCCTTCCTCTTGGTGGGGTAGGGTTCTGATAGATAAGGTTTCTTTATGGATGAGGGCAACCCACCTCCAGTTTTAGCAATCCTGTCTTGTCTGATGATAACGTACCCTGGGGGTAGGGCTAGTGTGATGGCTGGGCCGGACGCTTCGTGAAGCCATGTCTCGGTAATGGCTAGTATGTCTAGGTCATGTGTGGTTAGTAGGTCATGTACTTCTATGGCGTGGGCATTGAGGGATCTTACATTGATAAGTGCGCACTTGTATGGAGTAAGGCAGGAGTTCTTTGGTCCTAAGGTATGAGAGTTTAGTTTGGGTGTAGCGGTGCAGGGAGAGCAGGTGTTGATGCTCGGTGTGGTATATGTGGGCTTGCTGCTCTGGCACAAGGTAGTGTTCTTTCGATGGTGGGTGCGAAATTTCTGTGTGGTGTGTGTAGCGTGGTGGCCTGGTATTGGATGGGAGCGGTGCGGGCTCCGAGTCTGTCTAGTCTGAGGCTAGGGTTGGGTGTAAGTGTGGTGATTTCTAGTGCATGTGAAGGGGTAAGCAAGAGGTCCATTGTAGATGGGTGACTCTGTGATTTGGTAGTGGAGGTGAGGCTGTCGGTTGTCGATGAGCGGTGTGTTTATGAGTGTTAGTATCGCACTTAATAGGCAGGTGAGGAGGAGCGGGGAGAACATACTGGGCTGGAGTTAGTTGGGCTATGCAAGTTAACACAAGACTGGCCCAAGTGGCACAAAGTGTTGTGGTGGCCGAGATGAAAGTGTCTTCTGCAACCATTCTAATGGTGATGCTTTTCTTCCATGTTTATGTATAATCTACTAGAGGTTATGTTTTAATTTTGTGTGCATATATATATATATATATATATATATTGGGTGTGAATAAAGGGCCTATAACGAGCCATTTATTTTCTTCTAACAAGTAGTCCTTGTGCGATTTATTAGCTCCCTGAGTCCAAGAACTTGCTTTGGGTCTGGGTAAGAGGGGGCAGGAGTCTAAGGCCCCGGTGTGTGACCAGAAATGCAAAACAGGAACCTCCTCCCCATCAGCATCAGGCTCGCCCCCACACTGCTACAATTCAGAAACAAACCCAAGACCCACCTCTTCAAGGAATCTCTCCGCTATAAAACTGTATTGGTGTACACTGTGTAAAGCGTTCCGTCATTTCTCAAAGTTAGGTCCACGCTGTATAAATACAATGATAATAATAAAGTCAGATTTCTTCAGTTTGATTTCTTTTTAAAGTTCTCTTCAGTGTTCAGGCTTCAATCCCTTGATTCATGGAAAGGAGAATGGTAAAAGCTGCTGAGGGACAGGTATCGAAAAGAATATATAATCTTGCTTCTCCAAAGACGAAAAATTAAAATACAGTTAACTACATGCTGAGGCAGCTCAGGAGGTTACGAAAATATGAAAAAGCACGAAACTACTCATGATAGATGTAAGCAGCATGTTTCCAAAATCATGCAAGTTTCATACACTTAAGATTCCAAGAATCCTAAAATGTGATCAGCCAATGTCTGATCAGAAAGCATGCCATGGCACTCTAGAATCTACTGTAACTAACATATGCAAATGGCAAAACAGTTCTTCAAACCATCACCACAAAGATTAGTACCACAACAGTGGGAGCACTGGCAATGTTAATGCGCACAATTATTCTTGATACATTCAACAAACTCAAAATATAAAACGATACAAAGAAAAAGAAATTACAGGAGGAAAAATCACAAAAAACTACATTCAAAGCACTGCTTAACTAGCAAAAACGAATGGAGAAGCAGAAATAGATCACATGAACTAGACTAGCATAGATTAACAAGAAAAGCTGTACATGATAGCATTACACTTCAAATATGTGCATGTTGTGAGAAACCTCAGGGTTTTCTCACTCCTAGACACCCCTGGATCCTCTTTTCAGCTGGCCAGGCAAAAGCCATTGCTCTTTGTTAAGTAAGATTTTAACTTTAGTGCTAAATCTACGTCACTAGTGAGAACCCCAGAACATTTTGCTGGACTGGGGGATTGTGTTTCCCTATACCTCAGTGAGTGGGAACCTTTTGTCCACCCAAACAGATCCTGTTACTCTTTTGATGGGTGTAATGTTTAAGACACTCCATAGTGTCCTTTTAATTTTATCCTCATACCTTTTTATGGTTACAGGTTGCCCTTTGGGATGCCCTTTTACTTTCTCTGGCAAACTTTGTGAGAACTACAGTTCCCAAGAGTAGAGGGGATATTTCTCTCCTTTTTACAATTTTGCTAGGTGAAAATCAGCACACCCCACCTTATGTTGGGTGCTGGGGAGATGCAATGTATCCCCTTTCTCACAAGTACTGTAAAAATTCTGTTACAGGGATAAGCTTATCTTGAATGGCTGGTGGCAGTGAACCTTTTTACAAATTCGGTGCACGTTTAACGTGGGCTGTTTTCACAACTGCAATAAAAGCACCCATGGATGCCCCTTTTGCCAAAATGACCCCATCCTCTTTTTTTTGCCATGTTCATGCTTCTTGTCCCTTCTTGGATCTTCACGTGCCTTCCAGGGCAGGAAAGTCCTTTGTGTGATTTTTATCTTCGGCGGGAGACCTCGGTCAAACCCAACAGGCTCCAGTGTCTGTGAAGGCAGAAATCAAGGGAGAAGCCCAAACCTCTGCAGCCCTTTGTCTTCCAGCCTGCCTGTGAGAATCCAGTTCAAACTTGGAGGCTGGCTGTCCTGAAAAGACTACCAATCCCCAACTTCGAATGTTGCATGTCTGTTTGATTGGCTGTGTTCCTGTATAAAAGTCTGATCCTGGAAGCTGAAGAGGTAGTCGACCACTAGACCTGAATCCGAAGAAGATGATGAAGAAAACACGTCTGAGACAATATCCAGTGACCAATGAGCCTGCTGTGTCACCGGTACCTGCTGTTACTCTTCCTTCCAAACAACCTGGGGACTCTGAAACCGACGGCCCCGACTCAAAGCCTGGTGGGAGCCACTACACTCAAGAGGACCTGCATTTTGAGCCATCCCACATCATGCTGCGACCTTGCGGGACTGCAATACCCCAATACCCTGGGACCTCGAGCCATTGTGCAGTGTACAATCATTCGAATTGAGCTGAAACTTGGTGCCATCCTGCTGGTGCACCAGAGGCGTGAATAAAGTCTAAAAAGTCCCCTCACCAGAGTGCTGAAACTTGCAAGTGATGAGAATCCAATCAGCGATATTCAGTCTTCTTCTGGCTCCTGAAAAGAGCGCCAAAACCATAGAGCCACATCCAACCACAAAGAGACTCTTGTCTGGAGTCTTCCCCATTGATCCTTGCTAGAAACCCCCCTCCAAAGCCCTATCTTCATGACAAAGGTATCCATGGACCGGGTTTTTGGCTGCAGAGCCTGAAGTTTCCCCTGCTGCAACTCTTCTTACATGCTGAGGTAGTGTGCTGGCTGCGGTATTTACTTACCTCAAGCCTGTGTTATTTCTGTAAATCTTTGGGGTGTTTCTTGTGATTGGGAGTCCTCCCATCCAGTTCTCCCAGGCCCACTTCTGGAATACTCCTAGGGTGTCTTCTCAGAAGTCCCTGGACCCTTTCAACCTCTCTAAAGTGAGATACTTACCTGTTTAACAGTCTTCCTTAGAAATTCTTACTTTTGCTACTTATGTGCCTATCCAGAACTGCCTGTTGGACACTAGAGACCGGGTGACCACCCTGTCTGTCACTGGGAACACGCATGCTCTAAGAACAAGGGAAAGACGTTCCAAGGATTGGGCCTGTTGCCTAGAAAAGAGAACAAGTAATTAACAGTGTACTGACTTGTAAGTGAGTTGGTTGGTAACTGTAACTCTGAGAGTGAGCAGTTACAAAAGTTCTTATTTACCTTGAATGTGTGTTGTGCCATTCTGAAAAGTATATGTACGTTTTTTTTACTCACCTGGGAAGTGATTGTGCCTTTTCCCAAAAGTAATGCAGTTGGCTTCACTTAACTAGTTCTTCCTGAATATTAGTGCGTAAATTCACCAACTGGGTCTTGCTTCCCCTGACCTGCTCTATAGCCTGTCTTAACGAAGTCTGCTTGGGGTTTTACCCACCTTGAATAACATTGGATCATTCTTAAAGTGTAACCTTGGGTTTTGCTTTCCCTGGTCTGTTTTTATAAAGATTCTAAAATAGCGTTAGGATGATCCCTGCCTTTATGTTGCTGGTAGTTCCTTTTACAAGTATAGGGGTCTTACTTAACTTGAATAGCTGTGTGCAAATCTAATATGTTACTGTGGGTTTTACTACCCTGGGTCTGCCTTGTGCCATCCTAATATAAGTTAGAAAGTTGTTCTTATCTTAGTCTGTGTTCCACTGACCCGAAGAGCAACTGTAATTCTATAATACACCTAAAGTTTGTACTCACCTAGTATAAGTGTGTGTTATTCTGAATATGATTATAGGTTTCTACTGTCCCTTGAATGAGTTCCACTATTCAGAAAAGTATACGTGCAGCTTGGTTTACTAAGTGATTCCTTGACTGAGTGTCACTGCACAACTGAAACTAATCAGAAAGTAACTTATGTTTTTACTTCCCATGAACAGGTGTGTCCTATACTAATTGTGCTTGATAAGGTCTGGCTAGCCTAGAAATACTGTTAGTTTTCTAAAGAAGGGTTATGCTTTGTCTGGGTACCCTAAAGCATTGGGTTGTGTTTTTATGACCAATTACTTACCCCGCAAGAATTATCTTTGCCGAACTTGTATTTATAATAAACCTTTATTTTGTAGAATACTTTTGGTTGTCAGTGTTTCTGTTGAAACCTTGGTGTACCTTCCTACAGCCCTCTCTCCCTCCTAAAATAAGCCTGGCAGCTTTGTCTATGCTACCATATGCTCAGGTAGTACAGCCTTATACTAAGAGTGGAGTCTTATACTATCTCAGTTGTATGGTTTTACTAAACCCTTAGATGGACTTCAGAAAAACTGTCCTAACACTATTGGATGGCTACCATGGGAGTGGAGAAGCGAGGGATCACCACCTGGCTTTAGGGTCTCCGAGTTTGGGAGTGGGGTACTCTTAGGTGAGACATGGGGCTCCCCCTTTCCCTGACTGTGACCAACCTGAACTGTCCTCAATCTTTATGGGGTATTGCAGGACCTCTCCCCTCATTTCCCCACATTTAACCTCTGAAAGTACTGGGACAAGGAAGAGGAGACTAAGAGTGATAAACACTACACCTTTTCACCACTTTGGTACTAAGACGAGGAAGATGACTGTAATGTATGGTGAGGGTCAGGCATGTCCTATTAAACAGGGTCAGGCAGTCTTATTAGACATCCTCACCTGCAGCCTGTCAAGGGGCTGCAGGTGTATAAAAGGAAGCCATCAAAGAGATGAGAGCAGCAGCAAGGAGGCCTGTGTTAGAGAGATCAGGGAACCCTTTCCATATGGAGACAGCCGTGGTGGTACCAGAAGTGTGACCAGGACGCTTGCAGATGTTGCAAAGGTGTGGGTGCCTCCGTGGCAGAGTACGAGCAGCTGGGAGTTGCAAACGAGCATCAGAGAGAGATAGAGAGATAGAGATAGATATAGGGATAGAGACAGAAAGAGAGAGAGAGAGAGAAAGAGAATGAGAGAGAGGGAGAGAGGGAGAAAGAAAGAGAGAGAGAGGAGCAGTCCATGTACAACACGAGTCAAGGAAGTTGCTGGTGTCTGCAGAAGTGAAAGCAAAATGCGAGTGGGGCTCGAGTGGGGCTCGCTGAGGTCGGGGCAGCATGCTGGGAAGTCGAGTGAAGCACCAAGAGCTACCAGAGAAAGACGCTGCAAACTAGTGAGTGATGGGGAGAAGCCACTCAGAAACCGGGGCACTCCAGGTGGGTTGATTACTATGAATAAAGCTCTGTATGATAAGCTGAAAATCAAAATGAGATACATATTACCTACCAAACTGAATGGAAGATTTCCTATAACGCTATCCTAAATATATTGAATACCAAAATGAATGAATGAAAGTTTCCAAATAGCGCTAAAGTGCATATTTTGAATATCGAACTAAAACCGAATAGAAGTTAAAACCGGCATTAGCACAGGAGCAACACGCTGCTCTTGGAAGCGAGACCACGCAGAGCAACAGAGGTTCGGATCCCAGATCAGAGCTTAGAAACCAAACTCAGATGTAGTATTAGGCGCGTTATAAAAAACAATTAAATAAATACATTAAATAAATAAATATTTATTGTTCACCAAACCAAGTGGAAGTTTTAAACATAGTTTAAGCCAGAAACACAGGTCCCACACTCAGCTACCCTGCTTCCCAACACACAGGTTGTCGTCAATAACCTTCTCCTAATGGTAATTGAAAGCTATCGCCTATACAAGTGCGTAGCAATAGACCAGAGATATGAGCATCACATATTTTAATAAAGATACATATTCAATACAAAAAAGTTGTATGAACAACACAAATATATTTTTTTGAAACACAGAAAAAAAAATCACCATTTGCAATTGATGTAATTGATTGCGTTTTGAAGAAACAACACGCCTGTGTGTGAACAGATCATTCATATACACACATCCAGATGGCCTCTGACTCAGTATTGTGTGATGATAGTACCACAGGTGATCGATTCACAACCATGTCTCAATATCTGTGCAACATGTGGCGTCACAACCATGTCAAACATTTCTATATGGCATGGGACGTCAACACAGATTTGTGTTTCTGAGTATTGAGGTTTACACCGAAGCACACTAGTTCTTTATATCGATGTAGCTCCAAACCTGTCTTCAGCCTACTTACCTTTTTTCAATGCTTTCACAATGTCGGGTCTTGTCCATTACTACATGAGTTTTGTCTATATATCTATTCTGTTTACAAGAGTAATAAATCAAGCCGAATTGGCT
Organism: Ambystoma mexicanum; assembly: GCF_040938575.1. Classification (NCBI taxonomy): domain Eukaryota; kingdom Metazoa; phylum Chordata; class Amphibia; order Caudata; family Ambystomatidae; genus Ambystoma; species Ambystoma mexicanum. The sequence goes on from NC_090935.1 coordinate 319,111,488, forward strand.
GAAAATATAAAAGTTACACTCACATAAGAAAAGCCAAGAATCAATACAGACTAAAAGGAGAATACCCTTATGAAAGCAGCATATGGGGAAAGGAATACATGTGAAGGAGTGCAACCCAAAGGTGGGCATGAACCGAATTCCCACCAAATAAACTTTGTGAATAAATGCAGTGTGGCAAGGCCAACGGCTGGAAAAGGCTGCGTGACAGAGCCAAGAGGCCAACAAGGAGAACCTAAGGAAGTGTGCCTTTCCACATAGGGGCGAATGCAGAGAAACCTGTGTGGGCTGAAGAACCAAGAGAACCTGGTGGCAAAACCTGTGATGAGTGGACCGTGTGGTGTGATAACTGCACCTTGACCAGTGAGCCCTACATTACAAAAGGTAAAGACACTGCAAAACCTACCAAGAAGTAACACTACGAGTGAGCTGGTAACGCAAACCAGAGGTAGGGTTAAGTTGACCCTTAGTTAAGTTGAGCTTTTAAAAGAGTGAATCATTAATTTGTTGCAACTTTGAAGTCTGGGGGATGGGAAGCCTGAGACTTAATGAACTATAGCTGCTGTCTTGAGGACAGGTCTCAAGGCCCCTTTTTGTTTGAACTGTGCTACGGTGAAGTCTTTGGGAAGGGAACCCTCAGAGTTGATGAACTATAACTACCTCTTGAGGACAGGGCCTACGGACCTCTTTTGTTTGAACTTTATTACTTTGAACTTGGGGAAGGGAGTTTGAAGATAAACTGGGAGAGCTCAGAATTGTGCGTTATCACCATTTCCTTGATTATTGACATCTCTATACGCTGTTTAGCTTTAGTTGTGAGTGCAAGCATAGGTTGTGGACACAGACAGGCTTTTAAGTGGGAATATTTTGACTCAGACCTTCCGTAGTTTTGTTCAGGTAGGGAAACTCCACCTTAGCATAGGGCAAGTTAGGCCTTCTACCATCCTGACATTTAAGTTAATGTATATTGTTTGTGTGAACTTAAGTCTGTTGTCTGTGTCTTACTTCAGGATGACTTCATAAAGTAAACTAGTGTAACAAAACATCAACATTATAACATAGAACAAGGATTGCTCCATAGAGCCATGGGGCATATTATAGGTTGCCAAAAAGCAGTAATTCTTTCAATGAGGCGAGGCACTAGAATTTCAATTTAACAACATTAAAGATATTCATCAAACAAGCAAGTGCATATCATCAGTTACTAAAACAAGTTTACAGTACCCAAAAACAGTTCCAAATTACACCTGCGTATTCAGTAACCACACTTAAATTGCAAGGAATATGTTATGACGCAGCCATTGTTTACCGATGTAATGGGCTAAGTAGCACTATCCAGAACATGTATATCTCAAAGATTCTACATACTGGATATTGACAACTCAAAATAATTCCCCACATTCTATCAATAACATTTTTTTAATAGGCTTTGCTCTCTATATGAACCACTTCAACTTCCAATTGATATCACATACAAGTATTTAGAGAGTAAAAACATTAACACAACAGTATCATGTAACGCTACAAAAATTACTAGATCTGCACAAAATGGGCAAACTAAAAAGAAACCTGACAATGCAGCGCTCATTCAAAACAGTAAATCTGCATTCATAAATGATACACAAATCAACTGCTATGCAAAAACCACAGTGCCCTTAAATTCAAAGAACCTGTCCAAACAAAGATAAGTTACTGTAGCCTTGAAGACTCATTACACAAGGAAATACATACTCTCATTACACAAATACATCAGAAACAATAAACTATTTGTACATGCAGTTCAAAACTCACTGTACTGTTATTGAAAATTATCCATGGGAACAAATATTTACAAATCGTAGATAACAAGATCTTTCTGACTTGTTGGCTATGCTTGAATCATACAACTCCCAACAAGCAAAATCAATGAATGTCTATGAAAAACAATGCCACCTCGTCATACAACACAACAACAAAAAAACCTCATTCCAGATGTTGAAACGATTCAATTTAAATAACTCTTGCCAAACACAGGCATGCATGAGTATGGCACTAACTGGGTTGTTGAATTATAACAAAACTAGTGTAAGAGCCCGTCTACACGGGCCAAAGTGCAGGTTTTCATTAGCACAGTAGGACCACTATATATCCTAATACAACAGCTCCCTCTAGAGGTCACAATAGGCAAAGCAATGCGAATTGGCATTGACTAAATATGCTAAGGCAACAGCTCCCTCTAGCGTGACAACAGGCGAAGCTACTGCATCGGACAAACATGCATCTGGCCTTTTATTATTTTGTTAGATTAGATATTCATGTAGTGCATTTGGACTGCCTATACCACTATGCAGAGCTCTTGGCATAAAAACAGATACTTGATTTACTATGTACATAATGAAGTATCCATCTCTGGAAGGCACTATAATGCACATGCACGCATTTAAAATCATGGCAATCAAGTGCATATTATGTAGTCTACATTAGCAAAAATTCAATTTAGTATGAATGCAAAGATGACAATTACAATCAAAAATATTTGTGAAATTTAAAAGATGCCTATTGTGAAGGGTCAGAGATGAGAGACAGACACAAAGATGCAGGGTTCTTAACATTCTCCATGTTTATTAAAGCAAAAAGGGTGAGATACAAGCCTATCTGTACCTATCCTAATGAGAATGCCCCTACCTACCTACAAAACTAAAGCTAAAGCAGGCTGACCTTGTGTCCAAACTATATCTGACACTCGCACTAATATGTAAAAAATATGTTTAGGGTAAATGTCTCTTGTTCGAACCTCTGGTTCTAACTTAACAAATAAAGAGTGTGAAAGTTCAAATAAGTGATTCCATCAATGCAACCCTTATTGTTCAGGTGCTGTCACCCTTCTCCTGAACCAATCCAGGAAGCCTCGTGTATGTATTTGGTTCCAACAATGTCCTGGCCAAATGAGAAAATGTCTCTTCAGCCAAAAAGAAAATATGTGTTCCTTGAATTAGCAAAGCAGGAATGTCTCAATCAAAGAACACTGTGTTCAGAATAGCAAAACACATATCCTTTCCACAGAACACTTTAAGGTGGCTAAACCAAATGTCTCCTTCGTAAAACTCCTTTCTCAGGATGGCAAAACCAAATAGAACACCAATAGAACACTTTTCTCAACTCAATCCTTTGATATCATGGTTTACTCCCCTGCCAGAAATGCATTCCTCTTGATTCAGACAGATTTCCTGGTATATTCTCTTGTCTGGAATCTTTCCAAACAGGATCTTCACCTGATACTCTTATAAGGTCTTCCTGCAAACTTCTTCCACTTAAGTCATTGCACAATCACATTTCTTCAACAACATCTCTTGTTGACTTCAGTTTTACTTTGCACCAATTTCCCCCATGCAGAAATCTCACATACGACGGGTTGTTCAAGTTCTGTTGGTCAACCTTTCTTTCAGTCGCTCTTGAATCTTGGTAATGCTTGTTCCAGCTTTCCCCCAACTGACATACTATTTTAGGAGAATTGTACCATGTTTGCCTTTCTCTCACAATGTCTTTTGACTTATGGCAATTCTGGTTCCAGGTTCCCCCAAATAAAATCTAATGTCAGTAGAATCGTACCATGTTTGCCTTTTACTTCGCTTCAGTCGGTATTAAAAAATGTCCTTCAAATACTCTTCAACGTTTCTGCACGTCCAGGGGGGCCCCTTTCACTCTCAGGCTGACTCGCCGGTAAAGCATGCTTTTGCTGCCAGAGTCCGTCGTGGGCCAGCTTCCCCACCTGAGCAGAGGCTTCTCTTGTTTCCTTGACAGCCTTAGCTTCCTTCGAATTTGAAACCTACATGGCTTTTCAGGGCCTCGTCTCCCCTGCCTCTGCTACACTTCTTTCACCTTTTCTGTACCAGCGTCTCTCCTGTCCGGTTCAGAATGCCACAGCCAGGCTGCAGGCAAACATTCACTGCTCTCTCCACGGCTCCTCTCTTCTGGACTGCATCTGCTCCCGGTCTCACTTCCTGCTCTGCATACTCTGCAGCCTCGCTCCTTGCTTCCTCCTCAATCCACCAGTTTAGGCAACCTTCCGTTTTAAATGTCCTGCACAGGTGATTTAGCCTGGGACATCTAGACTGCACTTCACGGCCAAAGTCACATTTCCTCCACACTGACTCTCTGTTCTTCTTCGTCTTAGTACCTCAGCAGTTATGAGAACTGGAGTCCATATATTTTCTAGGCTTCTCAGGGCAATATGGTTTTAGATACTTGTTGGCATAATGTTAGTTAGAACTGGGAGATATTATATGAACAGTATGTGTGGTGATGTTTTGCTTAAAACTCCTATCAAAATAAAACTCTTTATAATTAAGGGATGTTGAGTGTAAACCATGCATACCTGAGGAGTAAATGTTATTCCTCTGGGGAGGTTTTTCATACACAGTGGTTTGGATTTTAACATGGATGATTGGTAAAATGACAATATGCCATCAGGTATTTAGGAATGATGGGTGTTTCCTCTTCATATAGATAAGAATTCTGAGTCTCTCCTGCAGAAGTCATCTCACCCCATGTGTTCCTCCCTCATAATGCCACCCCCATCAGAATCAGGTAGTGGCTGCCTTCCCCTGACCACAGGGGCCGAGACTTTAGGCTGGGTTTCAGTAATGACTCTGCAGGAGTCATCAAAATACATAATACTATTAAAAAAAAGTGCAATATTATACTAAACTGAATTGTACAACAATCCTGAGTAAACATCATTTAATGTGGAAAACAATATAAAAGCAACTGAAAAATATATCATACTCCAACTTTTGTAAGCAGGTAAGAACAATATAACAATTTACAGTAAACTTTAAAGAACATTTTCTTTGTAATGTATAAAAATTGCTATGCACAAAAGTATTGTAAAAATGATTTTACCACCCACCACCCCACAAAAAAGGAGAAATTAGTGAAAACGTGCAAATAAGGGAAGGATACTCTAAAAAAAGTCTATAAATATTGGGGATTCCAATGTTAAGGTAAAACCTATTATTAAACACTAAACATAAAATAAAATCGACTGTTGGAAAGAGAACTCACCCTCATAAATGAGTAAAAAAGTAAGATTAACACTCATGAACATATTTCCACCATAGACTGAAAACAGAAACACATAATAGTACCACTTAAATAACTATGAGCAAAGTACATCTTAAATTAAATGAACACAAAACATACGTCTACACCTACTAACATAGTCACAACAATACCATCCTTATCCTACATTTCATGCCAAAGAGCAACTAACATTCACATGCAAAGTAGAAATAGACAAACATACATCAGTTTACAAATAAAATATTAACACATTAGCAATGTTAGATCTGTTCGATATAGAGCGTTTAATAATAGGTTGAATTCTGTGCATGCTTTCAACCATGCTCCTGGCACACTTAAACTATTTTAGAAGCCCAATAGACACAGCTTGTGACCAAGTCCAGTTGTCACTATGCCATGTGGCCAATATAGCCTTTTTTATGAAGGCCATCATTCCATTCATTTTGAGAGTGAGTTGTAGTTGTGTGTGAAATGTTTTGTCTCTCTTTGACAAATGGCAGAAAAGTTATTATCTCTAATAGTGCCCTTCCACTGTGAGACCAAAGTAATCATAACTACAGTCAATTACCTGTTTATTGTGTGTGAATATGTATGCGTATGTGTGCATGAGTAAACAGTCGTCACCCTATAGTTAAGGTTAAACCATTGTCTTTGCAAAAATTCTATTGATAAAGTCTTATCACTTGTTTGATGTATCTGTACGAAATTGTCCAAAGATGTTTTCTGGTCCGAGCCCCTCAAATTTGGAAAGATTGGTGTAAAATCAAGCAACTTTTTTCAAAATGTAAATGTTTTTAAAAAAGGGTGCTTACTTTTTGCATTGGTTTTCCCAGGGGGGAAAAGGCACATTCATTGAACAGTTGCAATCTAAACTGCTGGACAGATCTAATCAAATATCAAACAAGACCAGAGCAGTGCAGATGTCCTTTTTAGTGGTGTGGTACAACTCCATCCAGCAGTTGACTCGAAATGGACTTGAATGACCGAAATTAATATACATTTATTTATTTATTTATTCGTATTTGTTAAGCGCACAGAGTCATCCCTGAGGCATCGTGGTGCTGGTTACAGAAATAGTGCTGGTTATAGAAATAGCATGACTTAGTTACAACATAGAGGCATACAAGCATACAGGTTTAGACAGTAACAATATTAGTAATGTGTGCCTGTTTGGCTGTAGGTAGACTCTATGACTGACTCTACTGACATGACTCTACTGCTTTGAAATGACTAATGCTTAAAAATGTCCAATGTCTGCAATTAGTGCCTAGTTGGCTATGGGATTTGTGCGCTGCTATAAATGCAAAAATAAAACAAATTAATAAAAAATAAAATAAAAAAAGTTCTTTGAAATTTGGCAGAGAATGGTGGGCCCCAGTTCTAAATCATATAAGCAGCAAGTGAGATTTTTCAGAAATGAAATCTGCCATTTTTCCCCACCAATGCAAGACACCTTTGTGAGTATTCTAGTGAGAATGACAAATTAAAACATTCTGAATAGGATATCAGGAGAGGTGAAGGACATCTTTGTGTTCAGAGTGGAATGGAACCAGGAGCAATTGGAAAGTCTGAGAATGTGTATGTGGATATATTACGAAGTGCCACACACAGGGAGGCATGAAGGTAGGTCTCTTCTCACCTCATTTCTTATTCCTGGTAAGTACATTTGTGGTTAAGAAATCCCCCACGAGCAGTCCCCATATCCTTCTCAAGCTCCAACTGCCCCTCAGTCTGGAACCCTCTCAACCTTCTAGAAGCTCTCAATGTTGCCCACTCCACTTGGAAATCCAGAACCTAATATGTTGGACATTGACAGATGAAAAATAGTACAATTGTAATGCAGACATTGAAAGATGTAGGCAAAGTTCAATATATATGTTTGGGATAGTTATTTTTATTCGTTCACATCTTTCCGTGAGAATGGTGATGTTACAGCAAGAATGTGGTGCACTTTTATAGTGCGTCAACAAAATAAAACCTTCTATTACAGAGACAGCACGCAGTATTCTTGTGAGAATTTACAGTGAAGTCTTGCAGTCATTTTCTGCTAGAATAGCTCCCAAAGGGGGTTGGGGGGAGGAGGGTTTCATAAAAAAAACGTTCAAAACTGTATGCTATACACCAAATATCACGATGGGGAAAAGCCCTATGGCGCATGGCTTAGAAACATACTGATAATATTGAATATGACATCTGTGATGATATAAAACATTTTTAGTTCTACAGGTGAAGCGCGATATAGCATAACAAACACCTTGAACGTCAGTAAAAACTTTTAACTTGGAGAGCCAGAAGTTGAAAAAGTTGTGTGGACAATTACATGAAAAGGAAGACTGCCTGAAGTCAAAGTGAAGGTACTTCAAGTGTGACATATACGATTCAACTGTTTGGAGAATTATCGTGCCAACCAGCAGAGTGATTAGGTGCCATCTTTAGCAATGGTTAGCATCTAATGAAAGACATGGATAATGTAAAGCTAGAGATGCCAAAAGAATGCATGGTTGTACTCAGTACACGTTCATCAGCGTGATAGGACTGAAAACAGGAGAACTGCACCTGCTGCACTGAGTAACAGTAATAGATCATCCTGCAGTATTGGTAAGAGAGAGCGAGAAATGTCGACAGTGCTTTATTCCCTATATATTATGGAACTGCAGTACGAATATGCAATATGGCATGTGCTACAGAAATCATCATTTGAAGTGAAGCTTCCCTGCTGCATCTGAAGAATGAACCCAAAATATATTGTGTTCCTTCAAGAACATGTGTAAAAAAGAAGTGGCCTTTTATAAATGTTTGTGGGAACTGTGATGAATCAAGGGAATTTGTCCCTTCTCCCCAGAGGGGAGCCTCCCCCGTGAGTCTAGGGTGGTAAACCCAACCCACAAGTCCCTCGCTAGGGCTCTGAGCAAGTAGCACCTCACTGGGAGAAAGTCCCAGTGAGGTCTCCCCCAAGGATAAGGACTCCTGTTCCTCTAAGTAACTCTCTAAACTGCTCCCCTCGATGGCCTACATTGGACTATCTGGGATTTCTACCAGCAATAAATCCTGAAAAAAAGGTTCACATATACCATGATGATCGATGAACAAAATCTGTCTCTTGAAGGACAAACCTCCAATTCACTGTGACAAGGAGGTTTAAGAGAGAGGACGCGCCTATCCAAGAGAGAGGATGACGCATGCACCAGTGGAGTGGCACTCTGTTAGCATAACACAGGCAAGAGGCAGAGCTAACAAAAGCTGCAGAGCCTGCGAAGTTAAGAACTGTTCCGAACGAGAGCTGCAGATGCTGAAGAACCAGCATGCAGAGTCAGTAACAAACCAAAAGTACGCAAGCCCGAAACCCGTTGGTGGCATGTCCACGGAGACGTCATGGTGGGCAGGCTGCCCAATTAACTATGCCGACGCTAACCCGCTGACGTATCAGCCCCTGCTTCGGTGACCCGAAGGGACACCGGAACGACAAACGAACAGAGAGCAAGAGACAGATGCCAGCGAGAACAAACCAGCGGAGAAACCAGGCAAGAGACGAGGCCCTGAATGAGTGCAGGCCCCGGAGAAGTTCCCCTGCAATAAAAGAGGTAACTGGGAGAACGGGAGGACTGGGAGACCGAACTGGACTCATTATGTAAACTAGTCCCAGTGAAATTGACGAAATCCGAAATGCAAGAATACTTGCAAGAATACTGAAACAAACATAAGTAAGCATGAGAAACATTTCTAAAATGAGGATAGGACAACTCTGGGAGGAGAGGAGACTATTCCACAGTTCAAGACTGACCAAGTGGAAAATATTAGAGAAAGGACACTGGATCGCTGGATGAACAGAGAGCGAGAGGCAGACACCAGCGACATCGAATCAGTAGAGAAACCATGTGAAAGAGAAATTCCCAAACAAGGGCAGGCTATGGAGATGTTCCCCAGTGATAAAAGAGGTAACAGGAACAGTGGGAGTACCGGGAGACCAAACAGGACTCGTTATATGTAATCAGGGAAACTCATCCCAGTGAAATTGATGAACTCCAAAATGCAAAATCAGTGAAGGGGCACTGGAAGAATACTGAAACGAACATTATAAATAAAACGGGGAAAGAGCGGAGAATATTCTAGCGTTAAAAAGTGACCAAGTGGAGTATATTTGAGAAAGGAGAGTATGATGTCCAGACAATAGAAGTGGATAGGGAAAAAAATAACCAGGATAAGCCAAGGCTGAAAGGATGGGACAGTAGTCAACAAAAAGGGTACCCCATCCAGGAAAACATAGCCCACAAGAATATACAAGGCGAAACAGCCTGGATGAAGGGATCAAACAAACTCTACAAAAAGACACCAGAAGATCAACCCCTAAAGATAAGGGAAACCCCATACACATTATCAAGGAGTTACAAGCCTTGATACAGAGTTACGCAAAATAGTTCATTACGGAAAATTTTAAAGTGAAAGAAGAACAATGCCTCATCAGACCTTAGTTAGTTTGAATAGTGGTAGAGTCAGTTAGGATCAGATTTGGGACAGCCGACTCATTTGTTTGGACATTTCTTAATGACTGACAAGCACCTTAGTTATTTATATAGGCAGGCAATATCCCATAGCGATAGGGAGAGAAACGGCCTTTTCCATATTATTTAATAAACCTTTCTGAAAATGTCAGCACAGTGTCCATGTCCTCCTGACATGCCACTAAACCTATAATTATTTAAGGGTGTGCATGTGAAATTACAGAGAATAGATCATGGTAAGCATGTAGGTTATCAATGATTATTTCACATGGCATTGTGCATGTTTTGATGTGTTCATTTAAGTCTGATATTGTGCTGACTTCAAGTTGACTGGAGTTCACCTTGGAGCAAGCTAGCCCTTCACCTTTGGGAGTTTGCCAGTTGATAGTCTTATCAGAACAAACAAATACCAATAATATGAAATCTGAGGCCTCACAGAAGGTTAACATCTAGAGTGGCCAGAAAGTCTACTTTACAAATGAGCCTCAAATGCGATTCCACCCATTAGGAACGCGAATACAATGAGAACGAGGCCTGTCAAACATGCCAGTTAATTCATCAATCCAGGCCTCACAAAGAGCGGTTTACATACAAGTCATGTGCTCAGCCCAAGACTCCAAGTTGAATTACCGGGCACGTCCAATCCTGTACATTTCCAATGGTTTAAACAGCACATGTTATTTACCATTAAACGTGTATGCCACAACAAATATTATTCATACTTTGTAAGCTATAAAACTTTATAAGAATGTGCTTTTCAAAATATCAGAGGCTCCTTTATTAATCAGAAATTATTAAACATGAGAGAAATGCATAACTTCATGAAGCAATATGCCTAATAGGTTTATCACATACCAAGGTGTGCATCAGCAAACACTGATTTCAGAAATCCTTCATTCATTAAATTAGCTTAATGCTGCTACAAGTTATGGAAGAAAAACGAAATGGCATTCAGCAGTGTGGGAATAAATTAAGCCCCCTCCCTTCTTTCAAAAATATAGAAATTATAATCATCCAATGAAGATTGAGGACGAGTATTCAATAGGAGTGTCTTACTATGAGGTAGGTCAATATTGGGTTTATCACGCAGTGTACATAACTATGACACGACCATGGGCATTTTGGACACTTTAAAAATAGTGTGAGCACAGAGGAAAGCATTTCGATATTGGAAAAAGCTGCTAAAAAGGACCACTTTTTCATGATTAGCAATACGCTGTCAGCCCATCTGTAAGCGTGCTGAGCTGGGAACAACTACAAATGACCAGCCTTGTCCAGGAGGGAGACTGAAGCAGGAGGTGGCAGTTTCCATCTGTCCCAGAGGCGACCAGAAGCCGACCTTATTCTGGTCCAATGAACTAAAGAAATTACCTCAAATTAAGTATAAAAATCCCCTAAAGCAAATGAGATTTTCCCATCAGCATTTTCTATTTTAAAGCCAGGGAATGGGTGGTTTGGTAGTGCAAAGTAGTGCAGATTTCCAATAGAATATAGGAGCATAGACATGTGAAATGTATTTTGATTCATCCAGTTAAGTGTAAAGTGAGATTTCCTTTGAAGAACATTGATTGCAACTTCTGCTGTTAATGCAGTGTCAAACTGATAGCAATTCTGTGAAGCATAAGAGCAGTTTTGTTTTGCAAATCAGTCCAATAAACTGTAATCCTGTGTTTTTTCCACAGGTATGGTTAGCAGTTTAGGCACTGAACCGAGGGCCTGCGCTTCATATCCTGACAGAGAATGTATTCATAATGTTCAGCCTGTGGAGGTCGTGTATATTCTGGGATGAAAGGGAGCTCAAAAGGAGAAATTTCTATTCTCATAAAAATAGTGCAAATGTAAATCCCATGCAGTCCCCTCATTCTGAAATTGCAGTGTAAGATTCATTTGCGATTTGAAAGAGGAGGTGTATTTATATTTGTTCAATGCAATCTGAAAACCATCCTCTTAGGTTGGGGCCGGGTGAGCTGAAATTGTGTGTGTTCTAAATTGAAAACATGACTTCCCTAAGCCAAAACCTTCAAAAGTAGCCCACAGCACCATATTTATGTGAGAAGTATGAAAACCAAAACAGTTCTTTCATTCTAGCATGTATTGCTGTGATTGGAGAAAGGAATGTTTTTATATCATTTGCAAATGGGCCTATAAATGTTATAATGCAAAGAAATGTTGAAATATTGGCTGACAAGCGGCAGAAGGGAAATTAGCAGACCTATTTTAACGTAGAACTGAATACAGATATATAATTGGTAATGGAATTGATTTTTGTATGTGAGAAATAATGAGAAATGCAGGCAGGTCATTTCTGTTTTGTAAACCAGTTGTCTTTTATTGTGAAACATTGCGATTACTTCCCCTGCATAAAGCTGGAGACCACCTTTGCTGTGAATTCACCTACAATTTATTTATTTAAATAAATTGGAGTGTTGATAAAACCACTGGTTTTATGCCCGGAATTGTGGGGTGGGACTGTGTAACTAGGAGCAATAGATTGGGGTTGACCTACGAGTGAGGTAGCTATACTTTGACCAAAATATAGCCTACATAATTCAACACAACCAAACCTCTGACATTCGATAAACGTTGGAAGCTACACTATGTTAACTCTGAGGCCTCCCGTGCGCAACGCATGGGCACACAAATGACATCACAGATGACAATGTGTACCCAGGGACCTGCCAGAGAAAATATTCTCTTGCTCTATTTCAAGACATATGAGAAACATATGATATAGTCATTTAGGTAGTATGGGGTAAAATGACCATTGGGTCTGGCTGGGCAGTGTGCCAATAGTCATAGACACAGGCAATAGCTGGAGGCGTAGCTAGGATTGTCTAACAAGTGGGGCCTGAAGCTAATGTAGTTGGGCACAGCGCTGTGACATGAACATCTGTTTATGCCCACACAACGCTGCTGAGTGGGCATTTGCAGATTTTGGGTGGGCTTTGACCACTGAGGCCCTACCATGTCTATGCCTCTGGCAATAGCCATTGGGAAACGGACCCAAGTTGCCACAGGACCAGTGGACTTTGGGTGGCCTGGCGCATGGCTGAAGGCCATGCCCAGACAGTGTCGGCAGGCATCAGGGCCACATGGCCAGCCAGTGTTGGCACATATATTACGGCAAGGGGCACTGCCTTCTTGTTTTGGGTATTCGATATACCTGCTTAGATAACATTCACTTCACAAACAACTTCTCGATGCTCCGATAACATTCTAAACTTACATAAAAATGTTATATCTAAATGCATATCTGTCACCTAAAGCACTGTGCAGCGCAGCACATAGCACCTGGGTGCTTTGTTTGCTATTGTGGGAAATGCACTCCCTGACTCTGGGCAGGGGTACATCTCCCCCGCTGTGTATTATTTGAATTTTGCAATTCGAAGGACAATACTGAGAAGCCAGCAGGGCATTGAAAGTCTGGCCCGATCGCCTCTCATTATTGTGCTAATAGCACAAGGACCAGATTGAGTGAGCAGAAAGAAGGCCATTCCTTTCAGCCAGTGTGGTCAGAGGAGAAGAGTAGCAAGCTATCCAGTCATGTGTGCTGGCAGAGATTGTAATCGGATAAGTTAAGTGAAGTAGTTTCTGATCAGAATGGGTTGTGTTTCTATGCATGCATGCATGCATGCAAGTGGTGGTTGTTGTTGTTTGAGTGCACATGTACATGTGTGCATGTTTGTTTTTATGTGTATGTGCATGCAAAGGGTTATATGAATGCTGTATGAATGTGCGGGTGTATGTATGTGTGTGAATGAGAGCTTGCATGCTGTATGAATGTGTGCACGTCCGTGTGTGAAAGACTGGGGTCTGAGCCTCCAATTGTAGAGTGGAAGAGGGGCTTCTAGCAACAAAGTATTTGTTTACTTTGTCTCAAGGGTAAAGCAAACAGGATATGTGGACTTGGAAATATGCCAGGCGAGGGTGGCCGTGAAGGGAGACATGGACCGTGCCACAGTACAGCCACATATAGTACTCTCTTGCATCATGTTCTATTGTCTCCAGCCCTCTAGAAAGGAGTGTGCTAGCGAGTGTGCGAGGGTGTGTATATGGGTCAGTTACAGTTTCAGGTTTATTCAGGTGACCTCAGGGTTACAGGTGCTCGCAGGTTACAAACAGGAGATTTCAGGGTGACCGGCTTCTCAGGGTATACCGGGTCTCAGAACGGACGGGGTGTCAAGGTGCATATTGTTTCAGGGTTCTCTGAGATCACAAGGTGCGCTGGGTTACACTGGGACACTGGATTCCCAGGTTGCACCGGGTCTGAGGGGTTACTCTGGCTCTCAGGCTAGTTCGGGAGCTCGGGGTGGGGCACTGAGCCCAGGGTGCCAGAGGCTGAGGTGTTTGCCAGGGTAGGGTAAAAAGAAAGAGGGAGACAAAGGGAGAGGGAGAAAGCCAATGAGAGAAGGGGAAATGGGACAACGATACAGCATAGCTTTGCCTCGGCAGCACGGCCCAGAAGTCTTCCCCTGACCTCGGGCTGAGGGACACTATGTATCCTCCTTTCTGCCTTGCACCCACTGCTGGCAGTACATTTTTAGATGGGGTGTTGGCTTTGGAGTGATTCTTATCGCTAAAGTCATATTACCCCTTGTTTAGCTATATAACTTTTACAAGAGGTGCCGAGACCAAGGGATCAAAGACTAGGGCCCCCAGGGATTCCAGCCACGCTTGTGCTGCTGTTTGGGCAGGAAGCACATGTGGTGGATATTCCAAACCCACCAGTTCTCAGTGAGTGGGATCTGGGATCCATACTGAAGGTGAGGTAGGGGACAAACATGGCTGAAACCTGAAACTATGGCTGCACAGGGGCTTGGGCTTTGCTGAGGAGGAGAGGCTGGTCAAGTGCAGAGGAGCCAACAAGGGACTGGCAGGGCAGGGACGACCTAAGCATGCAGACTGTACATTGATCATAATGTGATACAAACAATCATAGCAATATGCACAATCCATAACAATGACAAATCAATACATCTACTGCATACATATGCATTCAAGGTACCAGCAAATACATTTGTAGACAGAGTGTCAGCCATTCAGTAAGACAGGCATTTCCACAGATAATTGTTATAATGTGGCTAGACTGTTCTACATTGGTGGCACCAGTCTGGCCATGTATTCCTTTTGTAGCCTGGCACATGTTAGTGGACATCAAGGTCACCATGATGAGTGTTCTTAAGTTGCAATACTGGCCTACTTTCTTGGCGCCAGTCTAGACTTATATTCCTACTATTGCAAGGCACGTTTGCTTTACCCTTGTTGTCCAATCAAACATTTCTTATGTGGCTACATTGGTGCTGCCACTCAGGATATTTTCTTACTGTGGAAAGACATTTTTACTAGGCATTTAGGCTAAAACAAACACACCAAGTGTTCTTGTGTAACTAGATTAGTCTACATTTGTGCAGCCAGTCTGGATATATTGTCCTACTGTGGTGTGGCATGGCATTTATTCTTGCAACGCAAACAGTTTTATGTTATTATATGGTAATACTGGCATATATTGGTTCAGCCTGCATGGACATGTATGTGCACAGCCAGTATGAACATGAGTTTTATACTGGCATATATTGTGGAGAAAAGATTTTATGAAAAACATGTTGGAAAATGTTCCTGTGTACTGTGGGCTGAGCAACTGGGTGAACTCTGAGGCAAGCTTCTCATCACTCCCCACAACCGCCAAATTACATGAGTTTTGTTGTTACAAATTGGTTTAACGCTTTCTTAGCTAAAGACTTTTTTACTGAATTACAAGTTAACATATACAGGATCCACTAGCCGCAGCCCTCGGCCATGACTAGTGGCCATAGCCAACCACTGTGCATTTATTAGAATAAAGGTCCATTGCCCACTTGTCTTCAGCCATGTTGTATATCACCCTAACTAGCATATTGCCAGTGCCAATATATGGCCTCCCATCATAGCCACTGTAACCGGCCTTTGGCCGTGGCCATTCTGCAACAATTAATATAAAATACTGTGGGCCAATGATCATGGCTAAAGCCGTGGCCCATATCACCCTCACTAGTAAATAACCAGGTCCCTCTGACAATGGCCAGTCGCCACAGCCTTCATCGGTTGACACTGTCCATATTGCAACAATTTGGATAAAAGGCCATGGCTCACAGGCCTTGTCCTTCGCCGTGTTCATATGCCCCTCTCAGAATCCTACCAAAATGAGCGCAGTACAAAAATCCCGACCCCCATTACACCAACTAAGGTGAGCAGGGATTGTGGTGGCGTCCCCCGCACCCTTTAGTTGGTATAATGGGGGTCGCCGGTTGCGGGGTGTCCCCCGCTTACCACTACGGTAAGCAGCGGATAAGAAATAAAACAGTTTTTTTGAAAAATGATCCCACAGCGTCAGCCCCGCCCCACGTAAGTGGGAGGAACTGACGCCTCAGGGGTGCAAAGTAGTCAGTGGCGCACAGAGAGGTGCACCGCAGTTAAGGTAAGTGGGGAGGGGATGCAGGTTGGAAGATTGTGGGCCAGAGCATGCGGGCAAAAGTGATCATCTGATCACTTTGCAGTGCTGTAATTAGAGTCGCCATTTTCTTTGGCGGTTTTACAGGCAGCGCAGGGATCACATAGATTCACCCGCTCCATAGCAAGTAACCAAGTCTTACGGACAAGACAACAATTAGGCTAAAAGATCCCTAACTCTCTTACCCCCCATATTTTCTTCCAGCCATTTACCCCTTACATTCACCATGGAAAAATTACCACGAGAACCGTGGAGATGGCATTGCCTGTAGAAAAAAGCATTTCCCAACTGATGTGGTAAAGCACAAAATGTTCATAAATTAAAAATTCCTTCCCATATTCACGCTACATGTGCACCCTTTTAGTTCCCCACGCCTTCACACCCACTGTGAAATTCTCTTCTGACCATTCCCAATCATCCTCTTGACCTCTCCTTTTCCCTCTTTTTCCTTTGGCGCACTTTTTTTTCCAATCACGTCTTGCGATGTTCCTGTGGGATCTGGGTTGTTTGTTAGTGCAGCTTTTGTTCGCGGCTGAACTGCCCGCAGCCCAAGTGCTTGGGCCCCTGTTTTTTTTCCCTTTTTTTCTTTTGTTTGTCCCCCACCGCCAATGCTAAGGAGCGGGGGGGACAGCCCTGCATCCCTGATGCCCCAAAATACCAAACATAGGGAGCAGGAGACACACCTGCAGCCCCCGCTCTTCTTGTTCAGTTTTTTTGCCTCGAACAAAACGGTAACACACAATTCGATCACCACGTCCATACAGACAGTTTTTTTTTCGATGAAATTGGGTGTTACTGTTCCAGTGGGATGCCTGCAGGAAGACAACAAGCGATCGTACTCAAACAGGCTCCACAGCCTTTCATAAAGTGTCCAACTCCCCATTTGGTCCTCTTTCACCCTATCCACCGCTACCCCAATGTGCAACCACTTAGGTCCCTTCTCCATATATGGTTTGCATCACTTTTCTTTTCCGTGTTCCCATTAGGTTACTGCAGGAATTGTTCTCAATGAGCAAGAAAAAAAAAGAAAAGGCAACTTTCCGGTTCTGAAAATTCTCACTGCTGCAATACAATATAAAACTTTCTTTGGACCAGCAGCACTCTCTTTTCCATCAATCTTTTCAAAACAAAAAGCAGGGCAGATTTACACCAAACCCAAAAAATATATGTGCAATACTTTGTGCCCAAACTGTTTCTAATTTGGTGCCAATCCATGCAGTGGTTTAGCTGTGCATGTGTTCAATGGAAGCACCTTTTTCCCTGCGGGTCATTAATGGGAATAGGCTAAAACCAGCTCATTTTGTGTTTAGTTAGCAACTTTTAATCTGTTTCATGATTATTGCCGAAAGTCTTTCTTTTGTTAGGACCTGTGTAAGAAATTTTAGCAAAAGCTGCTCGAATCAAAAGTTACTAGCAATAGTATTTTGTGAAAAGTCAATGCAAATTAGTTGTATCTGAACTATAGAGCAGCAATGGTTATTTACTAGGCAGGCGTATATGGGCCTGAGACATAGGCCTTGGCCAGTGGGTCAGAGTCTTTTTGTCTTATTGTTGCCATACTGACAGTGAGCACAGACGAAGGCCATGGGTGGTGGGATCTGCTTAAATACTAGGCAGGGGGATATGGCTCACGGCCGACGGTCCAAAAGCCATGGCTAGTGGGCAAGTTCATTTCTAATGATTGGTGCAACAATGCAGGTGGGGCCCGGATAACATACCCCTTGAATTTAAGTGAAAAACTTTAGTTAAGGCAGAGTTACGTTGAGATGAGCTGCAAAACACAGGAAATGTGGTGGGTGTGGGAAGTCACAACCATCTTTACTCTCAGTCCACTCCCCTATTGCTCAGCCCATGAGCACATACATGAGATCACAGCAGGGAACACCAATGAGACCAAACATGTCATCGGTGACCTCTACGGGGGCAGGGGAGGACTCGGAGTGAAGATGGTTGTCTGTTCCCAAACCCACTGAATTGAATCATCTTAACTTTGTCTTAACTTTTCACGGATTAATATATGGGCACATATATAAAAGCACGCTTTATAGACCAAGTGGACAGTTAAGGTCAGGGAAAAAAAGGTCCATTCAGCGCCAAAATGTAATATTGCTGTCAGTGGAGGGTCATTCAGTGTGAAAGAGGCTTGTCCAGATCTGACAGACGATGGTTTAGAATGCAACCATACACATCCTAGTAAACGCTAGATAATATACATTTAATGAATTCATCTTTTAGAACACGCTTAATACCGGAGTCTAGTCTCTAAACGCACGCGGGACTGGGACTTCAACCTGTGTTCCTCTGCGTTGTCTTGCTTCCAAGACAAACACGTTGCCCCCGAGTTATTCTCCCGGCCCATGGAAACTCACATGATCCAATGGAATACACACATATATGGACCATCGTTTTGCTTTACACAAGCTGGATTCCTCAGATGGGGGCACAATACATCAGCTTCCACACACACCTTGATCATTTGAAAGCACTAGAGTGGTGATTTGGTGCAGTATGGAAATGTTCAAACATAACAAACACACAGATTATTTCTGAATGCATCACGTATGTGTGTATAGATTGTACATGTATAGGATATCAATAAAATCATGTAACAAAAGCTTCTTGAAATATGTCTTACATGAGCTAGAGGAAACTAAACCAAGACTACAATACACATCAGTAAGTACAAATCAATTCTATGGTCCATCTGTGGAATAGGGTTTTAATTATCCCTTTCCCCTTAGATGTGTTGTATTGATCAGTCACTCAGTGCAATTATAATGCACTTTCCTGGAGATGGCTAATGGTGCAAGGCAAGCAGAAAACATCAACAGATGCGCAGACTCATTTACAATAGAAAGCACCCATGGCTTTATCAACACCAAGACTGAAAACTTTAAAGAGGCACGTACAGGAAATGTCAGAACTTTTCGTAGCTGATTTTTAAATATCGATTTGTCATCATCTAAAAACGTTAGCCTAATGTGCTGCTTGCTATTCCTTTAGAGTTTAATGGAGCAATACATAATGAAATATTCTACTTTGCCACTTAACATATGTTATCGCCATCTCGCTGATGCTGTAATGCGCGTGCGCGCGCGCGCGTGTGTGTGTATAGAGGGAAGGAGCGCATGTGTATGAGGCTGGGGAAGAGCATGTGGGGGAGGGTGTGTGTTCGTGGGAGTGTTTGGATGTGTGTATGTATGTGTGAGGGAGTGTGCGTGTGCGTGTGCGTGTTTGCGCGTGCAGGGGCAAGTATTTAAGGGGATAGACAGAAACATGCTGGAAAGGTAGGCTATGCACATATTATAGACACAGGCTGCCTGATGTAGACATTCTGATCTGTAAAGTGTCCTGATTCCAATGCCGTATGCTAGCCAAAGAAGGCTGTGTAGACTTGGGGAATGGTGTTCCCTTTTTTGGAGGCCTGACATTAGACACCCTGAAGCATTTTGATGTCTTCAAAGACGCTGAATTAAGTATACACCACTACAAAACGCATGCAAGAAAGCACAACAGATATCCCAGCACAGAACCTGTGCGGGAGCTGTGAAGGCATCATGAATGAGACACAGACAATGCACTCAAAGTTTGGACTACAAAAGTTTATTAAAATAAAGAAGGTTGGAAAAAGGCCCAACTTGCCCTACGCTAAGGTGGGAGTTCCCTACCTAAATAAAGCTAAGGAGCGTCTATGTCAGGAAGTCCAAAGCAAATGTCTGTCTGTGACAAAACCTATAATTGCTCTCACGTCTATTTGTATACAATGTGTAGGGATGTCAGCATCATAATGATAAGTAGCCATATAAAACTTAAGAGCTTCGTCTAGCTCCTGGTCAAAAGATTTCCCTTCCCCAAGGTTCAAATAGTTCACGGTACCAAAAAGGGGATCCCGTCCCAAAGCTCTCAAGTCTTTCAACAGTTCCAACAAAAGACAATTCCTTGGGATCCTTCCCACCTCTTCTCGAAGGTTTATGAAAGTAATGGTATTTTGTTGAAAAGGTCAAGGGCACTTCTCTCCTTGCAATCCTCTTCGGTTGTGCCGTCTTTCACCTTGTATTAAACTGCCATCTTGGAACGGCTACTTCCTCATGTGCTTTGCCTTGCTCAGAGTGTGCTTTCATGCTCAGCCTTTTATCCATGTGGGGAAGTGTAACAGAAGTCAGGTGTGTGTAATGGTTAGCAGTAATTGCTGGACCCTACATGACCATTGTATTGGAACATATCAGGTATATGACTCGGGTGTTAGCCCGTTTTCGCTCACAGTGAGCTGTCCGTGAGATAATGTTTGTGTCGGAAAAGAGGGTATAGGGATATTTAGGTAGTTGAGTTCCTAAGAATCCTACCCATTAGGATGGGGAAAAGGTGTTACAGAGAAGGGAATACCACGTCTCACCATCTGGTGTCCCACTTCCACTCCCGAAGACCGCTAATCCAGGTGATCCTCACGCACTGGTCCACCCGCAGGAACTGGATCCAAACGCGATGGCCATGTCCTGGCCATCTGGATGACCGATCCCCGGGGACTAGCGGGTGAGACACTGCCTGGGAGATGCCGTTAAACATTTAGTGCACTGAGCACTGTGTTGGTTTTAATAAGGGAAAGCACCATGGTACGAAGGTTTGCAGCAAGGTAGAGAGATATGAGCATAGGGCATGAGCATCCAACTTTGTGGGAGGGAGAGGCACATGAGGTTTCCTCCCTTGATGTGGGACAAGGGCACTGTGAATGCAACCAGACATCTGAAAGAGGAGCTGTAAATGCTTCATTTTTGGAAGAGTTTGCCAGGGCTGAGCCCCGAGACTCATCTCTGAGCAATGGCACATATTGTCTTAGAATCGGTTTGATTCTGAAGTGGTGTTTGCCAACTTTATTTTAACTGCTAGTTTATTTTAACTGCTAGTCACAACAAGCAGCAACGGTGAGCATAGGATACCCGCTTCTGCATCCCTAATCATTGCTATTCATGAAGCTGATTAACAACCCTGGTGACCCTGTGCTAGTTATCCATTTTCGTGAATAACAATGAGCCCTAAGGTTTCAGGGCTGGGGATCGTGCCGCTATGCCCACACACTGTCCATTGAACCCGCTTGACTTTGGCACTCCTGCGCTACCGTTATAACCGGAGGCACTGCCACAACAGGGTGTGTGGCTCAGGAATGTGGCGAGTGTAGAAGTGAGACACCTGTGGAGTGAGGGGTAACTGAGTAGTTCAGTGGTCGTGCACGCACATGGTGAGAGGGGATATCTCAGGGGCAACGCATTTGTCTTGGAAGCAAGACAACGCAGCGCAACACAGGTTTGTATCCCGATCCCAGACTTAAAAACCAATCTCTGGTATTAAGCGCGTTATAAAAGAACAATTATACTTATGTACCAGTGTTCGAGGGTATGCTGGTAAATCGTATGCACATCTCAGCAACTGGTTCAGCCTGGCCTCTGCGGGAAGGGGCACTGAGCGAGTACATTCAGGGCCTTGATAAGTTTAGAATTGGCCATTTTCCCTTCTGGTATGTAGCCAAGATGGGGTACACCGATACACAGGTGCATGACAGGTTGAGAACTCACTAAGTCTTAAAAAACCGAGCACTTGTCTGTGATTATTGCTGCATAGTCACCAGTGCCATCATGGAGGCAGAGGGTCGACCGCCGACCGGCCCAGATATCAGCAGCACAGTCACCAGCTAGTCCCATCACCACAAAGGCAAGGCAAGGAACAAAGGCCACGCCCAAGGAGGAGTGTCTGAGCTGACTGCCGACCTATACACGAAGAGCTTGCTGCACTTCTTGACAGGAACTTTCATCGGGTCAGTAATGATTGGTCTGCACCAAAGGATGAAGACACTTAGTTGCACATGTTCCACTAGCCACCTATAGGATCAGGGGAAAAGGAGTATGAGGCTTTTAAAAATGCAATCAATCATGTGCGGTCTCATTTCAAAACACAGCTAGTGTGTTATGCTATTTTCTGTCAAGTTGATTGGTATTGGTGTATTGCCCAATTGCTAAGGGTAGTACATCCATCACCCCCCAGGAAAACAGTTGAAATTGCAGCTGCAACACATATGGTGACGCTGTTGTGAGAGGCACAGGTGGTGGCTTCAGTGAACAACAAACTGCTGTCTGGACGTGGCACAGGCATGCTGGCAAGTATTTGGGCCCTTGCATTTAATTCTTACAAATTAAGCAGAGAGCATCCGAGGGCACTAAGACCAGAAAAGGTACAGTGGGACATGGTGCAGAAGAGATGCGGATAGAGTGTACACCTGAAGAGTGGACCGTGAACAAGCGAAGCACCAAGCAGGTTAAAAAACCGCTACCAGTGGGACAAAGTCTCCCATTGTTGCTGTCCATCGCCAAGACCTACTGTCCTGCAGATGTGTTTTTGGGATAGAATTTACACAGGGTTCAAAATGGAGGACAGCTGGGAGCCAGTTAGCTCCTGCTTCTAGCATAGGAGAGCCTGGTTCGCTTGAAACCAACAGCTACCAGGACAGCTGGTGCCTTACAAACATACATATGCAACATAAACTTTGAATATTTGTAAAAATGGGGGCTCAAATGGGAATGGGGAATGGCATTTCAAATGGGGACTTATCGGTCCCGCAAAGGGTAGAATGGACCGGTAAGTCCCCATACCACCACGTCAGTGGCGGTACCAGTATTAGTGCTAGTCATGGCGCTAATAGCACCATGACTAGCACCAACCTCGGAATGAGGGCCATTGACTATTAATCTTCCCAATCAATGTTTGTACAATCAATTTCAACTTTTGAAATTACTGCATGTTTTATCGGAGAGGCCAGAATTGCATATGCAAATTGCTGCCGCCAAGCCCCTGGAAGCAGCAGCAGTCTTCCATGAGTAACTGGTCAGATGGATAAGGTGTAAAACTGTATTGAAACAATGGGGGTTCATTCCGAGTTTGGAGGCAGCCATGGTGCTATGTGCTATTAGCACCATGGCTGCCTCCAAACTCGGGTCCGGGTCGTCGGAATGGGGACTTACCGGGACATTCTGATCTATGCGGACCCGGTAAGTCCCCATTTCGAAAACCATTCCCCATTCCCATTGAGCCCACATAGGGCTCAATGGGAATGGGGAAGGAGCTCCATGGTCCCTTAACCGGTCCCGCTAAGGACAGCTGGTAAAACCAGCCGGCCCTAGTGGGACCCGCTAAGGGACCACGGAATGTGGCGGTAGGGGGTTAATGGCACCGGCATCCTTACTGGTGCCGTTAACCCCCTACCGCCATACTCGGAATGACCCCCAATGTGTGGTGTATGTACTGAAACAGAGTCCTAATTTCTTCAGAACAGGCAAGGCAAGCAAAGGGAAACTGGAGGACCGGCTTAATTTTGATGACTGAGAAAAACCACTAACTGGTCTTCAGGAATAGTGTGAAAATGCATTTTCTTGCTGCATTCTAGCAGTTTAATGCAATTGAGATTAGTGTATTGTACAAGCAGTGTATTGTAGACGCAGACCCACTCAGACACATTTTAGGATTTGCATTACAAAAATGACTAAAAGAGTAACTTCCTCTCCAATCTAAAAACGATACTTCATTCTGCCATGCAGATCTGGACTGGATCCTTACTAATTCGTTTAACACCATCCACCCTTCTTAAGCTGTTCAGTACTATTATGACCGGGTGAGGGACTTGCCCTGTCAAATGGGGGTGGTCTCCCAGTCATCCCCTCCCCACTGTGCCCTGAACGTGATTAACATTACTACTTTCTATCACCCAATACCGTCCCATAGTGGTTATGGAGTGAATTGTACTGCATATTGTATAGATCACAAGACCCAGCATGCAGTGAAACAGCAGTGAAACCAGAAAAAGAGAAAAGCAAAATCCCTGCAACTAACACAGACTGTGGGCCCCATTACGTGTCTGTCAGTTGCCGTGCCAGTGAAACCGGCAAGCTGCCGGCAGACCTGTAGTGATATACCAGCGTCAGACTTGCCGGATTAAACGGGGCATTGCAGCCCCGGTGGTCCGGTAAATCCGGTGCTGGCAATTCAGTTAATCCCCATTCCCGGAATCCACAGGAATGGGGACCACGGAAGCACCGGCACCGTTACAAACTGTGCCGGTGCTTCTGTGAAACTGCTGGCGGCTGCCGTTCCACCCGCCAGGGTCAGACCTGGCGGACGAAACAGCATCCGCCAGCATACTCTTAGTTTGGGGTCCGGAAACAACAGTGTAGGTAACCTTACCAGCACCGTTGTTTCCAAACTGCCAATCTTGTAACGAGGCCCTATGAATCATTCCTACAACTGAACAGCGTTCAGCACTGCAGAAGAGAAACCATTAATTAACCACAGTATGAAAACGAAATCCCAGCTCCATAGCAAGCAGAGAAACCATCAGAGACTGCAAACAAAACCATGCTGGAAAAGAGGGAGGGGCTAGGAAATGACAGGCACAGACTTGTTCACAGTCAGGTGAGCGCTGCAACCAATGAGGTGGTAGGGGGGTTAGACTCTGGAAAAGCACAGTATATAGGGGGAGTGAATGGAAGGCAGATTGTGGCTATAAGAGTGAGATCAGGAGGAGAGGAGGTGGACGGAGACCAGGCTGAGGACAGATGGCAGAGCAAAGGGCTGAGAAGTTGGTGGCAGAGATTGGTGAGGAAGAGCAGGTAAGGTATTGCCTGTGAAAGAGAGGGGTACCACTTGTATGTGGAAGGGCTCGAAATTGCAGTGAGCTGGGAGGCCTTTAGCTTCTGCTTCTACCCCATGAGAGCTTGGTTAGATTAACACCAACAGTTACCCGGGGATACATTTGCCTTAGAAACATGCATATGTGGCATCAGCTTTGAGTAATGTAAAAGAAAAAAAAGTACACATCTTCAACACATTTAAATGTAACAGATTGTACATAATGGGCAAAAAGTGAAAGTGTACATTTTCATGTGGAAGTTAGATTTGCAGTGCGCTGCGTACGCTTCTGGTTCCCCAGCCATAGCTCCTGCTGAATGGGTGATGTCCGACACACAGGAACTAAATTTAGCTCCTGCTCATTGAATCTTAATTTTGAACCCAGTGTAGTGTGAGAGAAGGTGTAAAAAGTTAGTGGAAGAAAGAGCTAAAATGGGGGAGAAATTGTAGGTGAACTAGAGAGTGTGAAAGTGAGAGGGTGTATGGTGGGAGAGGTGTGGAAAGAGTGCAAGACTGTAGTGGTAGCAGTGGTGTGGGCTGAGTGAAAGAGAGAAGAGGGGTGAAAATAATGGTAAGTGGTAGATGGTTTGGTAATGCTAAAGCACAGAGGTGCAGACAGGGAAGTGTGAGTAGGAGAATGGTAAGGAGGATAGAGAAAGGAGAGGAGGGTAAAGTGACAAGAGGGTAGAACAGGGAGGGCGTGAGAAAGGACATGAGATGGCCAGCATGAGTAGAACAGAGGGACTAGTAAGATCAAGGGAAAGGAAAGAATGGGAGGGACTGAGGGAGAGAGACTGTATGTACCGGGGTGTTTGGTGTTGTCACACTTGAACCATCAGTCCTCATTTTAAACCCTGTGGAATTGTCATGTCAGGGCACTCTTAGCAGAGTCCCTGAGGGAGAGGGATAGATAGGGCTCTGGCCTTCAGGCATCCATCCACAGCCAGCAGGTTTGTAGACAGTAGGGATTACTGTTATGCTATTGAGATTACAGATATTGGAACAGAGAACGCTTACCACCAGCTTACTTCGATAAATTAATTTTATTCTTACTGCTATCTGTTCCTCCTCCAACAGCCTTGTTCCTTAACCCTTAAGGGTGCAGACCCTTCCCTTGCAACAACTCCCCCTCAATTATCTCCTTACGTCCATTTTACGCCTCTTCGATGAGTCTGCAGGACCTTTTGATAATCCGTCTAGGCCACCCCTCTGGGTCAGTCTCTTTTCTCCTTTCTGCTGGTACAGGAGCGTCACCCGCACCCTCTCCTTCTCCTTCATCTGGCATCCTTATTTCTTGCCCTGGGTCGTTCTCCTTGCCGGGGTCTCCATCAAGCACAACATTGTTTAAAGAAGGATGCGTTCCTGGTGACTGCCCTGTTTGTGTTGGGAGCTGTCACCATTGTCCCCTTCATGTCAGTCACTCTGGGGGGTGTGCTGTCATACCTCACGTCCGTATTCCTGTATTCCCTGCTTCATAAGCACTTCTTCTCCTTCCTCGAATTCCTTGACCCTCGCCTTTCAGGCCCGGTCAGTTCTTTCTTTGGTTGCTTCCTTTGCTCTCGCATCTCGCTCTCTCACCTCATGCTGTAGGAAGCCTCGGTCTTCGGGTTGTCTCTGTGGTCCCTGAATCCGCTGGGGAGGGCATGGCTTGATACGCTCTCATTAGGTCCCCAGTCGGTACTCCTGTCACCGAATGTGGTGTGTCTCTGAAATGTCGTAGCATGCAGCAGAGGGCTTGCTGGTTCGAGATGTCCTTAATGGTTGCCTTCTGGATGGTCCTTTTTATGGATGACAAACCATTCTGCCATGCCGTTGGCTTGTGGCCATAGTAGGGTTATCCCCTGATATGTGCATCCCATGTGCTTTGCGAATCGGTAGAAATCCTGCCCGCTGAACGGCAGCCCATTGTCGATCTTGAATGTGGCAGGGATGCCCCACTCGCTGAAGACTTTGTCTATGACCCCAACTACCTGGGTTAATGCTGTGGATGATGTGCGCTTGATGATGGGAAATCTGGAGAATTCATCTACTATTACCACGAGGTGGTCCCCTGACTCTAGTGGCCCGTAGAAGTCCATTGAAACTCCTTCCCATACCTTCTTGAGGATGTGTGTTGGTTGCATGGGGAGTGGCAGCTCTCTTCCAGTTGCACATGGACATGGTAGGGAGCTTCTGACTACTTCCCCCACCTTGGCGTCCATGAGTGGGAACCATGCCATCTGTCGAAGCAATTTCTTGGTCGCTTCCACTCCCCGGTGTCCTTCGTGCACCAGCGTCACCAGTCCCCTCCGCAGGGACAATGGAATGACAATGTTGCAGCCTCTCAACAGTATGCCGTGTTCTGACACTGCAAGTTCTGTGCTGACCTTTGCCATACATTCCAGTTCTTGCCTGTTCTCTCCCTCCTGATGATGTGACAGTCTCTTGTAGTCTCCACTTGTTGGAGGCTGTGCGTTCTCTGGCCCATCTGGTGTATGGGTTGGCCTGTGTTGCTCTGGGCAGGTCCTCAGTGGTGAAAGCGGGTGGTAAGGCCTGTTCTGTGATGTAGCATAGGTATTCCATGCCTCCTTCCCTCAGTGGTTGGTCCTCTGTCGTGTGGTGCCATGAGATGTAGTCAGCGGGTTACTGTCTCCCCCTGGTTTGTGCTTGATTTCTGTGATTGATTTCATAATCTTATTCCTGGAGGCAGATGCCCAACCTTCCTATCCTCAGTGCCATCCTGGTTCTCGGATTGCCGAAAAGTGTCAGGAAGGCCTGATGGTCCGTTACGAGGGTGAATCTCTTTTCCATCACAAATCGGTGGAAGTATTCACAGGCCCACATTGCTGCCAGACTCTCCTCCTCCACCTGTGAGTATGTGCTCTCCCGTCTGGGACAGGGACGTGCTTGCATATGCCAGCACGCAGTTTGCGGGCGCATCTGGTCTCTCCCGTTGCACCAAGATGGCCCATAAGCCAAATGCGCTGGCATCAACCACCAGTTCTGTGTGCCAGTGTGGATTGAAATAGGTAAGGTGTGTTGCGCTCGTTCGTTCAGATTTGAGGTGTTGAACGCTTTCTGACAGTCTTGCGACCAGATGAATAGCTCGTCTTTCATTCACAATCGTCTCACTGCTTGAAGGTATCTAGCACAGTAACCGGCCATCCCCAGGAATGATCTAACTCCTCCCGCGTGGGTGGCTTCTTGCAGTTCGTTAATGGCATGCACCTTCTCCGGGTCAAGCACATCCCTTTCCCTGAAAAGATTTGGCCATAGAACCTCAACCCGTCTTTACTGAGGTTGCATGTATCGTAGTTCAGGGTGCGCTCTGAATCTTTCAGGATGTTGCATAGGTCTATTAGGGCTTGGCCATGTTCCCCCTGGGAGGTGCCGTACACTAGAATGTCATCGGAATAGTTAAAAGCCAACTTGACTGGGAGGAGCAGCTGTCTAATTGTCTCCTAAAAAATCTATGCGGCAAAAGGAGATTCCGAAATCCAGTCGCTTGTGCTGAAATAAGCAGTTGTGGGTGGACAAAAGTGGTTAGTCCCCCAGAGTCAGGGTGTAAATCCAGCTGGTGGTACCCCTGGTTGAGGTCTAATTTTGCGAATTTTGTTGCATTGGACGATCATGTTCTCTTTGGGCCCGGATGTCGCTCTCGCTCAATCGCGGTATTTGCCACTCATGTCGATACGCAGTCAAAGTCTTTTTCCATCTTTGGGTACTACTACCAGGGGTGAGATTCCCAGCGTGGGCCCAGTTGCTTTCTCTTTAATGTCATTTTCCAGAGGTTGTTGCAACTCTCATGACACGGCTTCCTGCAGGTGAAAACCTACCCTTCTTGGGTGTTGTGGGACATTCTTTTTTTTGTCACCGATATGTAGGCGTATCACTATGCCTTTTAATTTTCCCAGCTACAACAAGGGGGTTGTCCTTCCCTCTATGAATCAGAGGTGTACGGGGAGAATTCAGTGTACACTGGTAGTCTAGACCCTAATGGGAACACATGTCATTTTGGGCAACCATTAAGAAAAGCAACATGCTTGCTGGTGCTAAACACATGACTCAAAAAGTATATGTAAAACAATTTTTTAATTTTCCATTTAGCTTTCTATTATAAGCTTTTTTTGAATTTTTAGTGCAGAGAATTCAAGTTATTTCTTTTCATAACAGTCCATTATGTCCATTCATGAAATAACATACATAGTTGAAAATTCACTATATAAAAAAGAAACTGTACTCAGTGACATGAGATGTGGGTTCATCATTTTTGCATATGACCAACAGCTTGAAAATCAAAGCATCCCATGTCATTGGGAATGGAAAACACACTGTGAGAATGTAAGATGAGGAGACGGTTGAATCTAGGTCTCCTGTGCCCGGCTAAAGTCTGACCTTATATTCGGTTTAATTTTCCCAGGCCTTTCAAGAGTTCTGGAAACATGGCCCTGATCATCTTGTTCACCTGGGCTCCCTTCATGTGACATATGGTTTTGTTACTGCCCTGGTCTCCTCTGCATAACACTATATCATTGTCCTGAAAATGAATGTCTATCAAGCCGAGCACTTTCGCAGTGCGGTAGCTAAACAGACATTTTCCCCTGACTGGGCTCCTGAGTACATGAATGACTGTGTCCGTCGTCTTCCCCTTAAATGAGAGCGTCTTTCTGAATTGTCACAGTGACAGTAGTGGCATGCTGGCTCCGCATTGGAATATTCTTGCTCTCAATGGTATCCGCCGGTCTCGTTTGTTTCCCGATAGCAGGAACTCTTGTGCCCCCATGATGTTGACAGTGGTCCCTGTGTCAATTAGGAAGTGTTGAGTGACGGCATTCATCTTCACCATCACTTTCGGTGCTTCACTGCCATCTTGTTCCCCATGTACCAAGTTCACAAACTCACTGGGGTATTCTGGGTCCAGTCCATATGAAAATGTGTCCCAGTTTGTGTATGTGTCGCCCGGGTAGATGTAGTGGTCTGTGTGGCAGTTGATCATAGTCTGGTATCTCCCCATAATCCAGGTCTTGTTCCATCACCATTCTCCTTGCTTGTTGTGAGTAGAATTGCGGTTGTCTCCACTGTGTGGTTGTCAGGCTTGGCCTGACAACTGGAGACAGTCTGGCTGTCTCCAGTTGTTTGGTGCTGCTTGATGCTATCAGGCTGACGGGAATGGTCTCCCTTCTTGACAGACAGCCCGGAAGTGGCCTTCTCTGCCACACCTGGAGCATTGTTGGCTCATTGCCAGACATGGGCCTGTATGGGGGAAGATCTGGCCACATTGGTAGCATAGACTCTGGGCGTGACCGTGGTCTCGTCTGCGAGTATCTTTCCCTTTGTGGTCCTCTCATCAGGGTTTAGTAATCCTTCCTACGTCTCTGATGCTGGTGAGGGCCACCACAGAGTCATCCTTTTCGCTCTTTTTTTTGGGTGTATCTATTGCGGATGCTTGAATCTCCACCCTCTCATGGACTCTTGCCATTTCGATGACATGCAACCTTCGAGAACACAGAGTCGGATCGCTTCATCGTCCGAGAAGGCTGAGAATTGGCAGTGGACCGATTTCTGGTGAAGACATGTGATGTATTCCTCCACTGTCTCATGGGACACCTGTTGGCACTGATTGAACACATACCATTCATAGTCTCTGGCTGTATGACCAGTTTCATATCTAGGGCAGTCACAAGAGGTCGTAGGTGGTCCTGTCTTCTGCTGGGATGGGTTTAATGATACCATTGATTTTCATCCCTGCCAGGTTTGCGAAAATGTCCTCGAGTACTGGCGACTTTTCCTCCCCTGCGGCCTTGATAAAACTGACTAAATCCTCGACCCATGTGGTTGATCAGGGACCTCTTTTTAACTGTGGTTTGAAGCTTAATGGGCACGGCTTCCTCAGGAATGCTATGTTGCTTGTGGTCTGTTGTGCTGCTGCCTGCTCCCCTGCTGGGTCTACCATGATGGCCGGTGCGTTGGTCTCTTGTGTCTAGTAGGGCTCCTAGTGGGGTAACTGATCTCCTGGTGCAGGGCGCTTTTCTGTTCGCTCCCACCATGCTGCTCGGGATGCTGTTGCCAGGCCTCTGTGTGTTGGCGGTCTAGTAGTGGGTGCCATGCTCTCCTTCCCTGGGTCGATGTCCTCTCTTGCTTACCTGAATCGTGAGGCGTTCTCCCTCGTTGTGTCCCCTTGTTCACTTTCCTTTGGTATCACGTGCATTTCATTACCTTTTTTTTTCACCCGAGGCATCCGCCTGCGTTGGGCCTCCTGCGTGGTGTGGGGCAGGCGGGCCAATGCACCCAGACAGAGCCAGGCCTCGAGCCCAATTGTGGTTGTGGATGTGTCGATGGCATGGCTCCTGCGCCAGCGAAGGACAAGCGGACGGCTTGGGGGTGGACGCCTGATTTCCTATGAGTAGGCTCTGCAGTGCACAACTCACCTGGTGCAAAGGGCGCTTGCTCTACCGTGCAATAAGAATAGGCAAGATGCCCAGAAGGACACCTGAATCACGGTGGACAGGCATCCCTATGGCCTGCAGGATGACGCCCGGATCTCGGCGGGTGGGCCTTCGAGCGGCCCACAGAAGGACGGCTGTTCAGCACGCCGGCACTGATGACAGTTTTATCCTCGTTCGCCAGTTGTTAGGCTATTAAGCCTATGGATGTCGAAACAGAGGACACATAATATTCAACCAATTACTTTATTCTTACTGCCGTCTCTTCCTCCCTGAGGCTCATCCTCTTCCTCCTCCTACAGCCTTGTTCCTTAACCCTTAAGGGTGCATAGTCTTCCCTTGCAACAGTTACGATCCCTATTGACCATCATCTAAGGGGGATAGGGAAATCTGGGCTAGGGTAGAGGGGACCCAAAGGAAGACGAGAGAGAGTCGGACGGCCATTAGTTGAACCCCCTTCAAAAGCCTAATAAATCCGTTGAGCCAACTTTGAAACAGTGTGCACTATTGAAGCCATGTCTGGCACCAAGTCAGTGAATGCAATGGGATATGAAATTCAGTTACATTAAAGTAATGGACACCAATGGCCATTCAAGTCACTTGAAGCACATGTACCTTCATTTTACATGGCATAAAACACTGGTGTGCATACATTCCCTCTCCTCGACTTAAACTACACCAAGTGTTCACATTAACTCCTAGCGCAGGACTGCCTACACTCCAAAAAAGCAGTAGGTCAGCTCCAGTCAATAGAGCAATAAACCAACACAAAGCCCTGTCCCTCCACATGAAAGAAATATACAGCAAAAACCTACAAACGATGAGAAATACAGCCAAGAAAAGTACAACCAAATAAAGACAAATCATTGAAATCGCCCACTATAAGCACACCAGGGTACCCACCCCAAAGCATTCCCCGCAACAGCAGGTCCATCAATGCTCATTCTTCCCCCATCTCTTCCATGTGCATCATCTTGAATCGTACATCCTTCCTGCACAGACCACAGCTACCATCCAGCTTGGCTTGCACTCTACAAGTACATACACGCATATACACAGAACCTTCACACATCAGTCTCATCCACCATTTACTGGCCAAAAATGTAAGAACCTCCTTCCTGCATACGCTTATGAACCCTCTCCTTCCACTTGTTTACTCCACTCTACATCTCAGCTGCAGGGGGTAGAAGTGGCGTTGGACTAATACTTTAGATGGTTGGTGTGTAAAGACACTTGCTTAAAGCAGAGTGTGGTATAAAGTGTACCCTTTGTCCACACTAGGGAAGAGCCTAAATATGCCCTTAGCAGTGGCAGAGCTCAGTGTGGTCTCCAAATTTACCAGTGAAAGGCTATGTCCAAATTGTGCAACGTAATGTGTAGTCATGCAGGTCTATGAAAAGTAGCAGTTCTCAGCCTGCCACGATTAGGACACGTCTGTCACAGGTCCCTCTGGTTTGCGTCAGGGTATACTACATGCACAGGTGTTGCAGCATGATCAGTTTCAAGGCAGGGGCTGCAAGAGAATGTTTTGCCCATTTTATCTGGGGAAAAGGAATTGAGCTCATTGAATCAGAGCGGAGATGGAACCAATATTGGGTAGGGCTGTGTTCGTTAAAGTGCTAGCTTTACACCATTTTTCTTCTTGTCACTTTATATATAAGTAAGCAAGTTGATTTGAAATGCAATCCAAATGTTAGTTTTGAATACATACTATGTATTTGAGAATAATGTGGTCTCTGTGTGAATGCTGCCGTGCAAATAATAATGTAATGTAAAGAGGTCTCAACTGCTTTGACCACAAATGACAGGTCTAATATTGGTTTGTTGACAGGGGCACCTGGGGTAGGGCTTTTGTGGTCCTTGTCGCCCGCCCCTCTGCATTAGGGGATGCCCTTTTTGTGTGAGTTCTCATGGATATAGTCTCCTCTGCACCCAGTACTATGGGACTCTAGAAAAGATGCAACCCAGGACCAAGGTGTGAGCTGGTGGTAGGTGTATACGCATTAGAATTAGAACTCTGTAAACGAGTTAGACAAGTATGTGGATCCATTGGTTATCTGGTGCATTCTGTATCTACTGTATGGCCGGTAAATAGAATAGTTCATTTGTTGATTACCAGTGAATAAAGGAGCGAAAAGTTATTTTTTTATTTTTGTTTTTTTTTTAAAAACTCGCATTAGAATAGGAGTAGAGTTCTGTTGCATTCCTCAGTGAGGAACAATGAATGCATTTTATGTCAAAAACCAGAAGTCAGCTTGCATACATTTGTTACTTACTCAATATGTTCAGTTTCACCAGCAAAACCATCAACCTTCCAATCTAAGCAGGCTTCCAATGTGTAGAAAATCAATGGGAATACCACACCAACCAACCCCTCAACTAGGAATCATCCCACCAAGCAAACGCCACCCTAAAGACACTGATCCTACAAATGGAACAGCAGAACATCAGAGTCATTCACCACAGCGACTACTCACTATCTTGACTGACATGCTGACTCTAAGGTAAATGCATCCACGATGGACCAATAGCAGAGCTGCAATAGGGTTCTAAAATAGCCAGTAAGCGACATGGTACAATTAAAAAAAAAT
Source organism: Ambystoma mexicanum (assembly GCF_040938575.1). Lineage (NCBI taxonomy): Eukaryota > Metazoa > Chordata > Amphibia > Caudata > Ambystomatidae > Ambystoma > Ambystoma mexicanum. The sequence goes on from NC_090935.1 coordinate 319,145,212, forward strand.
AGGATAAATATGTAAAAATTCATGGCAATGAACCGCAATACCATGAATGTAGAACAGATTCACAAACTTTAATAACCTTCATGAATCCAAAGGAGTTTACAGAGAAATAGAGCATCAACACCCAATGTCATCAGACTACTCCTAATAATCTGTGTTGATCTTCCATTGCATATGTGTCACTCCTCTCCGAACACTGTAGATCATGCACAGGAACGACGACACATTCATGCAGACATCAGCATCAGCCAGATACCAACTTCACAATTATGGGCGCAGAGACTTTCCTGTTCAGGTTGTGCCCCCCCTGGAATTCTGCCCCTCCAAATCTGTGGCTTAGCGACTTTCAATTGTCATTATGAAGAAAACTAAACACCTGACTTTTATCCGGCACTTTCCTGTGCTCAGTTTCCGAGCATTCCAGTTCCAGGAGACAACTTTGGAGTCAAAAGCATGCGTTGCAAGCAAAAATAACATATCTTTACAAAACAGAAATGACTCTCTGCAACCTTTGGAATATTAAAAATCACAGCGGTCAAACAGTTTAATTCCACTCGAAACAGTATCTACTTCAGTGCCTTCCAGGCTACGCGCTGCCCTACCAGCCATCTAACGCATCAACAAATCTACATTCTCATGCTCTCATATTTGTAGCTGCTACTTTAATTCTAGAAAAGCGGACCTTACCTTGCTCCACATACATCCACGCCCACCATCAGCTGCCCATTAAGTGAAAGCACCTCGTCTCGGAGTCGCAGTCGCCCTGATTTCGCAGCAGCGCTATGTTTCCTTACATTGGTCACCCAGATACACCCAACATCCAATACAGGACCGTTGTGCACTTTTCTCTTTTTTCCACCTCTACGCTTTTCCCCATAGTCTCCAAAAATGGGAATGTTTCCAAAACTTAAGCCAAGGACATCGTCGTCTTCCGTCTCCCTCCTCAGGTAAACTGTACAGATCTCCATATCCAGCCTCCAATGACTTTGCTGCATAATGTTGTCATCAAATATAAAATTAAATTGCATGTATTCTCTTATCTTCTGAACAGCGGATAGATAGAGGCTCTGCTCCGGCCCCTCCACGTCATCTCCCAGGTGGTCCTGAAGCCAGTGTTGAAATAGTGGGAGAAAATAGCCAGCGTTTTCTTGGGTAATGGGCATCGTGACACCCCAAGAATGCCAACATCATGTGCAGAATTGCTTCTTGAGTTCCAGGTCTTGGAATGTCCACCACAGTCACATTTTTGAGGTTAGGCAGCCATCCGATGCATCCAAATTGGCTTGAAGATAAGCATCCAGGCGCAACAAGAGTAACGGGATCAAACAGTGGTGTGCATGACCACTTGGCGGAAATCTCGCATACACATCCAGAGCAGTCATGAAGCCTTCAACAAGAGGAGGAAGGAAGTGATGATGAATTCTTGACTGGCTGATTATTACAGCTGTCTGCTTGCGAATGATGCTTGGATCAGATATTCCAAGAGGAGCGATGTATCTTCAGCAGCCAGTCAGCACAATAGCTAAGCCACATCCTGCGGGGAGAAACAGAAACAGGAAGTTAATGCGATGTGGGTGACTCCTACTGTAAATTCAGAGGCAAAGAGCATTTCACACAAGAGCATTTTACAGGTTTGCCCCAGTCGAGACTTTAATCCAACCTGGTCCACTATGGCATAAATGAAAGAGCCAGAAGCCGCATGTGGGCCCAGCGTTTGGACTTATTCACATGCATTTCAAAATTAAACTTTAATCATATAATGACAGAGTATTTTACATACTAATGTGTTCGGTGATTGTTTTCTTTTTCTGCACAGAAGTCATACCATGACTATCAGCTGTGAACTTAAAGACATTGGCGTTGCAGAGCACTGGCGACCATCTAGCCTATTTAGAGGCCAACATTCAATCCATTGTGAAGATGGAGCCGCACAAGACCCGCCCGGCAGCTCTCACTGCCTGACTTCGTCACACCATTGAAGGTCAGGCTATCTCCTAATTGGCCGCATGTGTCCGGTCGGTGTAAGTATTTAATCTTTAATTAAATATTCATTTCAAATATATGTACAAATCAAATTTGTAATAAGAATGTGGTATTCATTATGTGTTTAAGGCTTGTTCAATAGCCAAATTACACAATAAAGATTTAATAAATGCAATCTTGGCCCCAGACATCACTAGCATCACTTTCAAGGGCAGCAATGTTAAGGGCTAGGTACACCAATTGACTGCTCTGCACTGCCCCGTGCGTTTTTTTCCATAACATTGGACTCCTTCTGCCTGCCTACAACAATACCCCTTCTCCTTTCTCACATCTCCTTCCCCAGAGACGTCCCCACCACTTCACCCACGGCTCACAACCTTGCAGTTCTCTTTAATAGCGACCTGAAATGCGTCCAAGTTCATCATAGCCACTGCAGCCAGGGTCAACTTCCTTAACTTAAAACGACAGCACATCGCCCACCGCTTTCCCAAAGGTCTACTCTAATGCTCAGTAAACTTGACTAAGCCTACCCGTTGGTCTTCCCTGCTATTCCTTCACTCCCCTCGAAAAAGTTCTCAACTTTGTGACAAAATCTCTTTTTTGCCTACTCAGATCCTCCCCCACCTCTACAGGGAGAGAGACTCCATGGTAAGCCTCTCCATGTAAAATCATGGAGTCTTTCAGTCTATGCTCTTACCCCCAACACTAAAGAAGTGGCCCACTGTCGCAAATGGTAATGTGTTCCTTTTGTGAGGCTGTTTGAGTCATCAAAGGAAGGAAGGTTTTTTTTGTACAAGGAACTCAAAGTGACTCACTTTGATTAAAAAAAAAAACAGGCATTGCCCTATTGCCTTATAGGCGAGTCGCATCCTGTCTACATATATATCTAGTCCATGCGTAGTCTCCCCTCTTTGTCCCCCTACTGCCCAATTGACCCCGTCTCTCTGTGCCTTTTTCAGCTTTCCCTTCTTATCTTCACTAGCCTCACCCTCCTCCAGCACACTGTCTGTCCTGATATCAAAGCCATTCCATAACTGGATCCTTTTTGAAAGCAAGACTCAAACACCATCAGAGGGGGCTTAAAATACCTCTGCTGCTCCACCACCTTGACACCCCAATGGAACACTTGACCCTTTACTCTTGCCCTGGTCTCTCAGGATCACCCATTTGTAAATTTCCACTATGAAATCACTGGCTATGGCCACTTGTATGTCGGATTAACTATTTGTTGTACTCCTGTCCATGTCCCTGGCACATGTTCCCACAATGCCCCTTCATCTCCTGGTCTTACTCATGCAGTCCAGCTAAGCTACTGTAAAGGAAGGCTACCCGGGGACTGAATGTGCTCTCTGTTATGTTCACTATTTACACTATTTCTGCTGGAAGTGACATTCTGCTGCTTAAGTAGACATTTTAAAAAAAGGTATATATGTTCCAGGGATTTGGCATCGATGCCTCAACATATAATTTAAACAACTTGAGTTTGATGCCCAAAAAGTTACCTCTATTCTGTTCTAAAAAAGAAAAGTAGCAGAAATATGGACTATGAAAGAAATGCAAGAACACACTAAATTAGCCCATCACCCAAACCTTCATTAATGGCATCAAGTCAGATTGTGTGTTTCATCGCATCAGAAAGGTTACAGGACGCTTATGAATCGCAGTTTATTAGAGAACATGCACCTACTATACTATAGATATACAAGCATGGTTGCAAGAGTATTTGCCTACTGTTGAATATGAAAATAACTTATAAAAAGTATGCATTAGACACATACTCGTGGGCTACGTGTTTGGATGTGGGAGAGGAAGATCTGAAGTGACGTTAGCCGGGGCGATCTACAGGGAAGGTGGTCTCTACTATGCTGTAGGGATTTCAGGGCCCGATTACCTATTAGGTTCACTAGCCAAGTGCGCAAGGGCCCCCAAGGGTAAGGAGCCTGGAAATAAGATGACTCGCATTCCTGCAAGCACTGCAGCTGTCCTTGGCCTTGGATACGAGCCACCGCCAGGACCTGGGCAACAAAACATGCATTTATTTGTGTGCCTTTATATGTCTACATTTATTATCGGCACACATTGTCAGACCAACCATGGACCACACCATCACACAACTTTTTGATATCATGTGAACTAAAAAGCTAATCTACAATGACACATACATGGAACATGCTCCCAATCACAATGTGTCCGGACTTTCCTTACTCACTTATTAGTATGACCATCCCAATCCTCTCTGTCTTCTTCTACCAACAACATTCACCTTTATATAAAGGACATTCAAGGACAAGGGCACTCCTGACCTAGCAGCCCAGAATGAGCATCCCAGAATGTGACCTGCAGTACAATGTTCTGGATAATTTATCAAATGTCCAGGATTGCCCAAGCACATCTTCGAGCCCCTCAGGCATCCCACACTACAGAGTGTAGTAACTTACTATCCTCCAAATCAGCCTTGGAAAGACAATCCGATCATCACAATATCTTACGTCATATGCTCCTTTGACTCTCCAGAACCGTGGTCCACCTACGCAGAGCGGCATGCTACCAGAGAGCATTACGAACCTGCTGCTTCCCAAATCCCTTTCCCGTCCTCTTTTCTCCCTCCCAATTTCCTCACTTTTGTCCAGCAGGCTAAGGTCTGGATTCCACAGGTGAGTTCACAATATACCACTATGGAAAAGCTTAGGTGTTCTGAAACTACTATTGTGGTGATTTGATGCAGTGTTAAAAAGCATAGTAACATAACATTTCTGTTCATCAACTGTTGTACATGTGTGAAAGTTTTAAATTCCCTCAACCGATCTAGAACATTTATTTGGGAGTTACCTTTTTACTTCAAATACCAACGAATTCTGGACATGATATTCTTCTATCGTCTATTGCTGTGTTCCATAGACATCGAAAATGGCCGCAAGACATTATTGATGCAGCCCAGTAAAATGCCACAGTAGGCTAATCTGAAATTATGCATGCAGGTCTACCGTGTCACCTCTGTATGGAAAATGTTTTAGGAATTAGAAACCTGCCTGCCGAGTTGCAGACTCTTGTGGACAATAAAGCATTCTGCTTGAATTTGGACCGAAAGCTTTTTTTAAATCTTTGTTTATTGAATGGTCACGTTAATTACAGTTCACATTAGCATAAGTATACAGTGTACATTGTTTACAACTTTGATTCATATCTAGGTACATATTGATGCCATGGAATGTACAACCAGGAGCTGTCCACATCAGATGACATATTGCATAGATATCCTCTGAACGGGGCCCAAATGTCTTTTGGGTGGCAGGTCCAAGTTACAGTTAGTATAAATTGTTCTTCACATTCATTCACATATGTTAACTTTCTGAGAAAATCGTCTATTTTTGGTGCATGTTTCAATTTCCAGAACTTTAAAATACATTTCTTGGCTACAGCGCATGCAAGGTTAAAGAGTCTTCTTGTGGTCTCTGCACCTTTACCAATATCTCCGAACAGATATTTGAGAGGGGCCAGGGCGGATGGGATGCGAGATCTTCAAATGTTTCAGCCATGGTGCCCCAGAAAGAAGCGACTAGGGGGCACGATCAGTACATATGAAAAGCGTCTGCCTGAAGGCTACCACATTTCAAACACTCACCACTACATCCTTCCATAAATGTGGCCATTCTGGCAGGGGTATAGTGCAACTGATTTAGCGTAATCCGGCATTTAGGGATACAGTTTTTGTCAATTGGTAGTATTTCTGACATTGTACATCCCCCATAGTGGTACCCACATCTTTTTCCCAGGTTCTTTAATCAAGTTTTTAGAAGGGATGCATGATTGTATCAGCCCATAGAGTTTGGACACTCCCATCCTCGTGCCATCATTGGCCACGATGGCTCGTTAACATTTGTGCGTATCTGGTTCATTCAGCAATGTCAGCCATTTCTTACCAAACGCAGCCCTCATGCGATGGTATTGTAGCAGTTTCAACTGTCCCCCTCCAATAGTGTCTACAAAATCAGTCTGGGTAACGTATTCATCATTAGGGTACATGTCTCCTATTTTTAGTTGCTTTTCAGTGTCCCGTGTTTTCTGCAGTGCAGCGCCTCATCATACGTGAGAGAAATACTGTGGAAGCACCATAGCGGGGCCTCTCGATCATAGGTTGTCTCTAGATTAATTTTCCCAAGTTTTTTTGACCATGCATTAACTGTGTGCTAACCGGATCATATACGTAGGTATCTTTATGTTGTGTATTGAATATAATGGAGCGTAGCTCAGTAGGGGATGCAGCATATCTCTCCAACAGGATGTGTTTGGCTGTGTCTTCTGGGTCATGCCAATGTTTAGCAAATTGGGCCCGAGATGCTAGGTAGTGGAGCTCAAAATCAGGTGCAGCTAGACCGCTGCTTGTGTTCGGCTCCGCCAGTTTGTGCCACTTCACCCTTGCCACCCCAGGCCCCCACACGAACGCAGTGACCAAAGATTGGAATTTAGTAAAAAAGGGTCTACCTGGCCACAGGGGTACATTGCAGAAGAAGTATAGTAGTTTCGGGAGGACTATCATTTTCAAGATCGCTATTTCGTCCATAGAGGGAGATTGGGAGTTTTGCCCACATCTGTAGTTTCGCAGTTAGGAGTTGCATATAGTTTAGGTAATTGTCTGCATATAGTGTTTGTCGGTCTCTTGACACAATAATACCCAAATAGCTAACTCGGACAGGTGCCCATTTGAACCCACTGATATTTGGTGGGCGTATGGTGGCAGGGATGAAGGAGAATAATTCAGATTTAGAGTCATTTATCTTATAACCAGAGTACCAAGCACATTTGTGGATGTCCTGCATAATGCGTGTAAGATTTTGCTCAGGGTCTCGGACGTACAGAAGAGTGTCGTTGGTTTAAAGAGATATTATCAGTGGAGCCCCTCTCATCCTAATCCCTCTACGTCCATGTATGAGTCGAATAAAGGCAGCCATGGGTTCTATGGTAAGGGCGTAGAGTATTGGGGAAAAAAGCACAACCTTGCCTAGTACCTGTGCCAAGGAGGAATACTGCAGATAATATTCGGTTCGTGAGGACCCTCGCTCCCGGGATAGTGTATAGCAGTCGGACACATTTTAGGAAGTACGGGCCTATACCAAAGCAGCTTAGGACCAAGAATAGATATGACCAGGATACCGAATCAAAAGCCTTTTCGGCCTATAGGGCCGCCACTACCGCATTCGCGTCCGGGCTTACCTAAGCCATCACTCAAAACAGACGACGGAGGTTTAGGGCCGTGAATTGCATGGGGATAAAACCAGAATGGTCTGGTTACACTACATGGGGCATATTGGGGAGAGGGTCTAGTTGGAAGGATGTTTGTGAATATTTTAGCATCCGTATTAATTAGGGATAGGGGTCTGTAGGAAGCCAGATCATGTGGGGAACGGTGTGGTTTCAATAAAATCGTGATAACAGCTTTGTGCATCGTCTTTGGGAGAGTGCACAGCTCCATAGCTTCCTCCCATACACCTAGCATGATAGGCACCAATTCCTGATGGTTTCTTAGTTTAGTTCAATGCCCAGGCCATCGGATCCAGGAGCCTTCCCAGATGCCAGTGCCTTAATGGCACTAGCGATTTCTTCCTTAGTAATGGGTTGATCTAGAGTGAGTTTGACCTCAGGCGATATCACTGGGAGACCTAGTTTATTCAGATTTTCTGATATCTCCTCTGTCGTGACCTCATCCCATTTAGAGTATAATGCAGAATAGAATTGTGTGAACGCTTCATTGATATCTTTGTTTTGGGTCACCATAGATCTCTTTATAGCTTGGATCCCAGCTATGGGATTGCAATAGTTTTCAGCTTTTAACATGGTAGCTAAAGATCTGCCCGCTTTATCCCCTTCATCGTATCTGCGTGCCCTTACTGGGGTAGTCATATATAACACCTCCCTGTCTGCCAATTTGTGGAATTCACCCATTAGTTTGTTCATGTGTGCTAGGGTTTCCTTCTTACGTGGGGTACTATATTGGTTTTCTTGGTCTCTGAGTTGAGATTCAACTTGACTTAGTTATTTTCTGTTTGTGAGTAGTCCTGTCGTTTTGGCCTTAAGGATGCCTCTAATCCAGACCTTAAAGGTCTCCCAGAGTGCTGAGTGGGTGTTAACAGATCCACAGTTGATGGCGAAAAACCCTGCAATTTCCATGTGGAGGGCTCGGTCACATTGGGGTCTCTGAGGATCGCCGAGGGCATCCTCCATCTTAGTGCGGGTAGGGGGGAATCATGCAGTTCAAGGTACAAACCGATCGGTGAGTGATCAGATAATGTCCGTGGGAGGATATCACAGCTCTGTATCATGTTGGAAAATGAGGTGGTCATTAACCAATAATCTATACAGGATTTTGAATCGTGCACCATGGAGTAATGTGTATGTTCCCTGTTGTATGGATGGAGGGTCCTCCATACATCTATCAGGGGCAGTTGTAACAGTATCTGGTGTAATGTATTGGCTGATTTTGTAAGTAACGGGGCACATCAGAGGATCGGTCCATTACCGTGTTCAATATCGTATAAAAGTCCCCTCCCCAGATCACCGCGGTCTCATCTAGTGGAAGAAGTATGTCTAGGACTGCTTGGTAAAATGCCGGGTCATCGATATCGGGCCCATATGTGTTCACCAGCACTACTTGCACTACTTGGTGTCCCGTTATTTAACCCCATTCCAGTACATATCGTCTCAAGGGGTCAATTTTGTTTTTAGTAAAGAGGAAGCCTATTGAGGAATGAAGTGCGAGTACTCCTCTGGCCCGCGTCGAGTATTCGGTGTAGTACCATAGTGGACCCCAACCAGCTAGAAGGTCAGTGTTAACTTTCATTAGAGCATGTGTTTTCCTGTAGCATGAGGATCTGTGGACTGTGTCGCGGCTTTGCTCTGGTTAAGTCCCTGGACGTTCCAGGTTAGTAATTTATTCTTTAGCCCTTTGCCCATTGAACTGTTGGCTGCCATTTGCGTTTTCTATGTCTACTAATTATAGCGAGTGTACACATGTTTTCCATACAATTCACTGTAAGAGGACCATTATTTTCAAAAGTTTTAACTTCCCCAACTACCTCCAAACACCCTCCTCCTCACTTCCCATCTCCTGCATTTATCAAGTACTATCTTCTTAACCTTTGTGTCCCTCCCACCTCCCGCACCGTCAACCCCAACCAGATGATGTTTCCCCCATAACGTTTGGAACTTTCCCGAGGTGCGTATTCTGCATCATCTATGTCTGCCACAACTGATCACCCCAGCCGCCACCCGGGTTTAAACTGGCACTTTTTGTAATGGTGCCACCTTATCCATCTACTTCAGCAATCACAAAGGATATAGCAGCATATGTTGTTCAGTCTGCAGGATCTCTCCCAGGGTTCCCAATAGATGTGGATGGGTCTACGCCAGCCTGGGGTGTCGAAGTATTTGCAGATGAAGTCTGGGAGTTTGTAAACAAATACATTGGGCCCTTTTTCTTGCCACCTGCACCCTTTATCATTGTTGTCGAGTTAATCCGGGGTTGGTGCCCTGAAGAGTGTCTGGTGTGGATAACAGGATCTTAAGGGGTCGAATGTGGATCAAGAAATCTAGGTGTTCAACAGGTAGGGAATTACTACTCCGGATCTGGTCGTGTCGATAATCACAACAGTTTGCACCCCGGACTCCACCTTTGTCCTGATATTATGTGTACTGCATAGTATCCAGGCCACTCAGCTCCACTCAATGTGAATATTTCCAGCCTCGGTTGGACAAGTTCCCTGTGTTGTAAGTTAGCCTCCTTTATGATCTCCTGGAATCTGTATTTGTCTCGTCAAGGGGACTTGCTGTGGGTTTCAGACCGGATCGTGACTTTGCCACCGAGCACTAGTATTGCCTTTGGTTTCGGAATTTGTTTTGTGATTCAGCTTTGGCTGAGGTGTACTGTGTTGGTGTCCCAGGAGCCTATTCACCGGCACCTCGCAGTTCGCAGTAGGCGTGCAGGGCACCAGGTCCGCTGGGCTGGTCTTGTAGGAAAGCGAACAGCCAGTTTCGTGTGGCTTTGGCAGTGTTTATAATGCTGCTGTTAGTTTAGGCTGTATAGGGTTTTCCCGCAGTTCCTTCCTGCCAGAGCATTGCATGTTATTTGTTGTGTATATTAGAGTGGATTGTATTCTCCCCCGTAGAGAAAGAGCTGTTTCAAATACGTTGTTTCCAATATTTGCCTCCACGGTCCTCGGTTCTGTTCGTGAGGTTATTTACTGTTTCAGCGCGTTGTATGCCAGCATGCAGGTGTAGTGGGCTCATGGGTCTGTCCCAGCGTTGTATTGCACATGCCGGGGCCACCTGGGACTGCATGGATGCCAAGCGTCTCTCTGGTCTGTCTGTCTTTTTCGCTTCTTCCCCTTGCAGCCGGGATGCTTGCACTGGTCGTGTTCAAATGGGCCTGTTAAATGTCTCCGGCTCAAATCGCAGTGAGCGTGCAGGGGGCTGGCCTTATGAGAGAATGATGGACCAGTTGTGCGTATTCTTGGCAATGCCAATGTTGTTGCTGTTCATTTAGGCTGTATAGGGTGATCTCGCCGTATTTGCTTGCCAAAGCGTTGCATACTTTTCACTGTGCATGTTAGGATGGATTGTGCTCTTTCCTTTAGAGAGGGAGCTGCTTCAAACACATCCCCCACCCCCTGGCAGTCAGGATGTTTGTACTGGCCGTGCTCAGGTGGGACTGCTAAATGTTTACGGCACCAGTCTTAACAATAACTGCAGCCAATTCGGATTCCACAGATCCACTGTATGTTGTCCCCCTGCCACCGTAGTAGTAATGTTCATTTACAGACCCAAGTGTCCACCGCAATACCGGCTCCATGTGTTCAGCGGGGGTGTGAATGAGGGTGCTTTATTGTGTTTGTGGTCCCAAAAGGAGCCATACGAAGTGCTCTGGTCTCTTCGCCACAGCTGTGGCTGCCTCCGAGCGTGATGGGACGACTCATGGAGGTGGGCGCTGAGGATCTGGATGGCTTCATGCTGGGCTGGCAAGTGCAGTGGGGGCTGCGGTATAGTTTTTTGCAAGCGTGGCTCCTTGTTCCGCCACTCTGTGTCCTCTCTATACTACGAATGTCTGATGCAGTGTCTTAGCCTGCCCGCGGGTCACTCTTCCCCCCAAGTGGGCAGCAGGGGTTTACCCCTCCGGTATATCTGAGGGTCGGGATCTATTCACTGCAGCCCTTGGGTCTCTGGTTTCCGGCTGTCCTGTTACAGTATTAGGATTTCATACGGCCGTACCGTAGCGTGTGTCTGCTCTACAAATGTGGAAGGCGAAGAGAGGGTAAAACATGGAGCTGGCGGGTCGCCGCAGTTAGCTCCTCCCCTTCTGTGGCCTCCAAAGCCACGGTCTCTCCTCAGGCAGTGTGCTTCGTCTAACAGATGTAGTAGATGGACCGCCTATCCTGCAGTTGCTGCCTATCTCGCGTTGCAATTTCCTCCTCACAGTCTTGGCGGTTGTTCTTCATAATAAGGCAGATTGGGCCCCAATCCTTCCCACACAAGTATTTCTGCTTACTGAGATGGAGGGTGGCTCCGATGCGGATTAATTATTGTTCAGGATTTTGTCTCGGACGGAGCTAGTCAATCAGGCAGCCATTTCGAGCTGTGCAACAGCACCCCCATGGTCCGAAAGCTGTTAATCCACATCACATGTTGCCAATAGGCCCCAGATCCTCTGGAGTGTATTTGCCCAGTCCAACATCTTTAGTTAATGTCACTGTTCACAGTGGAACTTGAAGCTTCAAACAAGTCCCATCATGCAATGCACTGCTGGCTGCTTACCCAGGGCGAGATATAGGTACTAGTAACCTGGGCCAGTTGCGAGCTCCGATTTGGAAATTCAAAGTCATAATTAAGGCTTCCGGTTTTATGGTAATCATTTTTCTGCCATTTCCATCTGTATTTATCGACATAAATGGTATTGTCACTGCCGCTTCCTTAAGATATATGCCGTCAGCAATTTGAAGAACTTCACTGCTGTTGGTATACAACCGTTACACTCTCCATGCTGCCAATCTGCAACGTGATTCGCCTGCGATGTATGAGTGGCATCATAGAGACCAGACAGAAAGACCTGCTGTTCCATTTTTTTCAATTTTTATAAATAAATACAGACAGAAAGCAGATTGATTTCAGTCTGTATTTATGTGCAAAGATCAGTAAAAACGGAAGACTGGAAGCCTTAGTCATAATATAGAGGAGTTGTCATACGTTACCCAAATATAATCAGATTGTCAGTGTGCACTTGAAACCAAATTTTGATTCAGTATTTTAAAAACATGTCTCAGGACATGAACTACCACAAACATTATTGGGCCCATTGGGCTCATTAACAAATGTTTGGAATGGGGGTCTTTATGTTACACAAGGGGATTTTAGTCAGCCGGCACTGGTGAAAACATTTCCTTTAACTTTGAAAACGATCAGAAAGGGTCCACAACGTCTGGCTGCCTCAAAGTACCAGAGGCTATTAATCCAGCACAGAGGTTGTTTGATTCCAACACAGTGACAAGATTTTGAATTTGTTTTGGTGAGATATTTTTGTGCATTTGAATAAGGAAACGAGGACTTGACTGAATGATTCATTACACATTTAAAGCATACATATTATAGGGAGGGGCTTATGGGCACTGGCCATTTACTATTTAATTAAACGATTTTCTTTATCAGAGACCCAAAGCTCAACAGAGGTGACATTACAGATGTCTCCAGGTAGATTACGGAATGTCTCTGCAGTCTGTACCTTGAAAGTGAAGTCTGAAAGGGGAAGAATAGAAAAGGGGTTAACTAGTGCATCTCAAAGGTCTTCCAGGGTATATGGTTGCATTTTATGATCAGGTTGCTTGGAGCAGATTGGTTGACAATCTCATATGCAAGGCAAGAAAACCTCAGGGTTCCAAGATGATGGGATAGAGCGATAGACATAAAAAAAGTATCTATAGAATTGTTATTGCATTTTCTACATAGCTCGGATTGAAGAGTGAAACTGAAAGCACGTGAGGAACACAGCTTGAAGGGACACCAGGAACCAGTAACTTACAACATCCCAATTAAAGGGTTGAGTGAGAAATTCGAGTTTACAGGTACATGGAGATGAACACTTTTAACCCCCTGTTTATGATTATTGGATGAGACATACCCTTTGGAGAAGATTGAGATATTTACACTCATTTATTTTTTACTCTTCCAGCTGCTACACTCCCTCTAGGAGGAGATGTGTGTGGGCTGCACACCAGATATTTAAGATTGAGGAACCTAAACCAAAGAATATCACAAAGAGTGTGAAGATAATCCAGGTGACTATATACATGACAGACAAAAGTTAGCTCTGTAAAAATATGTATGGAAAGAAGTTTAACTGATCGTATCTTTATATGATCTTTCATAGATATTACCAAGTGACCTGGTAAACACAGAAGTTAAGAGCTCCTGAGGAAGGGTCAATATTCCCAAAACGCGTCGAGCAAATCACTATGGAATTTAAATACTATAACCAGTCAGGATGGTTGGGAGGAATGGACATTGTTGAATTAAGGTTTTTCATGAAAAAGAATTGCTTCATTATATATCAGAAAATTGATGTTTGAATGTATGATGTAATATTATTCATAAATAATCTTGTGCATGTGAAACAGTGCACCATGAAATGAAGATGGCATTAATCTATCATTTTATTAAATACTTGGAAAAAAGTATTTTGTAGTTTTATAAACACAAATAGGGTGTGCGAGGGAAGGGAGTGATCAACAGGTTCGTGGACACCTGTTTTACATTATTTTTCCATAGGACCACACAAACCAGGATTCCTAGCAGTAGAAACCCAACATCAGAGAAATGCCACGTACATAAAACGGGCAATACAGAGGCTCTGCTTCAGTCAGAAACAAACTTTGACAATGACTAGACTGTTAGTGGGCAGCCATTAGGAAAATCTGGCCAATCAGTGCACAAAAAGTGTGGGGGGGCTTAAAGCTTGTTATGCATCTTCTGATACCGGCAACCCGACCCCTGGGGAAAAGGAAGCCAGCGGCTGGCCTGGGGAGTAAGCTGAGGGGGGGAACCAATGGAAGGAAAAGGTGCAGGATAAAAAGGGCCAGAAGGTTCAAGGCATGGTTAGTTGTTCGGGTGAGGACAAGGGAGAAGGCGGACCAAGAGACCAGGAGGAGGAAGGATGGTGCATAGGAGCATGGAGGAGAATTACAGAGAGCATTAGTTGAGGTATTGGTTGGTGAAAGTGTTACTTGGGTGCGAGAGTGTGTGCAAGGTGAGTGAGGCTAAGGGAGAGTGAGGGGGTGTGAGTGCTAGTGAGTGGGATTGTGACTAGGAGAGTGAAAGGGGGTGACTGGGAGAAGGTGAGAGTGGAGCCTAATGTAGGATAGTAGAGTGGAGAGAGAAAAGTAGAACAGAGGATAGCAGTAAGGCATAGAGAATGTAATTTTTATACTCTTCCTTTCATTTTGTATGTGCCTATTCTTTCTTAGCAAGATGGAGCAGCAAGGAAGGGCCATAAATATAACACACCATCACAGGTACTCAGTGACATTGTAGACTATTAAGTTGCTAAATATCTGCTGTACGTCCAGCCAGGTATCATGTCCTCACGTGGACAGCATCCACCTTCTCTCACTGTAAGAGAAGGTCCAGGCTTGTCCCGATACATAGGGTGCCCTTGAACCAAAACGGCTTCCAGGTTTCTTTTCCTTAATAAGCAAATACCGGCTGTCATTGGTCAGCTATGGCAATGAACAATATTTGAATATACTTTGATGGATTATATTTGATGTGGTATTAAGTGTACTGAGAAGTAGAGTTCTGCTCATTGCAGTGCTCAAATAGCCCTTGATGTACACAGTGCCTGTTGGCTCTTCATTTCCCTACCATCTGAGAAACCTGGATTCTCAAATATCAAAGTCTTTAAGTAGTTTTGTAGTAGTCACTGAAATTTGAGTTTAATCATAACACGAACGCTGACCGTGTTGAAGAGGCCATTTCCAATCTTCCCAATTGTAAGGAAGGCATGTTATTAACAGTAAGACAGAATCAAGGGTTTGAAAAACGTCCATCTAATCCTAAATCTACGGATGGGAGCAAGCTACAACCATCAAATAATAATAACACAGTCCTAGTGGTGTCTTGTCAAAATAAAAGGGCCTATACTAATAAACCTATTGCAAATCCTTACCTCTAAATACAAATGGTCGGGGAAACAATGTTATGAAAAGGAAAAGTGTTCCCAAAATGATATGTCAGGATGTTCAGGCCGTTGGCCTCCCTTCCCCACATTTTCAGCATGGGGAAAGGTGGTATGCTTAAGTTTAGCACAGTCTCTTGCTCAGTTCAATCATTGTCATCAGGGCCTTCTGTGCCCAAGTCTCTTTCCCTTTCAAAGTCTTTTCACTCAGAGGGCCTGATGCAAAAAACAAGCGATAAAGCCCTTTTCCTTTTCAAGATTTTCACAGTTCATCAATTCCTTAGGCGATTCACTATTCACCTCGGATCCCCCTCAGCCGGGCTCAGTCCTCTCAACACAACGTTTGCCATCCAATTTCTCATACGCTATTCTTTCTCGGGTGACTCACGGTTCACCCCAGATCCCCCTCAGTCAGGCTTAGATCTCAGAACCCCCTCAGTAGGGATCAGATCTCTTAACACAGTGTTCAGCTTTTCTGGTGTATTCCAGTGTACCCCGGATCCCTCTCTGCTGTGCTCAGATCCGCTTTCACACACTGTTCACTTAGTCTCCATCAGCCAGGCTCGGACCAATTTCATATATCTTATTTATCAGCTATCGAAGACTTTCAAATGTGCATGGGGTTTTGCTTGACCCGATGCAGGACCACTTTGATTTCACAATTCTTTACCACTTCAAATGTGCCACCTTTCAGATGGATACCTAACAGAGACTTTCAAATGAGCATCCACGTAGTGCCGGACCACTCTGTCTACGGTATTGTTTCTTGGCATCGAAGCACAATCACTCATCCGCTGTTTTAAATTGTATTTGCGTCGCTTGCCACATATGCCTCATACAATGTTCTCTTCAGTTTTCAATGTACAATGTTGCCGCTTGCAACTTTGGCTTCAACACAGACCTATCTGATATCAGTCTCCCACTCACCGGCAGTGCTGACTTCAGTGGTGCTGCTTTGTTGTAGGAGCCAAGGACAGTACCACAGCGGCAAACGATTCCCCCCCCCCCCCTTGACTATCGACATGGGAGAGCCCTAGGTACACACAATACAGGATTCTTCAGCATTCCTGGTCTTACGTTTCCTATTCTCGAAGGTTCATGAAAGTAGTGGTCTTCAGTTGAAAAGGTCAATGGTACTTCCCTCCTTGCAATACTGTTTGGTTTTGCAGTCTTCCGCCTTGTATTAAACGGCCGCCTTGGAACTGCTGCTTCGTTGTGTGCTTTGCCTTGCTCAGAGTGTGCTTTTGTGCTCTGCCTTTTATCCATGTGGGAAAGTGTAAGGGAAGTCAGGTGTGTGCAATGGTCAGCAGTAATATCCTGACCCTGCCCGACCCTTGTATTGGACATGTCAGGGGCTTGGGTATTAGTCTGTTTTCTTTTTGTAGTGAGCTGTCCATGAGGAAATGTTCATGATGGGAAAGTGGGGGTGGGGGTGATTGAGTTCCTAAGTATACTACTTGGTAGGATGGGATAAAGGTGTGACCAGGAAGGGGATACCGCGTCTCACCATCCAGTGTCCAACTTACACTCCCCGAAGACCCCTCACCCAGATGATCCTCCTGCACTGGCGCACCCCCAGGAACTGGATACAAAAGCGATGGCCATGTCATGGCCACCTGGATGACAGATCCCCGGGGACTAGCGGGTTAGAGACCTTCAGGTTTCTCACACAAGTCAGGTTGCAACCCCTGGGCAATAGGCAGAATACAATTTAATATGTAAAGACAATTGTGTCATGGACATTCCATTTATGAAGCATTGTCATTAACTTTTATTTTTATCACTGAGTTACCATAGGAGGTTTGTATGCAAAGTGATGTGATCCACTACACACTCCCTTTGCGGGCAGAAGGCCATTTATCCTGATCATAGTGATGTATCGGCAGCACAGCATTAATGTAAAATTTGGAGACATATAGTACTGTGCACTACTCGAACAACACTTGTTCAGCCTGATGAAGGTCCCAAAAATACAAAAGCCGAAAGCATGGATAGGAATGTATCTTTTGTTGGCCAACACTATTCTGCCCCATAGAGATCGACTAAGAAATACTCCACTACTTACTTTTCGTTCTTCTTTACCTTTTCACACACTGGGGATAGAAACATGTTGTAGGGAAGTCTAATTCATAAAAGAAGATATAGCTCAAAGCTCCATTTTAAAATCATGTAAGCTGCGGCCTGCACACAGCATTCGGAAAACACACAAGCAAACAAAATGTGCAATGGTTTGCAGACAGTTAAAACTATAATTGTCAAGGCCTGAGATAAAGATGTCCAAGATCCAGAAAGCATTTTGCAACTGTTTATTAAAATTGATAACCTACTTTGTTTTTGTGGAAAATGTAAAATCAAGGGGAAAATGAAAATGTATATTTAAAAGCTGTGAATGGACCACATTAAAGGAAGCCAAAACTGAACTCTGACATCTGTATTCTGCTCATGCCAACTTCCCCAAATGAAATGTGAAAACAGATCTTATGCATGGAGATGAACTGGTGGAGGCTCAGCCGTAAAGATAACAACTGGCCTGCAACTTCATCACAGGGAGGCTGGACCTCCTTTCAATCATAAACTGGCATATTTATGGGTTGCGTTTATGTATGGGGGGGGGTTAAGATTATAAACTAATGGGCATTCATTTTGACCAGTGGACCTGTGTTCCCTAATCTGATATGTCAATCTCCCTGGCCATCATGAAGGCAGAAAAAGAAATTACCTGGAAAAACAAAAGGTTATCTGAAAATCTACAGACCCGAAAACTTCAAACTTCAAAGACCTTATCACTGCCAGGCCAAAGTCATAAATATTATACTTTTAGCCCTCAACTAACAGTGAAAGAACTGAAAGAAAACAGATAATCCATTATTGACAAATCTGAATAAAGTGAGAACAAAAAATATCTTAAATCTTACATATGGGCTTCTTATTTCACCCATAATTCTGGAACAGAATGTTGCAGCACATTCATTATTTGTGAGAAATGTTCATCTTGGGATACTCTATTTAATGCTAGGAAAAGGCATGTGATTTTAAATTTGGCGAATTTGTATTTTGTCACAAACAAAGGACGCACGCTAGTATGTCCAGCTTCTGCAGGAGCGAGCCTGTTACTTTGAGATGGAAAAATAATTTGTACAGAAAAGTATCAACAAGTTATAGGCATAAATCTTTACCATTGGTCCTATCATGATTTAAAAAACGGCATTATTTGATGTGTGTCAAAGAGAGAAATCTGGAGAGTTGATTAGTAAAGTGGTCATATATGTAGAATTTATGATCTCAAAATGTTACAAAATTGAATGCAAAAAAATCCTGAGATGACATAATATTAAACGCGAGGGAAATTGGGAGTAGAAGTTACTCCCATCAGACTGCCCAATTCATTATTATGCCCAATGACTGCAAAGGGATAGGTCTACGGTGATGTTACTTTTGGAACACTGTCCAGTCACATACATTGACCAATTGGATTGGAGAATGTATTATGTGATGAATCAGAGGTGATTCACCAAAGATACCAGACCTGGAACCCATCTCATGTGGCCAGGGAAAGACAGATGCTTTCTGATCCTGACTGCAGTAGTTACTTGTTGTGAGAATCAAGACTCATTATTGAATACCGAACTAATGTAAAACAAAGTACTGATTATGATATATACCAAACTGACCAAAGCAGTTGGCAAGAAGAGACTCCAACAATCCCTTCAGAAGGAGGAGACTGCTATATAGTGGGTGAGAATAAGAGCCAACCATACAAAGGGGCAATACCTCAAAAGGGGAATCTGAACCATCACTGCAAAAGCCAAACGGGCATCAGAATACACCAGGTGAAAGCTCATAAAGTACTGTGGTGGGGTAAAGCTGATGACAAAGTTGAAGTAGTGCCAAAACATCTTGACAACATTTGTTTTGAAGCTAATGAAGGTTTGAACTATGCCTAATTGATGCATGTTGTGATAAAGCAGTACTGAAGTTGAAGTGGTGCTAACACATCCTGACAAAGATATTTGCTTTGAAGTTAACGAGATTATGAACTATCCATTGTTGATGACAAGAAGCTGTCTTAAGACCTTGAATACAAGTGGAAAGAGGAAAACGTTGTCAAATAAACAATTGTGACCTATCCTTGGAAACCAAGTTGGAACTTTGAGTTGTCAAGTTGGATTAGGAAAAGAACTGAAGTGGAATGTTTTGTTATGATACAGGACTTCCTTATCCTTTTCGAACATTCAAACAAAGACCTGCTTGAATCTTGGGGAGGTGAATTCACCCAGGTTATAAGAAGAAGCAGACTTTCTGCCTGACTCATGGAAATATTTTAATTGAAAAACGCAGATTTGCACGCCTTTCTGCCCAAAAATCCCCATACTTCAAACAGGGATTTTTGGGCAGAAAGGAGCGCAAATCTGCGTTCTTCACACAAATAATTCCATGAATCAGGCAGTTTGTGTTGTGACCAATATTGTTCTGTTTGTTAAAATGCCATATATTTCCTTATTGATTTGGTATGTATACAAGTGTGAGGGACAGAAACCTTTTGTTAGAATGATTTTCTTTAGTTTATTTTGGGCAGGGAAATCCTTGTCAGACTAGGGATAGTAGGGCATTTATCCAACCTTTTGATTTAATAAAATGGCATTTGTTGAAAAACGTTCACCAAGTTGTCTGCCTCACATTTCTGACCCCTCACAAAACACACCTCAAAAGGTGGTGTTACTGTTCTATATAAGATTAAACACACACTCACTCAGGGAGACTGACAGAGACAGACTCACTCGCTCAATTGCGAACTAATCGGAGAGAAAGACAAATTGATAACAGGAAAGAGAAGGAATAGATTGCTCTCCTTTTGGACCCATTTTGGATTATTGCCCTGCAAATGAGGCCCACCAGGAGTTAAAGCCCTGGGCCTTCTTCAGTGGAAGAAATAGACAGGTTGTGGAGGAAAGCTGATCCCATCTTGCTGTCTGAGGCCCACCTGTACCTAGAGGGGGGAACATTGAACCAGTCCTTAAGAGTGTGCCCACCTGTCTGTGCTTAAGCCAAAAGTAATTCATATGCGAGCATGATCTAAAGGGAAAATAATCCTTAGGGGAGTGATAACATGAAAGGAAGTAGATTAAATATTGCCCGCTGTTATTCGTTAGTACTGAGAGGTGGGGATATATACATCGATTGCACATTCCTAAGAAGTTAGGGAATATTTTAGAAGAGTATGTGCTTCTGTAAAAAAATATATTTTATAGATTCGGACCCATGGGTTTCTACAGTGCGATCCCCTCACTCTCTGTCTCTGTAATGACATCTAGCACGGAAAAATTATCTGGGAGTTAAATGGACATCTCACTGTGTGCATACCTAGAAAAAGAATACAATTGAAGTAATTGCTGGGTATACCATCAAACAGAATATTAATGTTAAAGCCTAGTTGTTCCAGATGAGAGGGTGATTATTTGCTACCCCTTCTCTTGCTGTTTAATGTTTCCCATTGAAAGTGAGAAAGGTACGCTTTTACATAATAGTTAAATAGAAACATCACTGAAGGGAAGCGACCTACAAACATGAAGGTCTAGTAGTCTGGAAAACTACTTTGAGTTTGAAAAATGCTGTTGAAATTCAGACATGTGTTTTGAGTAAAGGGGTGGTATTTTGAATAAAGGGGAAGTAGAGAAAACTGGCTGCTTTGCATTAATTTGCTTTTTAACTAATGGCGGATTCATCTTGACATCTTGAGCATTCTTTCCATGGCGCAGGTATGCTTAGGCTGAATTAAATGAATATTTACCTATGGTGATGTGTGTTACATAAATCTCTATTTCTAGAATTATAGCTTTGAAAACAGAGGTCACTAGTCGGTTGATTATTTTAGCAGTTGCAATGAATCAAGGGCATTTGTTCCTTATCCCAAAGGAGCCACCCCCTTTGATGGTAGGGAGGTGTGCCCGCTCCGGAAGACCCTTCCTAGAGGTTTGAACAAGTGGGACCTCACTGTGAGGGACTACCCCTTAGGGAACAAGGACGCTCATTCCCACAAGGAACTCCCTAGACAAACCTCCTTATCTGCATATACGATACTGCCTTTTCTAATGAATACTGTGCCCTGCTCCTATTTGGCTTTGGCAATGTTGAATCAAACATGCCATCTGCAGAAAAAGGGAATGTCACCTTAAGGAGAGATTCATATGTAAGTGGGACGAGCTGATCACATAGGAAGAAAGAGTACAGTGCGCACGGAAAGCCCCCTGATGTAATTACACCTTGGAGAAGTGGCAGAGAGAGAACCCATGGAGCCTGTGGCAATTCAAAGGTCAAAGAATGGCAGTCTTAGATGCTGGAGGTCCGGCAAAGCAGAAAACGGAGAAACCGTTGGGAGGATGGGGAGAAAAGATGCATCCAACAAGGTGGCTTGACCACGGTCGCACAGTGGTGGGCAAGGCACCGGTCTAACAACGCCGAGACAAGTGCAGCCAGGACCATTGAAAGCTCCCACCAGCCAGCATCTACCAACCGCAACATCCCGCAGAGACACCGAGAGCAAGATGCAGAAAGCGGGACAAATGCAAAGCCCGAGACCTACAAGTAAGAAAGTGAAACAACTTACCAGAGCGAGTGCTGAGTCCAGCGCAGGCACCCTTTGAAGAATGAAGGTACCGGGGTGAACGGGACAAGCAGGAGGCCGCCGGGGCAATGTACTATGAGCAAAGGAGCTGGTGAAAGCTATGAGGGTTGCATACTAAAAGTGACACAACATAATTGGACATACGAGGAAAGAGTAAAGAACATGAGGAATAAGATTAAATATAAAACAGAGCAAGTGGAGAAGACTGCCCAGGGAAAGGGAGTAAAAGCCAACAGACAATGGCAGAAGAATGGGGAGAACAACCATGAAGAAAGTATAAGTGTTGCGAGTTAAGTACCCAAAAAACAAAAATAACCAAATAATCAGAAAAGGAGTCCTGTAGAGAAACCCCAGGAGAGGGGGATTCCTAATTCAGATAAAGACATAACAGACCTGAGAAAGGTTGAATATCAAGAATGTGAAAGACACAAAATAAAAGGAAAGTGTGTGGGAAAATATCTCAAGGAGAACTGCTTAAGTATGTCAAGAAAACAGAAGGCAATAACAATTGGGAGGCTCTACAAGAGCTTCTGGATAAAACCACAAGAGATTGTCAGAGTATAAGAAATATATTACAAAAGAGAGACATTTGTATATGTAAGATATATCTGGACGAAGATAACCCCTGAGAGAAAGCCGCAAGAGAGAAGGCAAAAAGGGAACCGACCAGAAGGTGAGAGACCTTCTTTTGGCCGCTTTAGTTCATATTAGTGGTAGGGCCAGTTCGAGTCGCGTTTGGACTGAGGACACTTACTTTGGACGTCCTGACAACAGACGAGCACCTTTAGTTTCTTTAGTTAGGCAGGGAAACCGCCATAGCAATGGAAAGAGCTGGGCCTTTTTTTTATAATTTAATTAAAAGAATATAAAAATGTCCACAGCCATACAGTTTACGGATGTATAACTTACTTGTCTTTAATTGATTGAATTATTTATATTTTGTTAATAGACCTACTGTGCCAGTCTGTGTTTTTCTTGTCCCGAAAGGGGAGGAAAGCTGTATGAAATGAATGCTATTAAATTGGGGGCCCCAGACTCATAAAAATAACTTTATTAAATAAAGGAAAATTGTGCGTACTTGGTTTGGGGTGGGTGGAAAGTGCCCCTGAATTAGAGGTCGACCAATTAAAAGCTCCTAGAATGTGCAGCAAAAACATATTGCCATTGGCAGTAAACCATGTTAGTGCAAATGTTTCTATGTAGGAACACTTTCATTTAATTTCACATATTTGGAATTGAATATATTTCACCTAACAGGTCAGGACCCATATTACAGAAACTTTGCAGTTACACAAAGTGCCATTTTTGCAATGGCACCGGAATACCATGAATGAGGAGCGGTGCCTGAGACACCAGTATTAAAGTGAGGGGCATGGATTTATGGGCCCGCAGCAGACATTGGAGGTGTTCAGTGAAAGTTGGTTGCACACATCAGGCATTGAGGAGCAGACACATAAGGTTTAACGTGGTTTATTTACAAATTCCAATGACGCTGCAGATTTGAATGTCATTGCCGCTGCCGTAGCCATAACGCATGGAACTGCCCCAATCCCAACATTGCATCTCAAGCACACCAATGCAAATAACCGGACCCCGGTTATGCTGTCCTGCTCATAGTAGGTGCTACTTGTACGCATCATCTTCGGTACTTAATGCATCAATCCTCTTCCCCTGCAGGCCGCATGTGTGGTCAAAGATGGCGGCAGCCAGCACTTCACTGAGCCCTATCATTGCTTTCAGCATGACATGCTATCTCAATAGATCATTGTTGTTATGTACTTTGTCTTACGTTTTTATGGCATCAATAGAAAGCCATTAGTGAAGGCAAAAACACTTAGCAAACGCTGCCTCCTACTATTTGGTGACGTTGCTGAAATATGTAAATCATTTTCCACTGGCATGAAATCACTGCAGAGGAAAACAGCAAATTCTCAAACCCCTCTTCCCCCAAAGAAAGCAGAGGATGTTGTCAACAAAAACAAACCATATTTGCACCTGAGAGAAGCGGTTTAGGAAAAACGCAGGCCCACAGCTGTCAAAATATCAGCCCGCCGCTGCAGCGCCGTCAGAAGGCAGGCTGCCCAGCGCCGCTTGTGACGTGTCCAGAGACCTTTCCTACCCGCACCCCCCCCCCCCTTCCCAAGCCCCCGTTCAGGAGTCATTGACAGGGCCGCGGCTGCACTGCAAATAAACACAGTAAAGACGGGGGTCATTTGCGGGAGGCGGGCAAAGGCGCAGGGGAGACAGCTGATGGAGACGGGGCAGGGGGGGCAGGACACCAGTTTTTTTTCAATGTTGGGAAGAATGCATCCCCACTAGGCAGTTTGTGTGAGTATCGGATGCCTAGCAGGGTTCTCGGTTGTGATGCGTGTGTGTTGCTGTGGAAAGGAGAGATGCAGAACACCACGTTTCTAAGCGATCATCATCCTCTGCCACTGTGTTACAGGAAGTGGGCCACACACACACCAACGTTGCATATGGGGTAACTGTGAGCAACAAGATCCATTCCAGCTCGGGATTCTGTGTGCTAGCAAGGAGAACTCACCCAGCTCATTGTCAATTAGAACCCTTTAATGGGTGAAACGCCATTGTTCACAGCTCCCCATCTACACGTACATACAGGGCAGTTTCTAGTCCATTTGGTGCCCAGGGCGAAACACTAAATTGCGCCTCCCCTCCTCCCCCCCCCCCCCGCACGCTCGGCATGCGCGCCGCACCTAAACTATACCCTGCGGTTAAGTAACTCCTACCCAACGTCAATAAATCAGTGTTATACACATGAAACAGGTTTTATTACATTGTGATTCAAGAACTTTTTATTAAAATAGCATTTTATTTTTCAAACAATTAATGTCTATTTTAATTTCTTGTATGTGTGACTTATAAAAGCACATCATTTGCTTTTTGGACGCTTGGCTTCTCTGGTCCATCGTGCAACTGGTCCTTGATTCGTCGCTCTCCTCCGGTCCTTGGCTCCCTTGCATGCCTGC
This sequence comes from Ambystoma mexicanum, assembly GCF_040938575.1. Classification (NCBI taxonomy): domain Eukaryota; kingdom Metazoa; phylum Chordata; class Amphibia; order Caudata; family Ambystomatidae; genus Ambystoma; species Ambystoma mexicanum. The sequence continues at coordinate 319,170,014 of NC_090935.1, forward strand.
CAGGTATTTCCATGTCCTTCATGACACTGAGCCAGACCAGGCATTTCCTGTTAATTGCTAGGACTGGTATTTGTGTTCTTCCAATTATAAGTATGGGCCTAGAAGGACCTCCATGCAAAGTGAAAATTCAGGACAGACTCATGGCGTCACGCATGGCATGGGCCCCCCCACTTGGCAGCAAGGCCCTTGTGAGTTGCTCCGCTTTTCTGTCACCCCTCTGGTCCTTGACTCCCTTGTGAGTCACTCTTTTCTGCTCAGTCGCCCTTCAAGTCTTGGGGAACCTGGAGGATCGCTCTCTTCTGGTCCTTGGTTCATATGACCCATCACCCCTCTGGTCATTGGTTCCCTCGTGAGTTGCTCTTCTGGTCCATCACTCCTCTGGTCCTTGGTTCATATGGCCCATCACCCCTCTTGGTTATTGGCTCCCTCATGAGTTGCACCTCTAGTTAATCACTCCTCACATTTTGATGTAATCATAAAATACCTGGGTGGTTACCGAGGATAATTTTTGGCAAAATAAGGGAAGAATAGTGGATTTACAATGCATCCGCTTGTACTCCCCCAAGTGAACAAGCCAAGTACCGATGCTATGGCAGTATTGGCGAAAGGACTCTGTCATCTGGTTCACGCTAGAGTTGTCCTGTCAATGTACTGAGCATGAAGGAAACTCTTTCAGCTCTCTTTAATCAAGCCTTAACATCAAACGTTGCACTCAAAGTGCATGCCAGTGTTTTTTCAAAGCAGTCTTCTGAGAGTTAATGACTTAATTTGAGCTGGAACCACTACTGGTGTAGTAAAAATGTCTTAACCAGGTCTGCTTTCAGCCAATCGATGTATAAGCACTGTGGGTGTCCATCAGCGAAGTCCTGTTAAAAAAACATTGGCAAAGCCAACAGTTTTTGGCTTGTGTATACGTTTTAGGCATTGGGTGTTCAACCTTTCTTTGCACACTTTACTAGGGGATTATCAATTGAGCAGGCTGCTTGTAGCACAAAGTGAACTTGAATTCAGGTGCCGCCTGATGCTATGTGTGTGGGGGCACCATCAGTCATCCCAGGTCGTGCATTGGCTTTCAACACTGTTGACTATGGGACATTACTAAAGGTTATATTCATCAACATGGAAAACTAGGGGCTACTTTTTAAAGCGGGTTTCATCTCCCTAAAATGGATGCTCAATTCGCGCAAGCTCGGACCGCAATACTCTGGAGTAGATCATGGTGAGTCCCAGGGGTCAATAACACCCATGCTATTCAACATGCATATTTTAAGTGAAATCATTCAAAGACTGAATTTTAGTGGATGAGTGTTCACCTTCTTTTACTTATTCAAAATGTAACGGGTTTTTTTTCTTTGCCATGCTCACGGAGGTAATCCGCATTTATTTATTTTTTTCCGTTCACTTTTAGATTCTGCTTGAAATGGATGCACCCTTGTCTTGGGGGAACAAAATGCACCCAGTACATTCCTTTCAAACTGTACAATCTGAAACTGACAAAAAGCCAACATCTTGTGAGTTTCATACAGTATTTCAGGCCCTGGTTGCTTTCGATTTTTACCAGCGAAATTAGCTTTCCGCCTTCTATTTTGCCTCCACTACAAATCATTGTACATGCTACAACAGGCCCCAAAAAGCGCACTAAACATCTTCATGCTAGCGAGAACCGTCTCTGGGCACTTAAGAAATCGTGTCCTGTAAACACGAGGACAATGGAGGGGGGAGGGAGTCTTTATGCCTGGGTACAGGGCAGTTTCTAGTCCATAGGCTGCGGTGGCAAGCCCATAATACTTTGCAGCAGCAATCAGCGCTGCCGATAAGCCACGGGGAAGTTAACTCCTAACATGATTGAAAAAGGAGTTAACTTCCCCGTGGCTTATTGTTTCTTCACTTCATCCGCTGTGGCGCCGAGTCTCATAGTGACCCCTGCTGCTAATGAAATTTAGCAGCAGGGGTCCTGGCGCCGCAGCAGGGATTGAAATGAAGAAGGCTGAGGGGCGGGGGATGTCAATAGGTGGTCGTTTGTGCACGATTGCTCGAGTAGCTGATGTGCTCACGTTAGGTGCCGGGGCAGGCACCTAACGTGAGCACATCAGAGTCAGCACCTGCTGCCTCTACTCGAGCAATCGCGCACAGCCCAAGGCAATTGAGCTCGCCGCATGCGCCCCCAGGGCAAGTCGAGCCATCACCAGTGTGGGCTATTGCGCCCCGGGCGGTCGCCTGCCTCGCCCGGGCCAAGAAACGGGCCTGCTTACATAGACGTTATGACACTGATAAAACCAGAGGAGGGGTTGGAGATTAGATCACACGTAATCCTCGCGGTCAACCAACTCTATCAGTCTTTGGAATTAACCTTAGAGGGGGCATACCTTTGCACATAGTGCATAAATCCATCACCACTGCACAAATGTACACCAACCCAATACACTCAAACACCTAACAGTCATCCACGACTCTGGGACTCTGGACCCCTTATGAATACAACTAACTGATGTGCATGGCCGCAACCCCACTCTAAGCTCATACAACCCCACCCTCCTCCCCCAACAACACAAACACTAGCACACATACTAGGCACCGAGTTCTACCCATATGGTTACAAGAAGCGTGGCCCCTCGAACCAACTCCTAAACTCAAGAAGACGCACACAACGCCGGTATATGATATGATAGGTTATTTATATTGCGCCCATACACAAGTGTTAGAGGGCACGACGAGGCAAGGGAGGACAAAACAACGATCTTACTAGGCCCAGTGACATTGAGAACGCGCAAGTGCAGGGGGACTTATCCTTACTAAGTGCAGGGGAACCTATCCTATCGTCACTAAGACACCCCTCCGTCTTCTATTGCAGGACTACGTAAGCGCCTGGAGACTGAAATTGGGTGGTAGCGGTGTGAGGTATAACTGAACAGAACAGGTGTTAGCCACACAGAGTGGGGGCTTACTAAATGCAGGCAGGCTGCTGAAAGCTTTCAGGAAATGCAGAAAGAAACCCGAAGTCTACAGTCTTACCACTAAACCAGAGGAAGCTTGGGAGGAGTGGTAGAAAAGCACAAGAATTAGAAGAAGAAACAGACTCATTAAGCCTTCCGATTGGCTGAGAGCAGGTCTATCATGGAATCCATGTGCCAATGGAAATAATATGAACAGGCAGGTTGGGAGAAAACATGTAATAACGGAGGGTCTAGAAAGCATAACAAAGCACCTTTTCCAAGTAGTAAAAACAGCAGATATACATTATAACATTACCACCAACATCATGATTACAGGCATTCAAAATCTATAGCTGAAGTCATTCGTATATTTTAGCATTAGAAAATATTTTAAGCACATTGCCTAGTCCCAACACAGAGAAAGGCAGTTCAAAAAGATTTTGTTTAAAGCAACACAGATGAGATAATAGCCTATAATAAATGCTTTAGCCAGTTTGGACGGAGTTTTAGATATGCTTCTTCATTTCCTACTGTTCACCCTTGAAAGATAAGATGTTCACCACAACAGAGACCTAATTCTGCTCCAATCGCAAGGTTGTCTGGCAGGTGGCGGTGAAAAGCGCTGAGCGCAGCAAGGACGCAGGCCTTATACGTGCCCATTTGTATTCACATGCAATGCACGCTCCTCGCTTGGTCTTTTACCATCATTTAACTGTTTGAAACCGAGTGCCCAGGTTAGAAGCCAGCCTCAGATTGCAGGCCACTGCCGAAGGAGCCTCGAAGGGCAGGTCATGTTCTCGAGAGCACGCATTGACCATCACACCCCAGACGCCCAGTGTGCTCGGCGGGAGGACACTTCGGGTGCGATTGTAATGTTGCTGCCCAGTAAGGAACGTGTCGTTCTGTCATATGCTTCTTATGTGCACATTATTCTGTTGGACGGCGAGATGGTTGCGGAGCGCGCCACTTCCAGGAAGGAGTTCCCACACAGAGCAGGCAGTTCCGGCTTTCTGATATTTTCCCTGCAGAGGATCGCCACGACATTTTCCAAGTGAAGATCGACAGCACTTCCGTAAAATAAGAAAACTGTTCTTCTATGTGCAAAAGAAGAGCTGTGGCAAACTACAGCCGATACCAAACATGTGTTAACATGAACTGTTACGGTGCTCTGCATGCAATGCAGAAAATACTACCCACATTGGTGCTGCACTGAAAACATGAGCAATGCTCATTCGATTTAGACACATGGGACCCGATTACAGAACGTCCACCGCGTGGCAGTTGTGATGTGCGCTGAGCAGACCTCGCTGAGGGCCATGAAAAAATGGAGGCGCACACAGTGTTCGCTGGAAGTCACTAAGTAAGCTTCCCGTCATGACGCTTCCCTATGTTCATGTGACATCACATCCCTCCCCGAATTGGATGAAAGAAAACAACAACAAAAACACAACAACAAACCCCACCCCTGGTGCCAGAGTTCAGCAGTTACTCAATGTTCCCAGACCGTCCGTACTTTCCATGTAGAACAAACCCTTGGCGTCTGGTGAAAGGCTGGCTATCTCTGCACGGAATCACTGTTGTGTCGGGTGGTTTTTGCTCGCTGTCCAGGGGGGTTCGTGGGCGTGATTCTGGGTCTTCAGATGGTATTTCTTCTCTCTCCTGCAGTGGCTCACTCATTGCACGGGGGTCTCCGTTGTTCTAGTGGACCACTTCCTGGGTCTCTCTCCAAGTTAGATGCAGCACTTTCCTAAAATGAGATGAGTTCTGGGTCACTGTCTCACTCCACCGTGATGGAGCTCCATCCCCACAATTGTCCAGGGTTGAGATTCATATGATATAGCTATTTTTCTTGGGGGTGACCTGTTCTTGACCAGGGCCATGTCCTCTACTTGAAGGGCGCGCAGAGTGGTGTGCCGTGTCTGAATTTTCTGTTCAATGTGAGCCGGTCATGCTTGTTCTACCCACTCGTCGGTCATAGTTGGGGCCGTCCAGGTCTAATGAAGGGGAGTCCAACCCTTATGGGGGACCCCAAACATCAGGGCGGTCGGGCTCAACTGCGTTGACGAGTGGGGGTCTTTGTTGATCTTTGGCTATCGTGAAAACTTGATTGATCGATGTCATAAATCTAACAGTGTCTCCATCAGCCTGCTGCCAGTACAAGGTTTATTATTTATTTATTTATTAGCATTTTTAAAGCGCCCACACAGCCTGCGGGCATCGAGGCGCTGTTACAGGATACAGGAATTGTTTGTTTTTGAGTGGAGTAATTTTATTTTTTGGTCTTAGTTGCGTATTTATAACGCGCTTAAACACCTGGAGGTTTCTAAGCACCGACCCGAGGATAAAACCTGTGTTGCTTCGTGTTGTCTTGCTCCCAAAGCATGCACATTGCCGCTGAGCTATCCTCCCGGGACAATTTGGTGATGGCTGATGTTCAAGTTGTCAAAGAATCCTTGCAGTTCTCCTCCTTTGAAAGGTGGGCCATTGTCACTCTTGATCGTGTTCGGAATTCCATGCACTGCAAACATTTTTTCTAGAGCAGCGATAACTGACACTGCATCTGTAGACCGCACTGGCTCTACCTCTGGGTACCTGGTGAGCACATTTATGCTATAAGGATGTATGCTTCATTGGCTATTGCACAAAAATAGATGGTTATTATTTGATGGGCTAGTAATGCATTCAGTAGCTTTGGATATATATTATAGTGTGTAGGTCGCCGCATTATAGTTAAGGTGAGTGACATGATGCAAGATGGATTTGGCTAATTTTTTTTAAAACAAAAAGTTTGTCACGGGACCCCCAGACTGGACCTTTTTGGAAAGATTCATTATAAAATGAAAAAGTTATTAAGAAAGCAAATAAACACCGTTTTCGGCCTACTCCCATTCATTTTCCCAAAAGTTACAAATGAATCAAAACATCAAAGTTTTCCTCCCATTCATTTTGACAGAGAAAGTGCAATTTTTGAACAGCCGTAGCCCGTAAACTCCTGGGCAGATTTGGACCAAATAAGACACAACTTGGGCACAGAGTGTTCACTTAATGTCCTTGATTGGTTTGGGGTAAATCCTTTACATCAGCTTTGTTGCTTTTTACCGCAGAGAGGCTGAGAGAGGCTAATCACACTTGACTTGCTAGATGTATTTGGATGAAATTTTCGAAATCTAATGTTTGTCAAGGGCCCCCCAATCTGGACATTTTGGGAACTATTTGTTAAAAAATGAAAAGTTATAAAGAAAACTAAAAACGCAGTTTTCAGCCTATTCCCATTAGTTTTCCCATGTAGAAAAAGTGCAGTTTTTGAACAGCCTCAGCACAAAAACCAGTGGGCAGATTTGGAGCAAATAAACAATTTGGGCACAAAGCATTGGACTATTTTCCTCAAATGGTTTTGGGTAAATCCATCCAGTAGTTTTTAAAATATCTGACAGAGACATGGGTGTTCTCTCTGTTCCTTAAAACCTTTTGTATAAATCGGCCTTGGTGCTTTTCAGCACAGAGAACGAGAGTCTTTTCAGAAATGAATACATGCCATTGGTTTTTTCTCCCGATGCTAGTGATTCCCGCGATATTGATACATGATATGATATGTTTATTTATATAGCGCCTATACACAATGTGTTTCAAAGCGCTTTCCAAGGGAGGGAACAAGGGAAAATACGATTAAATTCATACAGGCCATGAACAGTAAGGATGTGAAATTAACTATCGTACTCGGCCTAATGACATTTCAGATAGTGCAAGAGCTATGACATAGATATGGAAGGGAGGGGAAGAGTGGGAAGGAAATTGAAACAGACAGGTGACTACTGTACTGGGCCTGATGACATTTCTGGTAGAGCCGGAGAAAAACAAAAGGTGAGGGAGAGGGGTGCAGAAAGGGTGGGGAGGAACAAAACAAGCGACTATCGTACTAGGCCTGACGACATTTCAAATAGTGCTGGGGGGGCAGTAAGGGGATGGGAGAGCGACAGACGAGGTTGCTATCTTACTAGGTCCAGGGACAATTCTGATAGAAGAAAGTAAGGGGAGGAGGGGAGGAGATAGGAAAAGGGAGTAAGGGAGAAGAGGCGAGAACAGAGAGTAAGCTGTCAAAAAGAGTGGAGAAGCAAGAGGAGAGAGCGAATACAATTACAGAAGTCAGTAGTAACACATAATGTTGCAAGCCAGGATACAAGATGAAGATGGGAACAGCAGGATTCAGGGCGCCACCATGAGTACAAGATGCAAAGGAAGTCCAGCATGAGAATTGAGAAAGGGTGACGCACAGTGAATCAATGAAGTCCATAAAGTCAAATCCAGCATTGGCCACAAGACGGTGATGGTGAAACCAAAATGCATCAGGACAGACTCCTGCAGAAGTAGGCTGGAGGGGGTGCAGGGTATAAGAATCAAGCAAAACGGGCAACACCTGTGTGCAAGAAGAGTGGGGGGCACAAGGGAACATCACGGGGATTACAGGGGTTGGAGATGGCCTATGTGGACAGAGGGGGTAAACACATGTTGTTGCATGCTTACCTGCTGTCTGAACAGGGGGCCGGGCCCTGGGTCTTCCTGCTCCGAAAAGATCCAAACAGGAATGGCTCTTTTCTTCGTCAGCCGTTTGCCTTAGACGCTCGGGTGAGGGACGCCCTTGATTTAAGAGTTAAGAGCAGGAAGGAAGAGGCAGAGCTAAGAAGGTGGGTGGTGCTTAGGCCAGGTGACCTAGATCCACTTGCACCTGCTCCCTATCTTCAAAGGAAAAGAGGCTGGAGGGCTCCTTAAGTAGGGAAAAAAAGCAGACATCAAGAAGGCACCAGATGGGCGGGGATTGCTAAGTGGGGAAAAAGAGCAGCAACCTGGAAGGCACCAGGCAGGGGGGGGGTTTGCTAAGTGGGGGAAAAGCGCGGCAACCTGGAAGGTGCCAGGAGGGCGGAGCTTAGTCCCGGTGACCCAGATCCACTTGCACCTGCTCCCCATCTGCCCAATATTATATTACTGGGAGAAGTTGCAAATGAAAGAACTCAAAATGCTATTTGGAGGAGGAAAAAGGATGCCATCAAACTCCAAGACCTTACATTCTAATAACATTTTGGAATTCAGAAAGAGACTCAAAACTCTTCTGTTTAGTCACTGCTATAGGAACACTGATTGTTTTGAACGGCATTGCTTAAATGGTCTGGCTATATGAAGACCCATACCAATACCAATAGCAGTTGGAGAGCCAGTTATACATAGAAATGAATTGTGGGAAGACCGTGTGAATCGGACGAGATTAAAGCATCAACGCCGCAAGAAGCGCTCAGATAAATAGGTGCCTCATACAAAGTGATGAGTGATAGGGGTTAATGGGAGAGGGTTAGTGGGGGAAAAAAAATTGAGTGGAGTGAGAGAACCTGGAAAAAAAAGGGGGGACACATGTTGAGTGCTTCAGAGGACATGGATGACTTTTGAATTCTGAGTAATATTTCCTTTTATCGGGGGAAATCGGCAAACCGCCACGCCACCATAGGAATTTCTGTTTTTGAAAATGATTATTGCAAAATTATCGTGGGAATAAGGAGTTAGATGAAAAAGGTTTCACATCTGCAGGTCCTCCATCTACTGGCCAAGGCGCAATGGGTGTTTGGTAACAAATTAATGGTGTGACATGCCCAATGGCCATGGCTTGTGGGTCCAAAAGAAAGATATTGGTGCAACACGTACAGTGACCACGGCAGAAGGCCATCGCTAGTGGGCCCTGAGGAAAGTAAGGTGTAGCTAAAACCATGAAATTCTGTGAAAAACCAGAGAGTTAAGGTGATCAGATTTAACACAGCAAAACCCCTGAAATTCAGCACTCGTATTTCAATCATCTAAAAGAAAGAGCAGGTTTGAATTTTGTCTAATTGCGCTGAGAGGTGTGTTTCAGAGTGAGAGGGCCAGCTGATCAATTGCCCCAAGAAAGGTACCTCCGGACCCAAGTTTTATCTGGTACTGTTTCAGTGCCAGGTGCCCTGTCCTGTAGGGAATTGCCACGCGTGGTCCGCATCCTTTTCGCCTATTTCAATCATGCCCACCTCGAATCTAAAAATACGTCACACAAACAAAAACGTGATGGGGGTAATGGCTAGGAGAGGGCCAGGGAGGAAAAAAGCAATTGAGGGGCTGGGGCCATGGAAAGAGGAGGGGCTCTGGGTGAGTGCCTGTGAGGACAGGGAAGAGTATCGGATTTCCAAGCATTATCGGGGGAATAGCAAGGGAACAGGGGAATCCCGCAGGTATGGATAGTTCAATGCCATTAATGGGGCAATATGGGGGAAATCCCATGGGATCGGGGGTTGGATGGGGTGTAATTTTACACCAGCAGTGATCATATCTCCTAGGCAGAGAGTAATGGATCTCTGTGCCGAAGGCCATAGCTAGCGAGCCTGAAGAAACCCATTGGTGCAACATGTACAGTGGCCATGGCTGAAAGCTGAGACCTCTGACCATGGCCCGAGGCCAACGTTAGAGGGCCCCAAAGAAACCTGTTAGTGTAACATGTACAGTGGCCACGGATGAAGGCCATAGCTAATGGGCCCCAAAGAAACCTATTAGTGCAACATGTACAGTGGCAACGGCCAAAGGCCATGGCTTGTGGGCTCCAAGGAAACTACAGTATAACAAAACCCCTGAAATGATGTGAAAAAAACTATAGTTAGGAGAGAGTTAGGGTGATCAGATTTAACGTGAAAAATACATTAGCAACAAAACCTTTAAAATTCAGAGGAAAAAACCTTTGTTAAGAGAGAGTTAAGGTGATCAGATTTAGCATGACAAAACCCCTGAAATACAGCAATCACATTTTGAGCAAGTCCACTATAATTATGCACCACCTGTCGCGCAGCGTATGACCTTAAAACCAGCACTTGGTACTGTTTTGTCAACCTTCATATACAATCTTGTATTCTGCCACTTTCTCCGGATCTACATGACAACTGTAATGTGATATCTTCTACCTCACTAACTGTAAGTGAAAAATTGCCTGCATATCCACTGAACTTGTAAAACTTAATATTTTCAATCGTAACTTGCAAATTGTAATGTTAATCATCTGTATTTCAACTGTAGCTTGTAAACTTGCACCCGGATACCTTTGAGTTTGGAGCGCTATATAAACAAAATAAAAAAACAAACCAACAAACAATGATGACATCATTAATGACATCACAAATGACATCACTGATGATATCAATAATTACATCAAATGTAACATTACTGATGAAATAAGTTACAATATTTTTGTTGACACCATGATACATTTTTTTACACTTCATAATAACAACATGACATGGGAAAATTCACTGATACAGCGGTATATGATAGGATTACGTGTGAAGCATTTATTTGTAGTAGTATCAATGAATAAACTTTAAAATAAAAATATGTAACATTATACAAATGGTTTGAATTTCATCTATTAGTAAACAATTGCAATACTTAATTGCAGGGAAAGTACCTGATTCTGCTAATTCTATTTCAGGTATTTCAAGCAACATATAATAAGTACATTTTGTACAAAAAAAATAAATAAGAGTAGATAGAAGTAGAAACATAGTTAATATTATGATTATGGTATTTCTTGACCGCGGACCTAGTTTCGAGAAGCAAGGAGTGCTTTACAGAGGTATGCAACAATTAAAAATAACAACATTTCGTGTTACAGAGGTATACAACAGTAAATATGCATAACAGAGCACTTTTCAGGGGTAACAACAGATCGACAGCCGGTGGTAGGATACGGAGGGGCACAGAGGAGGGTTAAAGCCGGTTAGGGTGGTGACTAGGAGAGGGGCGGGTAGCGTCCGCGAGTTAGGTGGCGCGAGGGGCAACATGATTGCCTAGGTGTTGAGGCGGGGAGACTCCTTGAAGAGGTGGGTCTCGACTTCTTTTCTGAATTGTACGAGTGTGGGGGCAAGTCTAATGTGGACGGGGAATTGGTTCCATAATCTTGGTGCATAGGCAGAGAAGGCTTGTTTTCTGGTCCTTTCATTTTTTGCAGCGGAGTATTAATACTCAGTGGTATGAAAATAGTCAATGCTAATATTTATATTTGTCACTCTCTTCACTGTAATAACATTACATGAACACATCCTTTTCTAAATGACAACTTTAATAAAAAATAATCACATACAAAAGTGCTTGTGTGCATTGTGATAACCACCCTGGTCCATCTGTCATGTAGCTGTGTTTTTGTCTGCGTTGCCAAAGGAATTGGCTAATCAAAAATGTAAACCTTTGACTTTGCAAATTAATGTTTCATGGTTAACTGGTTCTTAGTTTATTGCATTTCTAAGCTAAATGTCAACATCTTCACATCCGTCATAGATTTAGTAGCCTCCTTGTCCCTATAATGCACAAATTAAATTTTAGTTACTTATGCTAAATAATGTTATACTGCGCGTTACATGTAATTAGTGAATTCATCTGCGAGGTTAAATGCTGTACATAAGGGGCGCATAGTTAAGGTGGACTTGCTCGAAGCGTGATTGCTGAATTTCAAGGGTTACATCTGATCACCTTAACTCTCCATTAACCAAGGTTTTTTTCACTGAAAAAAAAATCTATATAAAACTATAGTGCGGCGTTAACCCCATTATAGTTAAGTTGAGTTTCGAGATACATAGGAAAACCCGAAAAACAAATTGCTAACAATTGACTCGAATAACGGATTTGGCTTAGATTTTGCAAACCAAATGTATGTCACAGACCCCCACAGACTGAACATTTGGAAAAAGATCCATTTAAAAATGAAAAACTTATTAAGAAAGTAAATAAAATGCTGTTTCGGCCTACTCACCTTTTTCCCCCATATAGAAAAGGTAAACATTTTGCTCCCGCGCACAGCTAAACCGGCAGTAGTTTTTAAAATATTTGCTAGAGAAGGGGGTGCGCCCTTCTCCCAAAACTATACCTATATCTCCCATCTGGTGCTTTGCAGGAAAAAGGCTTTTCACGAATGAAAAGCCTCACATTTGTTTGTTCAATGCGAGAGATAATCGCGGTTATTACAGGAATAACCACGGCTATCTGAAAACGAAAAAAGTGGAAGAAATTGCATTTGGAAGGGGAAAACAATGCAATGGCAACAGGCTAGAGGTAGGGAGGGGGGAATAGGACATTATGTGAAATTGGAGAGATGGGGGCACTGGGGACAAAGTTCAGAGCTTCAGCATTTTCATATACGGCGGGATAAGCGCAGCTATGAAATCAAACAGGACATCAGGAATTTAAGTGCGTCACACGAAACCACGAGCATTGGTGGGGGAGTGGTTTAGGAAGGGAAAGAGAAGTTGAGTGGGGTGGAGGGATCGTGCCAAAGGGAAGGAGCACTTGGTGAGTGCCTGGGAGGGCAAGGAAGAATTTCTTTTTTTACAGTTTTATGGGTAACACGGTTATTCACGGGTGGCGGGCGCCTATGGATAACCGCAGGTATTTTTAGTGCAGTACCAGGATGACCACGGTTTTGGGAAAAAGTTAAATAATTTGGACTAATACCAAAACATTGATTTTAACAGCTATCATGAGTTGGGGACGGGGCTGTGTGGAAAGAGGCCATGGCTAGTGGCCCAGTAATGTTTTAAAATACAGAGTGGGCAAAGGGCCTCGCAAGTTGGCCCAAAAGACATGGCTGTGGCCACCTAGTGGGTCCGAAAGTAACATTATGGGGGAACATGTATAGTGGACAGGACTGAAGGCTGTGGCCACTGGCCATGGCTAGTGGCACGTAAAATAATGATGGTAAAACAAAACCCTTGAAATCCACTGAAAAAAAACTTTAACTAAAGTGCAGTTAAAATGATCAGTTTTAACACAACAAAACCCTTGAAATTCAGCAGATGTGGGAAGTCATGACCAGCTTAACTCTGTGCATTCCAGTTGCAAAGCCCATGAGCAGATATATATTATAAGAGAAGGGATTCACAATGTCATACAAAATGGCATTATGGAGGACATGACATTATGGGGGACATCAACGGGAGCACGCTGAGTTAAGTCTCTGCATTCTGGGACTTGTAGTCCAAGTTTTATAATGGTAAAAGTGAAACTACAAGTCCCAGAATGCATAGAAAAAAACAAGACTTGATAAGCACCTACAGATTGGAATGGATCATGTTGGCAAGTATGCATGTACTGCCAACATGTTGCACTTCCACACACCAAGTGCCACTTAAAAAATGTCTACCAATCTTATCCATCTGCTTTCCTTTCTTTTAGAAAAAAGTTACACAGTGCTGCTATAAATGCTCATATGCATTTTTTTACTTTCATGAAAATGCTCCTAAAAGGAAACATTTTTAAACGCTCAGCATTTTCCAGTTTTGATTCCATATAAATGTCACACTTTCCAACCTCTTTCATTACATCCTATACTGCCACGATTCTCCACCTGCTCACACTTATGATCCTTGATCTGTCAGCAGCTTTTGACCTGGTGGATCATACCATTTTATCCACCAGTTAAAAAACAATGCTAATTTCTCTCAAGCAGCTGTGGACTGGACCACCTCTTTTTTGAAAGGTAGACAAGTTAGAGTGGCCAGAGATAGTGCTGAAGCCAAACCTTTCTCTCTTACATATGGGGTTCCGCAGGGGGCCTGTGTCTCTCCCTGTGTTTCTAATATTTTTATGATTCCCCTCTTCCAGATGTTGACAGGGGAAGGGATCATTTTTGCAAATTATGCAGATGACACACAATGTGTTATACCGATGAAGGGTGTCCACGTGGAGGATGAGTTGTTGATTAACTCCATATATCAAAAAATCCAGGATTGGATGGTGTCTAATGGCCTTGCAATTAATTGTGCTAAAACCAAGCTTCTTCTAGTGGGGTCAGAAAAAAACTTGCAAAGCTGGGTCCCTGCTATAAGAACTTCATTATTGGCAATTGTACAATAGACATTTTGAGTAAAGTAAAAATGCTGGGGATCTACCTGGACAAAAATCTTATCATGAAGGCTCAGGTTAATAGCTTAGTCTCTTCGGCCTCTTATTATATTACGCTCTTCCGTTGCCTTAGACCGTTTGAGTCGGAAAAGAATTCTGAAACCATGGCAAGGGCTATTATCAATGCTAAGATCGACTCCTGTTGTCACCTGGTTGGTCTACCCTTATCTGATTTCCATCGTCTCCAGGTGATCCAAAATGGTGCCGTTCGAGTGGTCAAACGCCTTGCTAAACGTGATCATGTTTCAGAGGCGCGTAGAAGCTTGCATTGGCTCCCTGTTCAGGCCAGGGTTTCTTTCAGACTGCTTCTTATCACACATAAATGTGTGCATGGCACCATGCCGGCCTACCTGAAAGAACTCATCATCCCCAAGCAAAACATCAGAAATCTTAGATCCAATGAATCTTTTACTCTACTAGTTCCTCGTTTTAAGCTGAAGAAATCTAGAGATGCTGCATTTGTGTCTGCAGCACCCCAGTCCTGGAACTCTCTCACTCCCATGTTACGAGCTAGAACTTCGACGAAAGTCTTTAAGAAGGGACTAAAAACAGCCTTGTTCTCTTAATTCTTCATTGCTACCTTTCTCTGTTTTTGCTGAACCCAGCTTCTCCTTGATCTATGCCATCTCTCTCTCTGTTGTGTTCGTGAATGTATCTTGGTCTTTTTTTGTTTTAGCGCCCTTAAGCCCTAGGGTACCTGGCACGCTTTATAAATTAAATAACATAACATAACACACATGTGTATACTGTCAAAGTATCTATATACAACACTTCACCTTACATATAAAGTGTTGTTCTTTCCCAACCTCTACTATACGACACCAAACACTGCTGTAACAACAATCCACCATTGCATTACCACTAGGCCACAGTTTCCCTATTCTTTAAAAACACTGCAACACATTACAAATACATTGCATCACAAACACAGCACTTCTTTTATTAAATACACCAGCACAAAAATAACCGAAATATGCATTTTAATTCTCAAGCATTTTTGTCTGTTCCTTGTAATGTCCCAAACAGCACTTCTCATACTCCAATTGTTCTAAGAACATAATTAATATACTTTACTACAACACCCATAACACAACTTTATTAACTCTTTTCCCCCCCAAACAACTCCTCCTACGTTCATAAATAACAACGTTGCTTACTAAAAGTACTTCACCATTACCACATATACCCACTAACTTTCTTTTACAATTACAGGAAAAGAGAACATTGACAAAGGCAGCTATGGAAAAAGGACACTCTTTACATCCTACAAAGCAAGTAAATTAATATGGCATGCATATCTCTCTAATTGTAACAATGTACTTTCACTATATATTAGCCTAGAGTATTCTTTTTGAGTCAACATTTATTTCACCCTTACTCATTATATTGCAACAGTCACACTCTTTTTATTCCCATCTAAACATTGCTCTTTATTGAATACACCACCCATTTCTTACTGGCTAACACATCCGTTTCTCATCAACTTCTATACCACAATTTTACTTCCTTACTATTGCATACCTCTACCCACATGAGGTCCTAATTCCAACCCAACACGTTTCACACTTATTGCATTCCAAATCACTATCACACATTACCACACAAACCTCCTCGCCTATTTTCACCACACCCACACAACCCTCATACCCATGCACTAAATCACACCATTATAACATACACCGTTTTCCTCAAAACATCATAATGTCCCTACTTATTCAATCACACTACTACTCCCGTACTCACTGACCCAGGCCCAACACACCTGTACAGACTCTTACAACCTTCCCAACCACACCTGTCATCCCACTACACAATATCACAGCCCTCTATTCATCTCTGCAATCACACCCACACACCTATGTATAACACATGCATACATATTCCCCAACTTTCAAACCCAAACTTTCTTTTTTCCCCAACAGACAGAACAGAATGCCTACTAAATACCAATTCTATAGAAAACAAAACAAAAAATAGAGGCGATACGAATAAAAGCAAGCCATATAGTTATCCACCTCTAAAACAATTGACTACAAAACATCTAGTAACCTCACTCAACAAAACGAAACCAGCCACCACTAAAACAGTAAACCCCTCTTGCAAAAACTAAAAGTAAAAAAAGGTGTACAAACAAAAGCAGACCTACTAATGAACCTAACATCATATCTACCATTGTTAACATAGCCACAGTAAAGCCTTCCAAAATATTAATTTTTACAAAACATGTTCCACCGTAGAGTTCTTCACAATCTTACAAAAGACAGCTAAAAAGTCACAATCCACCCTTAGAAACTACTGCAGAAGACTAATCCTCGAAGCTCTAATTAACAGCGCATTTCTACTAAAGAGAAAGTTGTTTATATTGATTTTAAACAGAATGAAACCACTAACTAAATTACTCAATACATTATTAAAGGTACTTCAAACATACACAATGTCAATATAGATACCCTTTCAAACAACACAAGCAGCACAGAACCATATTCAATGAAGAGGCTTATAAACAAGAACAAAAAACATGGACAGTAATGGCAGAGGGTATGAAATGGTAGGAGACACCATTATGGCAAAATAAACCCTTGTAGAAAAACATCCCCAACAAACTTTCAACCAAATGTTCCCATCACCCAAACAAACCGTCCAGTGTACAAATGAACATGCAGCTCAATATGTAATGTACGCCAACAATCCTTCAAATTCTTACGACAATTCCTCAATCACTATGTGAAACTAAAAGACAAAAGTAGAATGAAGACTTTACAAACCATAGACTCCTGTCCAGTGTGCAGACACACTGGACTGCAAGGACATTCATTAGCCTGCATTTCAGGAACGGTTTGCAAAAGCACCACCACCACATCAAAATGTTAGCAATACACCATTCCACTATATGAAATTGTGTATAGACTGTACTATACAAAATTCCTGCTCTAGAAATACAAAATGTAAATAACATTCTACTACATGGAAAAGCCAAAGAACTTCTTCAAGAAATAGGGCACATCATTCAAAGTAAATATTTTGGAACTGAAGTTGACTTAGAAAATTCAGTAACTCCAGAAAACATTAGCGAAAACCTCACAAACACCAACCTCCTAACAAAGGCATACAGAAAAGAAATTGCTATGTTTCAAAACATCTGCTGAAATACCAGGCCAAGTATGTGTATTGTCACAGAGCTTTCTATAAAAAGAGCACAGAAGTAGTAGATATGGCCTACAAAATAGAGGACACTGAGGAATCCCAAATGTTCTAATAGGCTTTATATCCAACAAATACAAAATAACTGAACCTTCAATAGTTTGCATGTACTGCAATACAAAGCTTGACAATAACCAAATGCCATCATGTACTAACACTAATAACTTCAAAATATTCCCACTTCCAAAGGCCCTCCAACAACTTAAATTGTATGAGAGCATTATACTCCAAACAGTGAACCCATTTCAAGCTATAATACACCTTCAACCCAAAACAGACAAATTGCCTCCATCTGAGTTACTAAAAGGCATTTGTGGCAAAATAATATATTTGCCATTAGATCTTAAAGAAAATGTAGAAACTCTAAGAGTACAAAGGTCAATATGTCAATCTTTGATTGTACTTGGTAATGGTGTACCAACTAAAGAAAAAATAATTTAGCAACTAGTTGACTTAAAGTTAGACAAGCCCTACAATATCTCAAAGAAAACAATGAATGCTACAAAGATATAAACGTAGAGGAAAACTTAAGAGCCCCCACCAAAATAATTCAAGATTCGCCACCAACAGGACAATTTGAACATGTAGATCCTGTTACTGCAGTCAACATTTTAGACCAGTATACACCCAATACACTACAAAGACTCTATAGAAGGTGCATTAGAAACATCAAATGTGCATATTCTTTTCCTCTACTCTTTCCAACAGGAAAAGGAGGAAGATACGACAAATGATCCACACAAATTACTGCTTCAGACTATCGCTCTTTATGAATGTATTCTGTAGACCTCAGATTCAGACAAAATGCAGAATACATTTTCCCCCTCCTGTTCGAAAAGTGATCTAGTAACTCTATGTTATGGAGTTGCACACGCATTAAAAATGGGCTCTCATATTTGAAACATGTCCGCTACCAAACTGCTTTCAAAGATAAAAGACAAAGATGAAGTTTTGCTGTCAAGTATCACAAAACTCTTGGCAAAAATGTGTGGTATAAAAGAATACATGTTCCGATGTCACGCTGATGTAAGTTGTATGCTAAGGAACATAGACCCACCCTCATGGTTTGTTACTTTAAGTTGTGCAGAATGTGCATGGGATGACTTTCACAACTTCTTACGCACTGCAAACCAAAATAAAGAGGAAACAGATATAAAAACACCGGGAGAACTCTGTTCTCTTGACCCGGTCAATGTATGAAGGTACTTTCACCATTGCTTCATTGCCATGCTGCACTTCATCTGCATTGAAACTACCCCTCCACTCAGAGAAGTGGAACACTTCTTTTGGAGAAAAGAATATCAATCCAGAGGAGCATCACACACCACATGCTTTTATGGATAAAAGATGCTCCCAAATGTTTCCATGACAGTGATGCCACTGTTTTATGCATTGAAAAATAAATTACCTGTGGAATCCCTTCAGAAACCATGCATAGTGACCTACGTACACAAATCTTACGCTTCCAAAAACATAAGTGTGGCAAATACTGCCAAAGAAGATATAAAAACAAAGGTAAATACTATACCAAATATCGCTTTGGCTTCCCAAGGCAAGTTTGCGAAAAGGACAAGTAAAAAGCTTGATGTCTTCAGTTAGACACAGTGTAAAAGTCAAATGCCCTGAAAACACATACAATATTAAAAGGGACGAAACATCCAAGTACATCAATGATAACAATGCCATCATTGCCCTATTGAGGAATGCAAATAGACATACAATACCGTGGAGACAATTCCACTGCAGTTGCAAGATATGGCACAGCCCATTCCACCCAAACAGAGCTAAAAGACCTCTGGGATCACATTTCATCTCACAAAACTGTACAGCTTTGGTATAAAAATGCTCTCCCATAGAGAATGCGGGTGCTACGAAGCTGCAGACCATTGCAGCCTTTTTTTGGCAAATCTGAGCACATTGTCTGTCTAAGCCTTGGGCCAGCTTCATCCCGAAAAAGAGTACCAAAATCCTACCAAGAGTTAGAAACAATAGCCACAAATGATCCCAACAGCCAGGACATTTAGAAAAAACTATTTAACTGACACATACTACCCAAACAGAAGTACAGCTTTGGAAAAAAATATGCCTGTACAACATAGCCCAAAATTACTCTTACCAAAACAACTTCACACCAGATGAGAAAACTGGCAAATATTCAGTCTCAACTTGTGAAGGAAGCCTAGTAAAACTTAAAACTTATTTTGGAACTGAAGTTGACTTAGAAAATTCAGTAACTCCAGAAAACATTAGCGAAAACCTCACAAACACCAACCTCCTAACAAAGGCATACAGAAAAGAAATTGCTATGTTTCAAAACACGTCTGCTGAAATACCAGGCCAAGTATGTGTCTATTGTCACAGAGCTTTCTATAAAAAAGAGCACAGAATTAGTAGATACCCAGTCTAATTAATCATATAAAGTTCAAATGTAAATCTCTGCAACATAGAGAACTTTATTACATTGCCCTACTACAACATTTTAAACCTTGGAGACAAGAGGAATTATTATGTGAGCATGCCTCATTTGAAGCTGCATTCAAAGCAAACGAAAGCAGTATAACAAATGTCTATTTCAAACAATGCAAACAAATGTTGGACAATGAAGGCCAACAAGAGGAAGAAAATTAAGCTCTACTAGATAAAGAGACTACTGAGGGCAGTCATCCTTCCCCTACAGGAAGCCAAAAACCACTTGGAGAACCAGTCATTCTAAATGAAGCAGAAATAGCCATGACTGATGTAGTAAATACCATGCATCAATCTAAACAATTTTAAGAACACTTGTCAGTGCTCAAATCACAGCTAAATGATGAACAACTCACCATTTATCAAGAAGTCAATGAAGACATTGAACATGGTTTTAAACATAAAACAAAAACTAGTAGCTGTACACATTATACACCTCTGCTCCTGTATGTAAGTGGTGAAGCTGGCTCTGTTAAAACGTTTTTAGTTAAAATAAATCAACACATTTCTATAAGACTTAGCAAACAACAACCTTTCATCTGTTGTAGCAACTCCCACAAGTTTAGCTGCCTACAACATAGGAGGAATAACTTTACACTGACTACTGCTCCTCGCAGTAGAACACTAAAACAAATTAAACTACTACAGATTATCAGCAGAAGCTGCAACTGAAGTACTCAGAATTCTGAAACAAATTAAAGCGCTCCTTATAGCTGAATTAAGCATGGTTTCCAACCAAATGTTGGCATAATTTATCTCAGAATGCACGAAGACCATAGAAACCGATAACGAAGAACTGTTGAGGAAAACACAATATTGTTTTCATAGACCTCCCACAGTTAACACCAGTAAAAGTCAACCTATTGTCAAAAGATTAGGATACAAACAATGAAGCAACACACTTGACAGCATTGGAAATATTTAAATCTCTGGCAACATTTTCACTACAGAGCATGCATCAGCCTGCAGATCTCACCTAAAGCATTAGAACTGGTCTGCTTACTAAATGAAACCAATAGTGTATATCAGCTCAACAGACACTAAAAGTGCACGGCATGACACTCCCTATGTGTCAGCAAAGAACAGCACGACTAAATAGCTTAGAAAAATATATCTCCAACACAGCTGGATTAGAAAAAGTATTAACTCTGTATCTAAACTGCAGTAATTCTAAATTGTAACTTTGACGTAGAACAAGGTTTAGTCAATAGAGCAATAGGTACAGTTGTTGGCTTCCAAACATATATCGGCATGACAACATTCAGTTTGTCAACATCCACTTTGACAAACTTGCAGAAGTTAAAAAAAATAGGCTGCACAACAGCACATTTCCTTCTCTTCAAAGACAAGTATACTGTAACTATTCACAAATCGCAAGGTCTAACCCTAGATCACGCATTGATTGACATTGGCAACACAGTCTTTAAAGAAGGTATGAGTTTCGTAGCACTTTCACTATGAATACACTCAATCGTCTATTCCTAGTTAACTTTGACGCAAACCAAAGACAAAGCTGACATTCCTTGCATCCTAGAATACAACAGGCTACATGCACTGTACACCCCCATCTAATTATGTACCTATACCTCAAAAAAGAAAACATTTAAAAAAAATTAATACAAACAGAAACTATAGCAGATCTCCCTGCAAAACCGCTAAATCACATGACGGAAGCTAGAAGAAGTCTCCATTGGTTACCCATTCAGGCAAGAGTTTCTTTCCGGCTGCTTCTCATTACCCTTAAACGTGTGCAGGGACAAATGCCCGCGTACCTGAAAGAAGGCATCACTCTTAAGCAAAGCATAAGACCTCTAAGGTCCGATGACTCCAATCTTCTCACCATCCCCCAATGTAAGAGTAAGATGTCCAGGGATGCTGCCTTTGCATCGGCGGCTCCTTAGGCATGGAATACTTTAACACCTTCATTAAGAATTATTTCATCCACAGAGGTCTTCAAGAAAAAGCTGAAAAGAGTTCTCTTCTCTTAGCTCCTTTCCTCGCCATTACAATCTTGTGACGATCCCGGGAGCCCATTTTTGAACCCGTGACTGGGCTTATCTCTGCAGCCCACTTTGTATGTTCTTGTGTTTGTATGTTCAGCACCCTTAAGCCTCTGGGTACCTGGTGCGCTATACAAGTTCCGAAACATAAACAAACAAAGAACAACTGCTGCTCCATAAAATAATACAACCACAAAACAGTCTAGTTCAAAAACAACTGCACATCCATCACAAGACAAAGAGACAAATGTCTCTTCTGAAAGAACAACTGCAGTCCCATTAAACAATACAGAGGCACAGCTCTATGGTCCATTTAAATTCAGCAACACCACTGGAGTAAATTGCTATGCAAATGTTGCAATTAATCTTTTCATCCAATTGTTCACAACATTTACTTAAACAACTCAGACCAGTTGTGTTTGCAAATACTTGTCCAACATAGGAATGCCACAAATAATCCTGACAGCACTTACTGTGCCTCAGGTATAAGGCAAGAATTGGACTACTGTACAGGAATGGTAGAATTCACCATAAACACACAGGAAGGTCCACAAGTATTCCTAAAGTACTTACTACAAGTACTAGAAACCAAACAAATCCCTATAAATGTAATCTTTCAGATTCCATACACGTGGAAACATACATGCACTCTCTGCAACCATGTTTCACAAGAGCACATCCCTAATGAACGATTTGTATATGTATCCACACCAAATTTTTAATCCATTCCCTAAGCTTCTGCAGAATGCAAATCAGAGCATATTATGCACTTTTTGTAATTCAGATAATCGCTCCAGCATACAAACAAACACACATGGCCAATATGTGATACTAATGCTTCTAAGGTACAATGCAGATGGTACCAAAACAACTGTAAGCTTACTAGCTTCACACACTAAATTATAGCACAATAAACAGTTAAAATACATCAACAGGTATCTAACTACATCCATAATACTAGAATAGTACTTTTAAAACCCAAGACAGTTATAATAATCCAACGGGTATCTAACTACTTCAAAAATACCCTTCATTGCAATACACTTGAAATATGCCATCACAGTTCTTGTTACTGCAATACGTCTTGTAAAATCCAATATAATTATAATATTCCAACATTGCTTTTAAATCTAACAAATGCCTACTTAATATTCCTTCACCCCAAATGTACTCACTAAAGTATTGTACAATAAACATTAGAATACGCCTACTGGTATCTAACTACATCTAAAATACTATAATAGTACTTTTATAATCCAAGACTGTTAGAATTCACCAACGGGTATCTAACTACATTAAAACACCCTTCATTGTAATATAATTCAAATATGCCATCACAGTTATTCTTACTGCAAAACCTCTTGTAAAGTCCAATATAGTTAGAATACGTCAACAGGTATCTAAATACTTTAAACATTCCCTTAATTACAACACACTTCAACATACCATCACACTTACGTTCACATAATTACAGTAGATTTTTTTTAAAACCACTATGGATTTTTTTCCCAATGACCCAATGATTATTTCATGTCAATAAAACAACATTGTAGCAAACACTAATGTTGTACCAAACATACTACATAGAATGTGCTATTTATGAGGGCCAGAAAGTAAATCTATACGTACAATTGTATGCAATTAAATGTTTTAAACTATCTTACTTAACAAATTATACTGTTTTTTCTCACACAAAAAGAACTTGCATTTCCAGCTTTATTACCATGTGCAACTAAGTAACCATACAAAGTAGTATCCTATTTGTTATTTTCACAAAGAAATCAATACATATTCTATAAGCACTGTCCTCAATTGTACTATAAGCATAAATACCATATACACTTCAATATCTTTCTACCATATTATAAATAAGTGTATGCTCCCCCTACAGTACCTACAATTACTATATACATATGACTATAGGGTGTGTGGCCATGCCCCCATGAATCTGGCCACTGGCCACAACCACCACAATATAATTAGACCATATAACAAGTACGTACAATACACCTTCAAATAACAAGACTCACCCAGAATCCCCTGCAGTACAAATGATGTCCGTGGATACTAAAATTGACTGTGGACTTGGCGGCACCTGCATGCCTTATTTTCACCTATAAAAACAGCCCAATATCCACTTTATTCAACCCCTGACCCTTTTCAGACCCTCTTTCAGCCACCAAATAACCACATATCTGTTTTGCACCCTTTTTCCTCAGTGCACTCTGCGGATCCATCATGGCGACTGTTTCCAAAAATATGGCATGGCGCACGTTTTCGAACAACCAACCAGCATGCGTCTTTAATGTCTGTGGACATCAATCCACCCTCTGATTGGTCCAGAGGAGTCTGTGGACCCCAAAACAGAAAATGATTCTGTGGACCGGACCCAGATAACACTAATTTCTTTGACCTACTTTTGGGCCATTTCTTTTAAAACTACTGGACGGATTTACACCAAATTTATAAAAGCACACTTTCGGAACCAAGCCGATGCTCCTCGCGCAAGTTTGGTGTAAATCCGTCCAGAGGTTTGGGCTGTAGGTGCGTGCTAAATCTTTTTTCCATTGTGTCTATGAGGATGTCACACCAAACTTCACAAAACCATTCCGAGGGGGCGCTATACCTTTTTTGCAAAGTTTGGTGAGGAATCAAGGAATCATCCGGGGAAGGGGAGGCAAAGTTATAAGCTCCGTCCCTATGATCTATTATGCCCAAAAACATACTTCAATACAATCCCAATTCCTCCCGGTGCAGATTGCCTTCCCTTCCATGGGCTATGGCTAATAACTGCTTCAGAGACATTCAGTGATACTCTGGACAGCCCAGACTAGTGGTTTCCATTACATTGGCAATTACTGCTTCAGAGAAATCATCTGATGCTCTGGGCAGTCCAGACTAGTGGTTTCTGTTCCATGGGCTGTGGGTAATAACTGGTTTCAAGACATTCAGTGATGCTCTGGGCAGCCCAGACTAGTGGTTGGCTTTAAACATAAAACTGAAGAAACATAGGGCCAGTAGGTAGTTGGTAATGGTAAGAGCGTGCAGTGTGTTATATTGCAAAATGTTAATGGTAATATTAATGTACCAGAGCTTGGATATTTAGTGTTTCTCCAAGATCACAAGGCGGCACTCCGATGCAATCCCCAGACCTGTGCAATTCAGCAGGCATACAGGTACAACATCTGGTAAAAGACAGATGCAGGCAGTCTTGCTTGCCATCAAAAGAATAAACTGCACCCAGAGTGTTGAGGAATGAGAGAGGCACACGCTATTGGGTTAGCTTGATCATCCACTCTGCTAACCTGCTCCAGGGCACCTGCTGCCAAACTTGCAGCTCTTGCTTAACTGTTAAGAAGCAATGAAGCCCTGCCAATGAGTGTCTTGCCCCCCCCTTGTCCATGCTGTACCTGATACTTACTGGTTCATTGATTACAGAAGCCTTCTTGCCAAAGTCCCCTGGCTGTACTCATCAGAGACAATTTCTTCTTTGGCCTAATCCATACACCTCAACCAGTACAATGAGGGAACCTCCTAAAACCCTAAGGTTTTCAAACATGCCCCTAGAGACCCAGAGCAATATTAATGCCATATATCATTGCGATTTCATGCAGGCACAGTTGGTCGGTCCTGCCTGAATGCAAACATGTACTTATGTGTTTTGCTTAAGAAGAATTACGGAGGTGCAGCCCAAGACCCCCAGGTAGCACCAGAAAGAAGGGTCCGCCCACTGCGTTTGCCACGCAAGAGACCTTCAAAAAGATCCAGGAGAATGTTGAAAAGGCACCTGAGCGGTTCTCTTTTAATCCAGTTGGAGCTGACAGTTAGGTCTTGCTTTCTCTCATGTTCTGTGTTGTGAGCTTGGGTGCTATGGAATGCTTGTAGAATACCTGCCTATGGAATGTTGAGAGAGGGATTGGGTGTGAATGTTCTTTGGGAGGCAGTTGGAAGTGAGCTGCTGGTCTGAGATTGTGCTGGTGGATGTCTACATGTATTTTCTTTTCTTATTTGATTATTTTTTTTGTATTTGTAATGCGCACCAAACTAACTTAATCGTATATTGGAGCAGATAATATCAACAGTAGTAGATGAAATGGATCCAAACAATGCCCCAGAATACAAAGGGCCATCTACCTGAACAGGAAGGTCTTCAGTGCTCGGCGAAATTGAAGAAGTGAGCTCATTGTCCTTAGTTGTAGTTGTAAGGAGTTCCACAACCTAGGGCCAAAGACAGAAAATCTTCTGTCACCTCGGGATGTGTAGACTGAGTGAGGAATGATCAGAGGATGACTGTCACTAGAGCGTAATTGTCTCATCGGGTGAAATGGCTTAATTAGCTCTCTTAAATACAGAGGGGCAATGCCATTTATGCATTTGAAGACAATGCAGGCTGTCTTAAACCTAATGCGGTCATCAATTGAGAGCCAGTGCAACTCCCCACGAAATGAAGACACATGGGCAGATTTGCTTAGCTTGAATATCAATCTAACAGCCGCATTTTGTGCTTTCTGAAGCCGCTGCAGCTGTTTAGAGGGAATACCCAGCTATTGATTATTGCAATAGTTGGGCACTAGTTAGTACCCCCACCACGGATGCATGAATGTCTTTGGGTATATAAGGGAGTGCTTAACGTAGCATTCTTAAAATAAAGTGTACTGCTTTAATCTTAGCTCCCATCTGTGCTTCACTACCAAGATCTTCTTGCCACATACAACCAAGGTTTTCGATACAAATTTGACACTTTTGCCCAGCAGTGTCTGGATAGGCAACTTCTTGGCAGCCGTCAGCAAGTGTTTAGGTCCGAATAATATGAGTTCAGTTTTAGCAACATTAAGCTGCAAATAATTATTTGACATCCAGCTGCTTACTTCTTCCAGGCATTGCCCTAATTTACTAATCATCATCATATGAGGGGAAATACAGCCCATAGCATCTCAAGATTTCCAAAAGAGGCCAAATATACAAATTAAACAACAGTGGGGACAGGGAAGATCCCTGGGGGACCCCACAATTCAGGCAGATGAGGTCTGACAGGAACTCCCCCACTCTCACATGTTGTTGACGATTGGTCAAAAAAGACCTAAACCAGTCCAGTGCTGAGTCAGAGACTCTTCCTACCTCCTGTAGCAATTCCGGAAGGATTTCATGGTTTACTGTGTCAAAGGCCGCGGACAAGTCCAACATTACGAGGGGTGTAAGCTCCCCTTGGTCCGCTGCCTTTAATAATTCAATCTGTACTACTAGAAGGGTGGTTTCGATTCCATATTTTGGTCGGAATCCGGATTGGAGTTTATCCAATAGTAATTAATGTTCAACAAAGTCCTGGAACTGGTTGGTAACAACCTTTATGAGAATTTTTGCTGGCCATGGCAATCCTGCAATAGGACGATAGTTTTGTAAAACCTCCACATCTAATGATGGCTTTTTCAGTAGAGATGAAACAATAGAAAGCTATTGCTATTGAAGGTCATATTGTACTTTCCTGACACCCGTTATCCTGGAAACCTGTATCTATGCAAATAAGTTTCCTACCCCTGCATGGCCTCCAGGATAACGGGTGTCAGGAAAGTACAATAGGATATTCAAGTGTAAAAAGACATGGAGACATCCAGAGGCACCATCTCAGTCCAGCAGTCTCCCCGTGTCCTCATTGAAGAGCCTAACTTAACACTGACCCACACGTTTTAGAAATACAATAAGGTTCTGGAAATCTCCTGCTTTATTTCAGTACTGAGTGCCAACTGACCCTAGTGCATTTTTGTCCAGGATCACTCCAATTGATACAGTGGTTTCATAAACCCCCATCCCCACAAAACCTACCTACCTACCTGTAGACACATCTGGTTCCCATCATAGCCAAGATGTGGCTAAAATGCTCCTTGCCAGGTGTTAGGCTGCAATGGCGACAGCCACCAATGAAAAGCTGGAATCCAGAGGTAATTCCCTAATTAGCATAGACACCCAAACACTCCATACAGCGAGCAGTCAGAGAAGAACCGAGAGGAAGCTCATGGTGAACGAGGGGCTGTCAGGTTGGGACCGTAGAGAACAAGGAGGAGGAAAGAGTGGGAGATACAATGGGCCAGATTGGGAGGGGGTGAGGGAGGCAGATGGGTAGATCAATCATGGATATTAAGACCAAAAGAAGCAATTTTACAAAAGTAGTAGTTTTGCATGGAGAGTCAGTCTTTGCTCTGCAGAATTAAGACTGATATAGTCTAGTGTTTGTGCTTTTAAAGCCACCCAAAGGAACCAAAGGAAAAGAAGGTTCTTCCAGGGGTATAGGAATTCTGTCTGGCACATGCGACATACAGAGTATGTAGGTCGAGTAGGAAGCCCTAGCTAAAGACACAGATAATATATATGCCAACAGCCTGGGGTGGAAGAATACAAGCAGCTGGAGAATCTTGCAGCAAACCTTCCCACGCTTTGCTTTCTGCCAACCTTAACTAAATTAGAAGTTCTAACCAGGTTTGCCACCCCACACGCCATTGCTCACGTTGCACGTAACGGCACCACATGGTGATAGGCAAGGTGTCTACACTCTGGGTTAGCTGTTGGTGAGCTTATCCAGTGCCTTATGGGGTCCCATCCAGACATGGATCAAGTACCCTTTGGTGATTCGTGCACATCAGTGCAGAAATTCACTAGGTGGTGAAGCTGATTTGTCTCGATCGATGACCGTTTCAATCAACATAACACCAAATGCTTTTTTTAATTCACTATAAAAATTTAAAATGCTTGAAAATGTTCTTCAGTGAGATGTCCTTTGCTATTACATTCCAGAATAATATTTTTTTTTTAGAATATCTTGAATCTGTCTAAGGACAAAATGCATTAGAGCTTTTGCAGTTAATTTATTGATTTAAGTACTGCTACAACACAGCACAGCAATCTGAAATGGATGCAGCACTTTGGACATCTGCCAAGAGCTGAAAGCAGGCAGAGGGATAGAAGAGGCAGCGCCCATAGGCACTTTAGAAACATGCTTGGTCCTAAAAAGAGGCACAGTGGTCCAAGAGATAGTGCCTACGAGCACTAGCACGAAGGGAAAGTTTGCAGGCTGCAGTAAGTGGTGGGCAGGATACTTGGGGGTTAGCTGTTCAATAGGTCCACTTGCACGTACACTTTCTAGGTAGCAAGGGATTCCATCATAATTGTCTAAGCCAAACAAGGCCTGCCGCTTTACGGATCTAAACCAACTCACGGATGAGCAACACAGGGAGTGGCAGAACGGGAATTTTTATTAGGCTTTCCGGTTATCGGAGGAGCCTGATAACCCTGCAAAAATCACCACTGGGAGAAAAAGTGTCTCCTCGGTTTAAACCGAAACAGACTAGGTGGTGCAATAGTGCAAGCAAGAATAGTAGGAAGTTTGGGTGGGGGTGAAGAGGTGGCTGGAGAGAGAGGGCTTGGCAAACCATAGGAAAAGGGCTCTACCTCCCCCCCACAGTCTGCCTGTATGCTTTCTCTCCTATCTCCTGACCTTATTCAAAAACCGCAGACATTCCATGTTACATCGTGTTCTTTGTAAAAAGTAACAAATATATTTGGCAGTGGTCAGGGGCTATTTTGAGGAATTGTAGACAAATTTGAGCCATTTTTGTGGCTGCCGATTTGTGTTGCAAAATTGATTCAAATTCGTCAAAGGAGCGCTTGACCAATGACAAATAATAGTTTAACATGGATTTTTCAGTGTCCCTATTTGTGCCCCAAAGTATCGAAAAATACTTTTCTTTTAAATAGACAATATAACATAGATTTAGCTGGATATGTATTTGTGCTCCCAGACTACCTTTGTTGCTATTCCAACATATTAAGTGTCAGAATAAGACAAGCACAGGAATTGAAAAATCTCTGTCCCATCAGTATTTTTGTAAAAATACACTATTATTCATATTTCCCAAGACTAAATGTGCCTGCTAGGCCTCTTCTTCATAGGTCACACCTCTTTATAATGTTTATTAGTTACTTGTGCTATTAAGCCTGCAGCAGACATTGCTCAGGCTCCTCCCATCAATACTGTTTTTCTTCCTAACGCCTGCACCTCTGCCCAATTTCTCATCCTACTTATACCACTGGGGTCAGACTTATGCGTGATGACGCCATCCTCTAGACTGATGCAGTTTGGAGCGGTGGACTAGGATTTGACATCTGTGCTTAGTAAATTGCAAAGCGGATAAACCTTCTAGGTCACGTACACACCCACCTGCTGATTATATATTGAATCTGCAACAAGACAAAATTGTTCCACTGTTTTTGGGCAATATTACATGGCCCGGAGACCCCCCTCTTTGTGTCGAGGGGATCCCAGAGCGCTGTAATATGCCCTCAAAACAGTGGAAGGAAGCTTTTACCCCAATATTTGTGAACACTGGCACTGCCTGGCCCGCCCTGTGACTACGAGTGGTCTGTTAAGTCTGGGGCATTGCCAAAGGCCATGCCCAGAGAAACATGGCCACAACCGTGACTAGTGGCCCACGATCCCGCATGTAATGGCCGGTAGTATAGTAGTAATGTTATGGTTACATTGGCTACTGAGGGTAGCTAGGTGGGGCATGTGGCCACGGACCTGCTATCCATAGGGAAAACCTGCTCTCAGTGGCTTACAACTATGTTGGATTGCCTGCAGCATGGCCAAAGGCTATGGCCTGGGCAATTTGGACACTAGCATGGCCACAGGCCATGACCAGACGTCCATGAACCGGTTATGGGGGCGTTGGCTATGGTGAGTGGCAAAGTGGGGCCTGTGTCAGGGAATGGTCAGATGACCCACAGGCCAGTTATGGGGACATTGGCCACTCTGCATGGCTAAGTTAGCCAGAGGCATGTGGCCACTGCCATAGCAGCAGGCCATGACCAGTGGCCTACGATCCAGTTATCTATAGGATAAGCCCCTTTGGGGTGGCTTACAAATCATACACCCACTATAAGAAGTTATTGTTAAGTTGCCCTTATAAAAACCCGTAGAATACAAATATTCCAAATCTCTATTTTGGCCTAGATAATATTCCAAACAGAAAACAGGGAAAGAAGGTTTACATTTGAGAAAGTTATACAAATTGAAAGAAAAAACATAAATAACAGGGTTTTATTGCACAAAACTCAATATATAAATTTTAAACAAACTCAAGCAACAATTATATTAAAGAAGACAAAACACTGCAGTGTATCAAACTCAAAATTCATACACATCAACAAAGTCTTGAGAACCACAAAAGACCATAATAGACTTAAAGTATCTTTTTCACAATAACACAATGGACGCTGATCGGTTTCGACACAGACTCCCGATTCCAATGACCAATGGCTGCATGTTGAACATGGCAAAAATTAGCAAAATCTTTATGTCTACACAAAACAAAACACTATTGTGTCACAGTAGGGACGAGGGCACAATTGTTGATTTTCACAGGTTGGCAGTGAATGGACGGATCTCCTTTAAAGCCGGCTTTTCGGCCCTCGTATATCTTAAGTCACTTGTCACCCTTATGTGCCTAGTTGATCTCTGCACTCAGGCAATCTAGGTCATATTAATTGTGTTCCCTTTAAAAGATCATCAGACTGGGCAGATCCTTTCCGGTGCTAGCAGCTAAATTTTGGAACGCCCTGCCGACCGCCCTGAGAATGGAAATAAACAACTTGCCATTTCATCGAAATCTGAAAACTACCCTCTTCACTTCATTTTCCGGCCATCGACTAGCCTGCTCGCTGACTTTGTTGTCCTGTTTCAATTATATGTGTTTCTCGTCTTTCTGTTGGCGCCCTGACACCCGCGGGCTGTGGCGCCCTATATAAATAAATTACAATTGACACTGTACTTGTTACGTTTTACACAAATTTGCTTTTAATTCTGTACATACAAATAGTGTGTTCAGTTCTTAATAAGTTAGTTAGATTATGAACATAATTTATTTTTAACAGCAACAAGGGCAGGAAACATGGGGGTTCTGAATACCCAGACTCGATTAGGTGGGCAGTGGAGGCTTTGTGGACCTAGGTGTTAGGGAGGAGCCATTCCTTGGAGAAGAGGGTCTTGTGCTCCTTCCAGAAGTGTGGAAGTGAGGGGTCGAGTCTGGTGATGATGGGGAGGAGGTTTCAGAGTCTGGGGGCTAAGAGAGAGAAGGCCCTGGCAGTGTTTTAGTATGCATCTGTCCTTGCTTCTAGTGGATCATAGGCCTTTGGGGATTCTGAGATTCACAGCGAGGTAACTTGGTATGTAATGGTTTACAAGTGGGGAATAGGAAGGGGTGATGCAGGAGGGAGGGACGATCCGCTAGTTTCCAGGGAAACAGGGCTAAAGGTAATTTGAGAGAGGTCCCTTTTTCTAACTCGCTGTATGTTGGTTGCTAGGAGACGACCCAGCTGGCTGAAGATGCCGTCCATTATGAAGGGGCATATTAAGGAAGAAAAACACATTAGTTTAGTTTGTTTAAAGCGCCGTTGCGCTGGTTAAAGTTTTTGTTCGTCGTGTGAAGCTGGAGAGCTGCATCGAAAGACAGTAGGAAGGGATGTAGCCATAGGAGTGTTGAAGTCCGCGTTGAGCAACTGGTCGAGGAGGCAGTTAGGGGTTCGAACAGAGAGAGAAGTCGAAGCGGAGAGAGTCGAGGAGAGTCTGTGGACGAGTCTCCAACATTGGGACTCTCGCCGATGAATTGACCCTCAAGGAAGAAAGAGGAGGAGGCATGCAAGAAGGTTGGAGGAGCGGCGTAACGGGAGATCTGTGAGCAGCGAGTCGGAGGTCGAGCCCCAACGGCTGGTCGTGAGCGGCCGTAAGACGAACCTAAAGGAAAGCTGCCCGTCTCAGAGAGGAGCGAAGAGCCGAGCTGCTACCGTCCGGATGCACAAGTAAACGGGTGAAAGTCCCGACAACACTGAACGTGCTGATCTCTGTAAAAGAAAGGGGGAGAGAGGAGGTTCCTTGGAGGAAAGAAACGTTGTTAAAGTGAGGAAAAGCCGCTTGGAGAATGAAGGCTTGTTTGCTAGTAGAAATGGGCGTAAACTGATGAACGAACCCTGCATGGTCTAAGACAAGTAAAAAAAAAACTGAAAACAAGCAGCGTATGTGTTACTGAGCAAGGAACCCCTATTGAACCAAAAGAAAATAAACAAGGTTTTTCCGGGAAGAGGATCAGTTAAGCTAGAAGCACGGAGTTGTTGCTTGGCACCGCAATATTAGAACTATTCAAAGACTATTGACATTGTGAACGTCACCCCTGTAGCACAGATCCTAGTCAGTTGGTCCGTCCCGAAGAAGAAATGGCAGCTACCGATATCCTTTTTCTGGTTACCTCATGAAGGTGTTCGTTGAGTTATTTTAACAAGAAATTAAAGTTGTGTTTTACATCGTACCTTGTGTGTGCTCATTTAATCCCACATAGTGACATTTGGTGGCAGCGGTGGGATTAAAGAGAGCGCCATGGAGGAATTAATTAAGACGCTAAGTGAAGGCCAACACCTGCTACAACAAGCGTTACAAATGCAAAGCCAGCAGGCTCAGGCAGATCGGCAAGCCTTTCAACAGGCTCTACAGCTACAGCAGGCCCAACTCTTGGAAGCTAACACCTTAAGGAATCACCCACAAGTTCCGACATCGGTCCTGCAGAAATATGCTCCGGGTGAGGACCCAGCTCATTTTTTTGTCAATTTCGAGCGGGTAGCTCGGAATGCCCAGTGGGGCCCGGAGAGGTGGTGCCATTACATCGCCCCCTTGATGACGGGTGAAATGCAGAGCGCTTACCAAGCCGCTAATCCTACAGGAGAGACCGGATACGCGGACATGAAGAGGGTAGTCCTAGAAAGGTTGGGACATGACGAAGAAGCCTACCGCTTAAAATTTAGAGAAATAAAGTTACTTCCCGAGGAAACTCCACGACAGATGTACTATCGTGTGAAAGAAATGGGTGATAAGTGGCTTCAAACAGTTACGACAACTACTCAGGAGATGGCTGAGAAAATTATACTTGAACAATTTTTGGAGTCACTTCCCTTGCCAGTTCAGCGTTGGGTTAGACAACATCACCAACCCACGTTGACAGAAGCAGTTAATATAGTCTTGGCATATCAGAAGGCAGGGCAGGGGCGCCTGCTAACATACCCATCAGTTTCAAGGGGTGGCACCAACCAACCACCCCCTGCAGGAAGACCCATGAGTAACCAGAGATGGCCGAACTCCATGCTCAGGAAATCCGAAGGGGAGAATGTTAGAGCTAGGCCTAGTAGCGAAGGTCCCCCCGCAACAAGACAACCCTCAATGCCATCAAGAGGACCTCAGTGCTTCGAATGTGGTGACTGGGGCCACCTGGCAAGGCTATGCCCTAAGAAGAGTAAACCAGAGCCCATGGATGTGGGAACATTTGAGGTATCAAGAGAGGCCAATAACACTGACTATGACCAAGTGGTGAAGTCTCCGTACCTGTACACCTGTGAAGCAGAAGTCGACGGCAAACCAACCAGGGCCATGATTGACTCTGGGAGCCTTCAAACAGCGGTCACCTCCGATCTGGTAGGTAAAATAGTCGACTGTAACAAAGATATACCTATTAGATGTGTACATGGGGACATAAAAAAATACCCTACCAAAGAAGTGAAGATAAAAGTAGCTGGGGAACAATTCGGGATAAGGGCGGCAGTCATACCCGTTCTACCTGAGCCGTTGTTAGTAGGGTCGGATGTCCCCAACCTATCGAAAATTATGAAGAAGGTCGAGGAGAGCTGGTTGGAAAGTGCCCCTTTTAATAGTGAAGAAATAAGAAGCCCAAACCACAAGGAAAGGAAAAGCAAAGCAGACAAGAGAAGTATAAAGCAAGAGTGGGGAGAGAAATACGTCCTACCTATAGCTGTAGACTGGAAGATCGATGAGGGAGGTGATAGTTTTCGAATGGCACAAGAATTAGATCCTCTCCTACGGAATGCTAGAAGTGTTGCTAAAGACAAAGCAAAACAAACCGGAACTCATTTTATTCAAGAAAAGGGTTTGTACTATAGAATAACAAAAGGCCCTGAAGAAGCTCTGATCCGTCAGTTACTGGTGCCCAGTAAATTCTACAAAACAGTCTTAGAGGTAGCCCACGTTCAGCTAGGAGAGAGACACCTAGGAACAGAGAAGACAACGAAGAAAATATTAGCCCGATTTTATTGCCCGGGGGTTCATGCTCAAGTTGCTAGATTTTGTAAGGCGTGTAAAGAATGCCAAAAGAAAAACAGAGCAAATATAGTTAAGGCACCCTTACAACCTATGCCGTTGGTGCTTGAACCATTCCATCGGATTGGGATGGACATTGTGGGTCCCCTGGATCCCTCCAGCAGAGGGCATAAGTATATTCTGGTCATAGTAGACTACGCAACTCGCTATCCCGAGGCATTCCCTCTGAGAACTACTAATTCACAACAAATCTGTGATGCACTGATACCTTTTATGAGTCGGGTTGGCATCCCTAAGGAAGTGGTGACGGACAGGGGATCCAACTTTATGTCTAACATCATGAAACAAGTATGTGAAACCCTGAAGATTAACCATTTGAAGACGGCAGTATACCACCCCAGACTGATGGTCTGGTTGAGCGGTATAACCAAACCATAAAACAGATGCTAAGAAAGACCACTACTCCAAATGACCGGAACTGGGATAGGATGCTACCGTGGATATTGCTGACCTTGCGTAATACGCCACAATCATCTACGGGATTCTCTCCCTTTGAACTCCTGTTTGGAAGGCCGATCCGCACATTGCTGGATGTGTTGAAGGAAAGCTGGGAGGAACAACCGTCGGAGGAAATCTCTATTACAGAGTATGCCTGTCAGCTGAAAGAAAGGGTAGAGAAATTACAGTCTATTGCTACGGAGAATCTACGTAAGGCTCAGGTGAAACAGGAACAATATTACAACCAAAAGAGCCGTATGCGAAGTTTCAAGGTCGGAGACCAAGTGTTAGTGATGTTACCATCATCCGAAAATAAAATGTTGGCATCCTGGAGAGGCCCATATTCGATAGAGAAAGTGTTGGGCCCAGTTACATATTCCGTACGACAACCGGAGAAGAAGTTTCCGCTGCAGACGTATCATGTAAATCTTTTAAAGGAGTGGGTGAAACCCCCTGAGACGTTGGCTATGATTGACAATCAAGAATTACAAACTGAGCTATTCCCACGAGCAAAGGAGTTTGGTGGGAAGGACGTCCTGAATGTAAATCCTAATATCCCGCATACAAAACGTCTGGAATTGGATCAGTTGATAGGAAAGTTTGAGAAGATATTTTCCTCCATTCCAGGAAAGACCGACCTCACCGTTCACCGGATAACAACTACCCCAGGAATTAAGGTGAGGCTACGGCCATACAGAATTCCCGAATCCAGAATTCAAGCTATAAATCAGGAGGTTAAAGAGATGCTTGATCTAGGAGTGATAGAACCGTCGCACAGCGACTGGTGTTCACCGGTAGTCCTGGTTCCAAAACCCGACGGAACCACGCGCTTCTGTATGGACTTCAGGAAGCTAAATGAAATCTCCAAGTTTGACGCATACCCTATGCCAAGGATAGAGGATTTATTAAACAATCTTGGGAAGGCGAAATACTTAACAACGATAGACTTAACGAAAGGTTATTGGCAGATTCCCCTAAGACAGGAAGACAAGGAAAAAACAGCCTTTGCCACCCCCATGGGTTTGTACCAATTTACTGTCCTCCCTTTCGGTCTACATGGAACCCCAGCAACCTTCCAAAGACTGATGAACCATCTAAACAAAGGCCATGAGAAATATATGGGGGCTTACTTGGATGATATTATTATATACAGTAACTCATGGGAGGAGCATTTAAGTCACTTGGAAGCCGTTTTCATCACCTTACAGCAAGCGGGTTTACACATTAACCCGAAAAAAACATTTCTGGCATATTCACATACTAAGTATCTCGGATTTTTTGTAGGCCAAGGGGAGATCAGGGCGCAAGAAGAGAAATTGGAGGCGATAAAGAAATTACAATTCCCCAGGACAGCTAGACAAGTCCGAGCCTTTTTAGGCTTCATAGGCTACTATCGTAGATTTATTCCCCATTTTTCAACACTCGCCACTCCCTTAACGGAACTACTGAAAAAATCGGCACCATCAAAGAAGGAGTGGCTGAATGAGAGAACAGAGAACGCTTTCAATGCTTTGAAGGACGCCCTGACTGAAAAAGCTGTCCTGCACTGTCCTGATTATGAAGCTCCTTTCTTCCTTCAAACAGATGCATCGGGAACAGGTTTGCTACAAAATCAAGGGGATAATGAGAGACCCATAATGTTTATAAGTAGAAAATTGTTGCCACATGAACAGCATTACGCCACTATTGAAAAGGAGTGTCTGGCGGTCAAATGGGCTATTGAGTCATTAAAATATTACTTACTAGGGAGACATTTTACTCTTATAACAGATCATGCACCCTTAGTATGGATGGCACGCAATAAGGACACTAACCCACGAATATTGAGGTGGTTCCTTTCCCTCCAGCCCTTCTCGTTCCGAACAATTCACCAGCCTGGCAAATTGATGTCTCAGGCGGATTTTTTGTCACGTACTTATGCCGTTCCCGAGCGTAAGGGCCTAGGAGGGGAGGTATGTAATGGTTTACAAGTGGGGAATAGGAAGGGGTGATGCAGGAGGGAGGGACGATCCGCTAGTTTCCAGGGAAACGGGGCTAAAGGTAATTTGAGAGAGGTCCCTTTTTCTAACTCGCTGTATGTTGGTTGCTAGGAGACGACCCAGCTGGCTGAAGAAGATGCCGTCCGTTATGAATGGGCATATTAAGGAAGAAAAACACATTAGTTTAGTTTGTTTAAAGCGCCGTTGCGCTGGTTAAAGTTTTTGTTTGTCGTGTGAAGCTGGAGAGCTGCATCGAAAGACAGTAGGAAGGGATGTAGCCATAGGAGTGTTGAAGTCCGCGTCGAGCAACTGGTCGAGGAGGCAGTTGGGGGTTCGAACAGAGAGAGAAGTCGAAGCGGAGAGAGTCGAGGAGAGTCTGTGGACGAGTCTCCAACATTGGGACTCTCGCCGATGAACTGACCCTCAAGGAAGAAAGAGGAGGAGGCATGCAAGAAGGTTGGAGGAGCGGCGGAACGGGAGATCTGTGAGCAGCGAGTCGGAGGTCGAG
Organism: Ambystoma mexicanum; assembly: GCF_040938575.1. Lineage (NCBI taxonomy): Eukaryota > Metazoa > Chordata > Amphibia > Caudata > Ambystomatidae > Ambystoma > Ambystoma mexicanum. The sequence continues at coordinate 319,207,693 of NC_090935.1, forward strand.
CCCCAACGGCTGGTCGTGAGCGGCCGTAAGACGAACCTAAAGGAAAGCTGCCCGTCTCAGAGAGGAGCGAAGAGCCGAGCTGCTACCGTCCGGATGCACAAGTAAACAGGTGAAAGTCCCGACAACACTGAACGTGCTGATCTTTGTAAAAGAAAGGGGGAGAGAGGAGAGTCCTTGGAGGAAAGAAACGTTGGTAAAGTGAGGAAAAGCCGCTTGGAGAATGAAGGCTTGTTTGCTAGTAGAAATGGGCGTAAACTGATGCACGAACCCTGCATGGTCTAAGACAAGTAAAAAAAAAAACTGAAAACAAGCAGCGTATGTGTTACTGAGCAACGAACCCTTATTGAACCAAAAGAAAATAAACAAGGTTTTTCCGGGAAGAGGATCAGTTAAGCTAGAAGCACGGAGTTGTTGCTTGGCACCGCAATATTAGAACTATTCAAAGACTATTGACATTGTGAACGTCACCCCTGTAGCACAGATCCTAGTCAGTTGGTCCGTCCCGAAGAAGAAACGGCAGCTACCGATATCCATTTTCTGGTTACCTCATGAAGGTGTTCGTTGAGTTATTTTAACAAGAAATTAAAGTTGTGTTTTACATCGTACCTTGTGTGTGCTCATTTAATCCCACATAGTGACAGTGCTCCTTCCAGAAGTGTGGAAGTGAGGGGTCGAGTCTGGTGATGATGGGGAGGAGGTTTCAGAGTCTGGGGGCTAAGAGAGAGAAGGCCCTGGCAGTGTTTTAGTATGCATCTGTCCTTGCTTCTAGTGGATCATAGGCCTTTGGGGATTCTGAGATTCACAGCGAGCTAACTTGGGCACCTAAGGAGGAAAGGCTTCTCAATGCTTCAGCAGGATTTTAAGGTGAAATGTGCTTGCAGCAGGAGGCAGTGCAGTTTGATGAGGGTCAGAGTGACGTGGTCGAATTTGCAAAGACCTTTCATGAGTCGTACTGCAGCAACGACACATCTCTGGTTGCCCCAAGACATTCCCGAAGGGCATTGCCACCATCCAGGTGGGAGAGAACCAATGTTTGGACAGCAGATCTGAAGTTGTTTGCTGGGCTGACGGGCATAATGTTCCATTTCAAATTTTGTGTGAATGGCGTCACTGCTCAACCTTATCACACATATGTAGGCAGAATGATTTTTTGGGACTGTTTTACATTAAGAAATATCATGGACTAATCATTCATTCATGTGCTCTTTTTGTGGGGCCGTCAATGTCGTCATGCATCAGTGTTGTTCGAAATTAAAGTGAATTCTGTGAGTTGTTTCTTTGAAGGGTGCACGCGTGGTGTTCTGCATCAATAGTGTAACGTTTCTGATCATTTAGTGGTGCTAGATGGACATGTAAATCATATATAGTTGAGGGTCTATTGCAGGGCTATGCAAAGTGTGGTTCTCCAGATGTTTTGGACTACAACTCCCATGAACCCTAACTAACAGTTAATGAAGATGGATCATGGGAGCTGTAGTCCAAAACATGTAGAGAGCCACAGGTTGCCGACCCCTTTGTCGATTATATTATGTATTCGGATGTGTGGCAAATTAAATATAGCTGCATGTGATTTTTGGGGGGCAATGCGTTGCATAATGCATCAGTGACATTGTAAATTAAATGTTCTACTGCATGCAGTGTGCCTTTGTGGTGGTATGCATCAGGGATGTAATGTTTTGAACCATCTACTGTAGTGTATGGATCTTTGATGTGTATGTAGCAGAGGGTGTCTGGTATTAAGTTTAGGGGTATTGTACTGGCACATAAAGCAAGTCAAATGTCACGATTCAATTTTGTGTTTGGACGGGGGCATGGGTGACCGCTGTGGGACAGCTATTAGTATTCCCTGTCACTAGGCAACTTGTAGGATGCTTTGGTCGGTGGGCTCCGAAATTGAGATGTATGCGTTTTAAAATTGAACGCGTGCAAGTGCTAAGGGTGGCTCGGATGACTGCATGCCATAGTAACATGGAGCATTATTTCATGCACTGCAAACTTGTATTGTTTCTAACATGATTTATTTGTGAGATGGTGCAAGCATGATGTGCCAGGTCCGAACACTGGTGATGGTGTGCAAGAATAGGTGCAGTGGAGGGGCATTCTGCACAAGCTTTGTGTAAAATGCAGTGCATGCATGTTTTGGCAATGGCTTATAGGCCTAGCCAAGCAGATGCATTTGCTTACCAGCCGTATTGTCAATGTCTGAATAAGGGAGGAGGCTGTGTGTGCTAGACGTCCTGTCAAATACATGTTAATGTATTGCAAGTATGAGTAGGTTCCGCAAAGCACTGCTTTGCATGTGGGACCAGGCTGCATGTTGCATGGAGTCGAGTTGTTGAACAATGCCTAGTTTACTTCTCTGAGATTTGTTTGGTAGGCACTTTATTCTTCTCTTACTTTTTTCTTGCAGTGCGTTTGTCTAGGGCAGGGGTTCTCCAGATGTTTAGGGTGACCCCTTACATGGTTTTTCTTGCACTTGACGATGCCTCAGTCGAGACGCAGATCTGATTTGTAAATGAATGGTCACGTGATAGTGCCCGCAGCCTAGACATAAGAAACGAGCAGGCTTCCATCCATTTTGAAAAAGAAACACAAGGCCAATAGATGCCTGAGGAAACTATATATACACTTTTAAAAAAAACAGCTTCTAGAACTGAGCACTATATTCTAACAGACAATGGCACCTGCCATCTCACACATGGCCAACCTTAAAACGATTCCTTGCCAAGCTTAACAAAAGCCTAAAGAATCTGCCCTGTGGCGCGAAACACACGTTGGCTTACTTTGCTACAAATAAATCACTACTTGAGAACAAAATCAGTCTTTACAAATCTGATTTAAGAGATTGAAGGAAATAGAACGTATGCAAAAGAGCAAGCCAAAGAATGAAAAGAGCTTCTAAGATTTAATTGTACAGCTATAAATATAAATGTGGTATTGGTATGCTCAGGAGGATAGCTCAGGGGCAACGCGCTCGTTGGGGAAGCAAGGCGACAAGGAGCAACACGGGTTCGATCCCTGGGTCCGCGCTGAGAAAGCTCAGGGTGTTACGTGCGTTACAAATAAAGTAACATATCATATCACACGAACTGGCCAATGAACATGTAAGCTCCGAGGGTCCAAACATGAGAAAATAGAGAAAATTGGTTAGAGGAGTTTTTACCCTGTTCTAAATATCAGCAAGTGTTCAATGCACGAGATAAAATCCGAGAGAGAGCACCACAGTCCGATTCCAGACACTCGAACACGTCCCTTGCTCTCGCTCCATCGCTCCTTTACGAGGGGGAGGGGAGGAATCCATGCATCTTGCTAAAGAAAAGGTTGAGCTGATAAAATATCATCCGACTTCATAGGCATGGGGCAGAACAAGTCCACATTTCATTACATTAGCACCAGGGGAGTGGGTACAGCCCACCCTGAGGCTCAGCATGCATCCCATGCCTGCCTCCAGCATGAATCCCATGCATGCATCCCATGCATGCATCCCATGCCTGCCTCCAGCATGCATCCCATGCATGCATCCCATGCATGCATCCCATGCCTGCCTCCAGCATGAATCCCCGAGCTGTCATGTTTGTTCCCTCCACCTCGACCCTGGGTCTCACTTGTCTCCGCTCCACCGCCGCCCCATTAAACCATTCCCATCCACACCAGCCAACCCCCAGGCCCCCCTACTACCCTCACTTACTGGTCCTTGTCCACCGCCATGGCCTCTTCCTCCTCAGCATCTGGCCTGCGGCTGAACTCTGGGCATAGCACAGACATGGACCCTCTACTTCTTCCTATGCTGGCCATCTTTTATTGCAGATGCCTTTAAAGGAAACTAGACATGCACAAAACATTGACTTAAAAACAAATCAAAAAACCATTAGCACCTCGGTCGAAGACCCCGGGTGCTAATTGCGTTAATGTCCTGGGGTGGGCTTGGTGGGTAACGGATCTGAACTCTGGTCACTTCACTTGGGCCTACCTTGACACAGGCTGGCAGGACATTACTGGCCAAGACCGCCCCAGTTCAGACACATTAGCACTACATTACATATAGCTGTGAACTACAGTAAGGGCTTAAAGAGAAACCCTGGCATTTACAAGGAGTCAATGGGCCACCTTACGAGGCTGGCGGTACTATTTATTTTTTTCCAGTGCCCAGGAATGGACAATTACCGGGTCATTACGGCCTTGCCGGACCCAGTATTTGCCCATTCCTGGGCACCGGAAAATATTCTTCCCCATTCCCATTGAGCCATAAGGCTCAATGGGAATGGGGAAGCCGGATGCACTGGCTGCGTCATCAACGGTGCCGGTGCATCCGACATGTTCTGCTCGCAGGTGCCGGTATGGCCGCCAGGTCAGACCTGGCGGCCACAATGGCACCTGAAAGCAGAACTCGTAGTTTGCCGGTCCGGGAACTACGGTACCTGCATGCTTACCGGTACCGTAGTTCCTGGACCGGCAACCTTATAATGAGGACCAATGTAGCTCTTTCAGCACAATAGGTTGTCTCCTGAGGAATGTTGGTAACCACCCTTGCTGCAGAGATTCAAGAAGACTTGCAGACAGTGCAGCACATATGGATAGACCCCAAAGAAGAGAGTACTGTGGTAGAACACGCGAGACCCTATAATTGCATGTGCAATCGTCCCACAGCGCTACTCGAACAGAAAAAGCAATCAGAGACAAAAACATCTAATGAATGTTAACACAGTTAGAAAATGAATTTGTGGAACTTGTCATGAAGGGCGAGGAATAATATGAAGAATTTGTGCTCGATATTGAGAGGAAATAAAAGCATTCGTAATGAGCACCTGTGCGTATGCTTGGAATGTCCTTGCCTCAAGTTGTTTGGAGGCAGTACAAGACATTCAGTCTCGGTCTGATTAAGACTGAGGAGAGACTGCATTATTGATGAGAACTGTCAATAGGGCAACAGTGATTGAAATAAACTGTAAACTGATATAATCCAATCCAGAGCGTCTTGTAAATTGATGTGGAAATTCGTGATCAAATACTGTAATCATTATGATACATCTCTTTACGAAATAATGTCTGAAATCGACCATCACAAAGTACAATGTCTGTTTATCGAACTGTAATGCTTGGATCTTCAATATTAAGGCAAAATTCAACAGGCTCGTGTACAGAATGAAGTTGTTTAACAAGTGCAGTATGTGATACTAACCAAATGCCAAAAATGTTGCCAATGCATTGGCAGCAATCGTGGAGCGTACAGTGCCAAGATTTATTTGATAGAAAATACATAAAGATGTTAGCATTGTCACAGCTGGACTTTTAAGAATTTGTGGAGTCTCCAAGAGAATGGGTGGGTTTTTCATGTTCATCAACAGAAACTCTGCAGCTAGTTCGCTGTTACGATGTGCAGGCTGCTCAGGCAGTTCAATTTCATGATGGGCAGCTGTTCAATGCAATGCACCAGGCCGGAAAAGAGGTGGGAAAACGCGCTAATGGGCATCCGTCTCTCCTCTCCCGTGGTCTTTCCCTTCCTAGCCCAGGTGTACCTGAATCCCGGTTCCCCCACTAGCGATCAGTAGCCCCCATTATCTACATCTAGCAGGTAATGAAGGCCTTGAGGCAATAGCTCCATCCATCTGGCTCCCTCTGGGATTTTCAAGAGAGGAGTTATCCTACCAATTCTTAGGACCATCAATGGGAAAAGCGAAAATCTCAGATGCTCTGGTTCAGTCCCAACCTTAGTCGCCCCCTTTCACTCCTCTCCCTGATCTTACTACCTTCTTCCTTTTTCCCACCCTCTCATCTCTCTCGTCTTCCTACACCTTCTATCCCTCACCTTTCTCCCAGTCTTACCAGTCACTACGCCACTCTCCTCATCTTTTATCACACCCTTCTTACCTCTCACTACACCCCTTTCCCCACCTTTCACTACCTCTGCAGCATTCCAGTACGAGTAATCTTGGATCATGAAATGTTTGCCACTCCAGAACACTGCGTAGAACTGACAAAGTAAAGAGTTGTGGAGACTGGAGGATGTATACCGGTGGGGTTTGCAGAGTTGGCCAAATAAAAGAATCTTCAAGAACGGACTACCTTTCACTGGCGACGAGGCTGAGATATTTAGTACATTGGACTTGAAATCAGTGTACCAACAGATCAAACCTCATTCATGTTCTAAAATTCTTATGGCTTTCATAACCCCGGAAGGTTGGTTCAGTGTATAAGGATGCCATTAGGTTTGGTGTCAGCAGCAGCTGTGTTCCAGCAGATCATCTATCAATTATTAAATAATGAAGCTGGTGGCTTGTGTTTGCAGGATTATGTACTCGTATATGATAAAGTCCTGGACATATAGAAGGAGGCCGGAAAGACACTCAGTAAAGAGAAATGTGTATGGGTGCAGAAGTAGTCACCGGAAACAAAAGGTGGCATAAAACTTTAACGAAAAAAGAAGGAAGACCCTATTGGTCACTATAACTAAGAGGGGTTTCCTGGCCTCAAATAAAACTAAGCACGACATCAGTGTCTGTGTCCCAAACCCATTTCTGTCCCTTAATCAAGAAAACTAAATAATGGATTAAACCCTGATCCCAGAAGGATGTCTCCCTCCTTATGCAAAATATACAATGGTAAGATGTACACATTTAGATACAAAGCTCCCAGTGAAAGCTAGAATCTGTTTTAAAATATTGTCCATAAATGTCTTCATGGACAAGCACCTGGATATATACAAGACTGGATCACTGTACAAAATCTTGCTAGAATCACTCGGTCTGCGGACATTATGCACCTGGTGTGTACTAGGAGCAATCGGGTCGGAGGAAATGGCTGATCCTTCCCGGTGCAGGCTGCCCTGGGATGAAATAAGCTCTCAAAAAATGTACGCACCAATAGAAATCCACTGATGTTTAGGAAGCAATTGAAAACTGCTCTGTTTGAATAAACCAATCTTTTCATGTTCTCTTCTGGCTCCTTTAGCCACTTTCTTGACTGCGCCCGCTTGCGGGCTCCGGCGCTATATAAATAAATAATGGATGGTGGGGGAATACCTCCTTCCCCTGGCCTTCACTGTAAAGTTCCACACAAAGGGGGAGGGAGTCTCCCTTCCCTAGGCCTTCTCAGGCGATTCTTCATAGTTCCACAAAGGTGGGGGAAATATCTCCTTTCCCCAGACTTTTCTTAGGCTCTCCTTCAATAGTCTCAATGATGTCTTGATTTTTATCAAAGGATATATCTTTCCTCCTATGTTCCTCTCCCCCATGTCTTTTCTTGGCTTTTGCCAAAGAATATCTGGTCTTCTCTTCTCATTATGCTGGTTCCAATCCCCCTCATCAGGTCCACTCTCCTACCAGGCATTGTCTCACATGTACAAACTCAAGTCTTTGAACATTGTGGGACCCCCGTGTCTCTCTTTGTGGGTACCATACCCCGTTATCAGTTTTATAATGTCTCTCAATCAGGCCCTGTTCACTGTCTAGCCAGGCATCATCTTCTCTTCTGGTTTCTCTGGGGTGCACTCTCACCCCACATGTCTATTTCGTTTCTCTACTCAGTCCCACTGGGACGAAGAAGATGGTGCCCGACTTCCTCCCAATCACAGCCTCTACGGGTTCCCAGCGCCTTCCCGGTCCCACTCTGCATACCTTTTAACTTGGTCCGTGTGGATTCCAGTCCTCTGCAACACGGCAAGCTTCTGTGGCTTCCCTTTGGCTCTCACAGTCAGCTCTGGTTTCTCCCTGCACGTCAAGTCTTGCCTGGACTCGGTGGGCTTCCGACCTTCCACCGGACATCAGATATCCCAGCCTTCAGGTAAGTTGGGGCTTCTTTCTGCCTTTTCTCACGCCAGCTCCCTTCTCCAGGTGTCCACGTCTGCAGCGCATCCTCTCTGCTCAGTTGCTTCCCAGCTTGAGGGTCCTCTGGGCAGGACTGACTCTGACGAAAGTCCTTTGTCAGTTTTTATTGTTAGTCGGCTCTTGAATCTCAGATAGCTGGTATGTTTGTCTTGGTTCCGCGTAGGGCTCTTCATTGCCCTGCTCTTCGCTGTGTTGTGTAGCCATCTAGTCCCATATTTTCCTCACTCTTCCACATCACAGTATTGTCCATCTTATAGACAGGTCTACTATGAATGAAGTAACTAACAGAAGAAAGAGGAGACATAGGGGATGGGTGTGCTAGGGCCCTATCCATGTGGTGTGGTAGATAATGTAGGGAAGAATGGTGGTTGATATACCGGTTTCTCCCTTGATAGTCTTCCCTTTCCCCACAGAGGGGGTCACCTAATTCTCCCACTGAGTACCACCTGCAAGGGACTCTCCAATGGTAGCCTCACCTCCCTGGACCCCGGGGGAAAAAGTTACAACATTCACGGATTCATCACTAATTCAGGTTTCATTAGGGGAAAATACTGTTTTTATGCCCTGAAATTTCAAGGGATGGTATCTGACCGAAAGAAGAATTAGTAAATAGCATAGTCTGTTTTCACAGTCCAAGTGACGGAGCAAGTTTCATAATTTTTGGGAATAGCTGAATGGTACTCAAAATTAATTTCAGAATTTGCTAGCAAGATTCACAATATGAGGAAATTAGTAAAACAGGGAGTGCATTTTCATTGGGACTCAGGTTGTGAGTCAGAGTTCCAGGAAATTAAATTGGCATTAAGCAAGGCCCCTGTTTTGAATAACTAACTCTGGTAAAAAGAATATTTTGACCACAGGTGCCAGCAACCATGGATTAGAGGCAGTACTGTTGCAGGATGATGAAGGGCGAGAATGTACTATAGTTTTTGCTTTCAGAGTGTTGAAGGAAGCAGAGAGAAATTACTCTACGATAGAGAAAGATCTGTTAGCAGTAAAGTGTGCAATTGAGAAAATCAGGCCGTTTTTGTGGGGGGAAGATTCACAATTCGTTCAGATCATAAACCCTTGAAGGAGATACTAACAACGAACGGACTGGATAAAGTATCCTTCAGGAGAAGGAAGTGGGCTACAGGGCTGCAAGAATGTATGTGTGATGTAGAGTATGTAGAGTATGTGCCAGTCACTCGAAATAGAGCAGCAGATTGTCTGTCATGCTTGACTAATGTAAGTGAAGAATTGAGGCGAGTGATGAAGATAGCGATCAAGTATTGTGTGTATGACGGTTCCATGTCATTTCAACGAAATAAGTTACTTCATGGAAATCACTTCGAATTTTGACTTCACATTGTTTTTATGGGGGTGTTCTTATGGGGGTCTCCCTTCACTAGCACCTTTACCCCAAATCCTGCACCCACCCCCTTTTTACACCTTAACCCACAAATACATATATACATTCAAAGTAATTTCCACAAAGTAAATTAACACAAAGTTACTTTGTGAAAACAACTGGAGACCACGTAGAACAGGATATGGTGCCTAAGGAAGAATGGTGTGTGGATATGGACTCTAATTTCTCCTTAAATTGATTAACATGGTATGAGAGAGTGGATTCAAGAAATAAGAGATATGCAGAGAATCGGCTTGGGATGCTGTGAGGATGATTTACGATAAACTCCGTGTAGAAGGGAGGTTAGTGTTGAGATGCAGCAAGATTTTCTGCCACTGAAAGTGTGAGGGACAAGATATTAAAGGTTGCGCATGAGGGCCATCAAGGCATGTCCAAAACAAAGCAACTGATTAGGCAAAACTATTGTTGGCCAGGGATGGACGTGCAAGTTGAAAGAATGATTAGAGAGTGTAATATGTGTGAGAATTCTGTGAAGGGGTCTGCCAGCAGGACTAATCCAAGGACTCGGATGACCATTCACGCCCCTATTCATAGGAGTGAGCGGGATTGGATATTGTAGGTCCAGTGAGGAGTCAAGGAGGTTTGAAATACTGCATTGTGTTAGTGGGCATGTTATCCAGGTGGGTGGAATTTGGGTGCAGAATAAATGTACCAAAGATATCATTCAATTTTTGGAAACTATATTCCGGAGAGAAGGGCATCCCGCCATAATAGAGACGGATTATGGGGTGCAGTTGGTATCTGAGGAAATGGAATGTTTTTTAAAAGGGAATGGCACAGAACACTGTTCGAGTTCTATAGGTCACCCGGAGACAAATGATATGGGTTGAGAAGTTTAATAGGGCCATCCAAGACAGCACAAGAGGAGTGATTGGAAGAAAGCAGTTGATGACACAGTGGTGGCACACAGATTTACTCCAAATTCTACCATAGGGGTATCTCCTTTTGAGATGCTGAGGGGGAGGAAATCAAATACTAGATTGTGTCCGCCGTGGTTTGGGAGAGCCAATATGAGCAGAATTAATTTTAATGCTGTTCGTGAGAGAATTAAGGAGAAACGATAGAGCAAAAAGGCAATATTTGATGTGTGCAAGGCAACCAGAGAAAGCAAATTCAAAGAAGGAGATTTAGTGCATGTGAAGATTCTGTTGGGAAGGAAGGTAGCAGGTCAGGGTTGGTCCAAACCTGTTAAGGCGATAACCAATTTACATAAGGCACTGAAGAAATCCGATGGCAAAGTGTTGAATGTCAATAGGGTGTGTAAGGGTTCCAGAGTGAGAAGTGAATGTCAGGTTCAGAAGATGGATGTGCAAGTAGGAGATAGCAGAGATGAAGGTGTAAGCGATAGACCCAGAAGAGTGTCACAAACCATATTATCTGTGAATTTAGTATTTAGTATTTTATTTATTTCTATAGCGCACCAGGCCCAGGGGCAACCGGGCGCTTAACTTAGTTACAACAAGATGAAAGCATGACAAGGCAATGTGACAGAGTATTACAGGAGTATTACAGGAGGATTTACAAAATTTACAGAATATACATTCAAGCGAATAGCGATAAGGCAGTGATTTACAGGATAGTTAATAAGGGATGCAGAGTAGGTCAAAGTGCAAGTAGGGCAGTAAACTGGTGTTAGCTGTCTTGGGCGGATAGCCAAGCTTTGGTAAGGTGTTTGAATTTCAGGAAGGAAGGTTCTGCTCTAAGGTCATTGGGGAGTGAGTTCCAAAGTTTGGCTGCCAGGATGGGGAAGCTGGTTCCACCTGATCTTTGGAGATTAAAACGCGGGATGACAAGGCAGTTGGCTTGGGCCGCTCTGCGAAGTCTGGTGGAATTGTGGAAAGAGAATCTGTTTGCCAGGTAGCGAGGGGCTT